>NC_043702.1:5238783-5281843 GCF_006229205.1 Suricata suricatta
GCCTTGCCCCTGAAACCTTTTGTGGCTCAGTGAGCGCCTCTGTAAAATGGGGACATACATTCTCCTGCCCTGCAGAGTTACAGGGCTCAGGGGAGAATGATGAATGAAAGTGCTTTGTCAATCTATCGTGCGGTCCAAATGTAACACATCATTATTAATGTTTTATCCTAGAAGTGCTAATGTGACCAGGGTGGGTAATTAGGATAATTTTGTATAAACTTCTTGTTTTGCAATCGTCACCTGAGACCCAGCTGGAGAAAAGGGACAACTCTCTGTTCCAGTTTAGAACTGATGATAAAGTTCGTGGTGAGATTGAGCCCTGCATCAAGATTTTCTCTCTCTCCCTCTACTCCTCTCCCCTGCTTGCACTCTGTGTCTCCCTCTAAAAAGAAAAAATAAATAAACATTTGAAGACTCTATTAAGATAACACAAAAGCGCTGTGAACACCCTGCCCGATGTCGCAGCTCCATATGATTTAGGACACAGACTGATGCTTTTCAATTCATGAGCCAATTTCTCATCCTATCTAATTTTAGTTCCCTTCATGGCTTCAAAAAATTTCCCCTTAAATTGCCAAAGTGAGAATCAGACGCATTTATTTTTCCATTTTCTATCTGCAGATAGATTCTACCGCACTTACCTTTCCTCCACCTTTACGGTTATGACCATTTTTCTACCACCTTAATCGCCATCAAACCTTGTGGACAAACAGCGAAACACTTGGCAGTTATAAATGCACATGCATCCAGATTAGAATATGCCCACTTGTCAGCATCGTGGCTCATTTGCAAGGTTTCCAGACTGTAACTCTCATAGGAATTAAAATACAGCCGGCAGAACGGTCCTCTCAGACCCAGTTTACGATTTGTTGTTCAAGTGACAACAATGGAATGGGTTTGATCCCTGGTGAGCTAAGAACTTCCCTCTCCTGGCCTAGGCTTAAATCCTGAGCTTAATCAGAGAGGTGGTCTGGCGTGGCTGGCAGGATCACTAGTGGTTTTATTGGCCTGGAGCTATCTTTGACAGCAAGAAAGCAGACTGTCCCTACTCACAGTCTCACGTGGAGGGGTGCCTGACTGGCTCAGATGGTTGAGCATCTGACTCTCGATTTCAGCTCAGGTTGTGATCCCAGGGTCCTGGGATCGAGCCCCATGAGCTTACCATGAAGCCTGCTTGGAACTCTCTCTGTCCCTCTTGCTGCCTCTCCCCTGCTCTCCCTCCCTCCTCTCTCTCTTTTGAAAATATATTTTTTAAAAAATATGATTTGGAGAAGGTGATCCATGTGTATGATTTTATAAGTGATTCCTATTGTCCATTTATGAAAATACCTTCTCCAACCTCCAATCTGCCCTGTTCTGCTCAGGTGACAGCAAAGTCCTCACATGAGGAGGCTAAAAAGAAGAGCATTTGGTTATCGCTGCCTTCCTCGTGACAGCTTGGGGTAAGCCATGACATCACACCCTCACTGGCCTATGTTTTCACTTCTGAGTTTTAATAGTAGACATTTTCAAAAACCAGAATTCTAAGAACAAATTCTTTACAGACACCTGGGTGGCTCTGTCGGTTAAACATCTGACTATTGGTTTTGGCTCAGGTCATGATCTCACAGTTTGTGAGTTCAAGCCCAGCGGCGGGCTCTACACTGTGCAGAGCCTGCTTGGGATTCTCTCTCTCTCCTTCTCTCTCTGCCCCTCCCCTGCTTGGGCTCTCTAAATAAATAAATATATAAATATATATATATATATATACATATATATATATAAATGTAAAAACACACAAATTCTTTAGATTCTCTTATTTTCTGACTTTTATGGGAATAGATTTGCTCAGTCACTATCAGCAGACCCACCCTGGGGATCCTGGGTGAATGTGATAAGTGTCTGTTCCATGTCCGCTCGGCTTCCTGATAAAGCAGGCATGGCCTTGGTCAGAGTCAGGTGACAGTTTCCCACATCTGTCACCCTGCCACCTGCTTTCCATGACTGGAATTCCTAAAATCAAGAGCCAAAGCTTTACCTCATGCCGAGACCATAGCAGGATGAAATAAACAGTAAGTAGATCACTAACGCGATGGGAGTATAAAAGGAAATGACAATGAAAATAAGCAAAACTCCAGAGAGAAGAGGGGCAAAGAGAAACAAAACCAAGCACACAAAGGAGCAAAGTCCCTCACTTCAGAAAGGAGAGGCCCCCAGCCAAAATATCAAAGCAGCAAGATAAAGGCAACGTTGAAAAGCCATAAACGAGTTAAGAAACCCAATGCCGCTTTAAACACTTCAATATAAACAAAATAAAATGCTAAAACCAGAAGCATAGGGGCAGACTAGGTGAAATAAACAAATGGAATGAAAACTTTGCAAAAGGAGAAGACAAGGGGGAAGCCAGCAACCTTGGCCGTGTGCCTTCCGAGGGCCGAGTTCTGCAAAGAGCTGGGGATCCCCCTTGTGCCTGGCCAGCAGCACGGTCAGCACCCCAAGAGAGTCCTATAGACAGGACTTGGAGGTAGCCTGTTTTCTTAAACAAAATCATAAAATTGTCAAACTGTGTGTCCATCAAAAAGTCAATTGCCCAAATGCTGAGATTAAAATTTAAAAATCCACTCATCGGGGATAGCATCAGAGATGTGCCAAGAACCACCCAGGCCCGCAGTGTGAGCCTAAAGATGGATCATCCTGCCTGGGAGAAGGCAGGGCTGCCTGTGGGCGCTTGGAGGAAACAGCCTGAAGAACAGAACTCTCCCATGGGGGCAGTCCTCTTACCGCGGTGGGAATGTGAAAATGATGGCCCTTTCGCTGCCATCATGGCTAATCCACCTGCCAGAGAGCTTACCACCTACAGCTCCCATTTCATGCAAAATCAGACTCGAGGTCATTGTTTGCGGGCCCAAGCTCTTCGCTAACTGACTCGCTGTGCCCCTTCTCCCGGCCCCCAAATTCCCCAGGCGGCCACGCACCAACTCTGCTATGTGACTCCTGCCCAGGGACTGTGGGAGGCAAAGGTGAATGCCTGGCTCTTGGTTAAATGCGGGAGGTTCATCTTGGGCGGGTGTGGCATCATGGCTCCTCTCCAGTGGCCCTAAGGTGGCCTGGTGAGCAAATGGCTGGGGGGGGCGGGGTGAGGGGAGAGACACCAGCCATACAGAATTCACATGCGATTCTCCTGCTAGTCCCCAGAGGAAGTTCAGGGTAGGGGTAGCGGTGGGCCCCCTGGAAGGGCCACCTCGTTCTCCCTCTCCGCTCTCTTCTGGATAGAGTGAGGGGAGGGAGGAGGGGAGGCTGAAGAATTACCCCCACCTTCCTCCCCCATTGGTTGGGACCACTTCGTCTCTGTACCCCTGTACCAGTATTCTGAGCTGTACCCACAGGGGGGGGAGGGGGTGAGATCGGCAGGTGGAGAGCAGGGGAGAGGCCAGCCCCTCACCGCACAGTCACCAAAGTCACATCATCCCTGTTTTGTTGGCCTTCTGCTGGCAACTCCCATGAATCAAGGGTGTCTCAAGTTCAACACTGTCTGATGTCTTCATGGCTTGCATGTTGAGGAACATAGATGAGCAGACCATACGCAAACCCCTCCCCACGGCCTCTCAGCACTCTTGCCTTTGCTCAGGATGGACGGGGCTGCTTCCGCACACATGCTAAGCCCATCTGTGCACAAGGCTCCTCGACACAGTTTCCCCTTCTTTCTCCAGGTCCTTATAAAACTGGCTTCTTCTTGTCACTTCTGTCTCAGCTCACCTGTCCCTCCTCCGCGAGCATCTCCTCTGAGCATCTTACCTGAGTGGCCTCTCCTTAGCCACCCCTGCCTGACGGCCTCTGGGGTGCCCCTCTTGGGACCACTGAGCACTCATTCAATCACAGCGTTATGATTACCGGCCTCCTCTGGCCAGGACGCAAGCTCCACACAGAAGAGCCCTCCAGAGTCCTGCTCTCCACATCCCCACTGCCTTCACCGGTGCCTGGCGCACAGCCGCTGCCCCCGGGTATTTGCTAAATGAAGGGAAGGTTTTGAACTCTGGGAGGACCAGGGCTCAAACCCAGATGGGATCACGATTTCACAGCAGGCAGGCCCAGACAGGAGGAGCTTTGCGGGGCGTGGGCACCTGTGTGAGCGGTGGGAGAGACAGCTCCTTCCCACTTCCGCTGAGTCCTCTGTGCTGGCCTGGAGCCTGCACTGTGACAGCCACGGCCGCTGACGCAAGGACATGGGGACCAATGTGCTCAGCCCCAGGCTGATGTAGAGACTGACCCGGAAGGGCAGTGTAAGGCCATTACTGATTGATCTACTGTCAGGATAGGCTGGAATCATGACTGAACATGTGGATATAAGGCCTTTTTAAAAAATTATTTCTAAAATTCATGGATGGGGCGCCTGGGTGGCTCAGTGGGTTAAGCATCCAACATCGGCTCAGGTCAGGATCTTCTGTAAATTCAGGCCCCTCGTCGGGCTCTGTGCTCATGGCTCAGCCTGGAGCCTGCTTTGGATTCGGTGTCTCCCTCTCTCTCTCTGCTCCTCCCCCACTCATGCTCTGTCTGTCTGTCTCTCTCAAAAATAAATAAACATTTTAAAAAACCATTTTTAAAATTTATGATAATTGAATTTTTAGTTCCTGGTGAATCCTGGGATTCGTGTATATTCATGTAACTCTCCCTAACTCTCATGACCGCGCTGTGGGATGGACATGTGTGTTTGGCTGGTAATCACACACACAAGTCATTGCAAGACCTCATTCCTCAACAATAACAAAGAGATTCTGTGCTGGGCTCTGTTGGGGGAAGAAGCCGGGGTGATTTCCTTATCAACATGAAGGTGAACAAACTCTTTCTACTAACTCTCAGTTGGGAGGAAACATATCTTTTTAAAAATCTTTTTATGTTTTTTATCTTATTTTTGAAAGAGACAGACAGCAGAGGGTGAGCAGAGAAGGGGCAGAGAGAGGGAGACACAGGACCCGAAGCAGCTCCAGGCTCTGAGCTGTCAGCACAGATCCCGACCTGAGGCTCGAACTCACTGATGATCAGATCAGGACCTGAACCAAAGTCGGATGCTCAGCTGACTGAGCGCCTCCAGGCACCCGAGGAGGACACATATCTTAACCTTATATGTTTACTTCTCAAGTTTTCCTACTAAGCAAGATTTTAGTAAATGAGATATATGTCCTCAAATAAAAAAAAGTCTAGTTTTTTATTTCAATAAGACAGGACATTTTATAGCATTTCCGGAGAACAAGGGTTTACGGTTCTTTATCAGAACTAGGCTTTGGCACCACTGCTCTGGATTTAAGACTGCTTAGGAATTAGAACCATGCGTGGGACTAACTTGTGCATTTAAATAGCACCACTGAGTTCCCAGGTGAGGTCGGCCAGGGGCCCCCTGCCCGAGCCCCTGACACACGTCTCCCTCCCACACCCGAGAGCTGAGGGCCATCCTTCTGCTGATGCCTAAAATCCTTCTGAAGGTCAAATACGAGCAAGTCGATACATTTCCAGGACTCCATTCCTCACTCTGTGGTTTGGCTTCAGTGGCCCAAACGTTTCCCCAAAACCTGTCCAGGGGGCCCTCGGTCCTAAATTGACAGGAAAGCCAGGGAGGGAGACTGGGATTTAGACGATGATGCTCCGCGGTCTCTGCTGCGGAGACGCCCTCTGTGAGCCCATCTGTTCTGTCTGAGCGCCCGCACTTTCTCCTCCCAGACAAGGTGAACCTGCCAAGTGCAAAGAAGAGCTCTTCAAATCTCTTTCGGTGGACATCTGACCTCCTGGGCGTCTGTCGCTGTGGCTCTGCCTGCGCCCCTCGGCTTTCTGTCCTGAGAAGGGGCGGGCACGCGACAGGAGGACACGGTGCAGTTTGCTCTTTTTAACGAATGCGTGTTTGTGGGAGAGTACCTGGCGGCTAAAATAAGATGACTCATAATCACATCAACCAAAGAAGGTCTTCACTTACTTTGATGTGCTGTTTTCAGCGCATGCGTTTTTAGGCTTATGTCCCCTGGGAGACGTCACACCCTTCTCCATCCCTGATGACAGGCGTGGTGCTGAAGACAGTGTGATCGGAAATGAACGTGACTACGTCAGCTTTCCAATGACTGGTGTTCACAGGGTCTGGCTTTCTCTTCCATCCGCTTACTCTCAATCTGAGCTTTTTTATTTAAGGTGGGTTTCTTGGAGACAGACTAGAGTTGAGTGTGCTTTTGCTATCCAGCCTGACAATCTGTCTTTTAATTGTTATATTCACACTGTTCATATTCAAAGTGATTTTTGATATGGTTGGAACCATATCTGCCAAGTGAGTAACTGTTTCCTACTTGCTGTTTTTCTTTCTTTCTCTCCCTTTGGTCTCCTGTCTTGACCTGGGGCTTCTCCGGGCTCGTCCTCAGAGGGAGGATGTGTCCTGCAGGTCTGTCCTGTCATTCACTGGGGGGGAGGGGGGCTTTGGGCATGGGGAGGGGCATTCTGTGATTCTGGGATTAAATCTCAAAGTCTCAGTGGGTCTGTGACCTTCCCAAGTGTCACTCCCATGGGGACCCTACCCCTGCCCCCCGCACCCTTCCCTGGCTGAAGTATATCCTCAGTCTATTTCCCTGAAGCCCTGACCTCTCCTGCCTGTGTTTTCTTTTTCCCTTGGGATGTGAGACAAGAAAGTTAAGAAGGCTCTTGTGAGAGGAATCCATTTCCCCCATATGGAATGTTCCAGAAGCTCTGACAAAGTCTCTTCCCTGGAGAAGGGTCTGGGCAGATTTCACAATGATTCCTCTTCCCTTCTGCCGGCCAGAGCCACGGGGGTGGTGGGGAGGGGGGGTCTCTCCGAGATCTTCACCGTGAGAGCCTGGGGAGGCTCCCACAAGTAAAACCAGCCTAAGATGGCAGCCTGCAGGGTGGGAGGCACTCAGGCCCCCCCAGCTGATCACAATTCCCATGTAGGTCTCCTGCCAGACGGCTCTGGGAGCTCCTGCTATAGATGGGCTGGTTTGGGGTTGGCCCCCGCCATTCTCCTCTTTCTCCAGATTTGTGGGGGCTGTTTGCCCTGCACCTTCATTCTCAACAGGGTCCGAGAAAGATCATTCTTTTCCCATGTGTCCATCTTTTCTCTGTTTTAAGGACCAGAACGTTGACTTCCAAGCCCTTGTCAAGAACTGATGCCCCCAAATCCCCAGATAACTCAGGTTTACTTTTTGTCAAGTCTCCTTCCCACTTTTACGACATCTTCATCTCTGGACATTAGGAAAAGCATGCTGACTGGGGCTGGGGGCCAGGTGTTACCCTGAAGGCTTTATATCAAAGTTCTCTTTTACATTTCTCCGTGGTCCCATTCTTCTCCCCTTTTACGACTGAAGAAACACGCCTTTTAACTCACAGGACTTGCCCAAGGTCATGGAGTTAGTAAGATGCAGAATTTAGAACAAAATCAGCAGCAGCTGATTAAGACCGACAGACTTCAGATGCCACATTCTTTCATGGGCAGTCATGAATGGGCAGATGGATGGACAGATGGATACAGAATTGGATACATGGATGGATAAATATATCTCAACAGAAGAGAGCTTATATTTAGTTCTATGGGTAGGTGTATAAATTAATATTATATTTTATAAAACCTTTTCACAAATCACAACAAATCCTTCATCAAGGGTAATTCTTAAGGTGTTAAAATTATAATTCCAATCAAAATAGAGAGCAATCACACGGGAGAGTTGTTTTTAACTTATAGAGGAAAAAACAAAATTACGGACCTGCTTCATGCTTCAGAGGGTTTGTGTGGAGGAGATACAAAGTCAGTGAAGACAGGAATGCAGAGTCATGTTGGTGATTTGGGTACAGGACTGATCAATATTCCGGCAGGCAACTAAACTAACATTCCGGGCATCTTGTCTACTGGGTCAGTTTTCCTCAGGTACCGGCCCATCCTCCGGCCTAGATCAACTGTTACTCAAACCAATATATTCCCCAAGTCAGCTGACCTTCAGACATGCTCATTAGAGTATCAGTTAGCCTAAAACCAAAAGGTAATCAGATCTCCTCTTTGACTTATTTCTGAGTGTTGAAAGCTGACTGTGACTTTGGTTTTTAATGACCTTGTAATGGTGCATAATAGAGGAGTTATCCCAATAGAACCATCTAGAAGACTGCTCGCACCATGCACGGTCAGGGAGTGAACCTCAGACCCGCTGGAACCGGGTGTACTTTGTCCCCTGCTGTGGGTAGAAAAGGCCGTGTTCATACTCCAAGGGGCTCTGGTTAGGGGACTTCCTTGGTGGCGGGGGAGGGGGGCGGTGTCTCTCTGCTTTCAGTTGGAATTCAGCAGGGAGGGTCTAAACCTGCAATCACCCCTCCATCACACTGGCTGCAGGCTTCCAGAAGCCTCGCACCTCCAGCATCCTGGATGTCCCCCTTTCGTCTGCTAGGGATTCCTGCAGAAACGCCACTTTGTCATCCGAAGCCCAGGACCTTGCCCCACACCCAGCCCTTGGCTCTGAAGACTTGCATCTGGGAGTTTTCAGCCTTGCCCCGCCCCCCAGCGGCGGATGCGCTAATCCGATTGGTTCATTTTACGCTGGGTTGTGTCCAATGAGAGCTGCTCCTCTTTCCGGGTTCCTGTGCTGGCCAGGCCTGGGGACCCCTGCTCACCAGGGAGCAGGTCGCAAAGGCCGCCCCAGGGAGATCTCAACCTCTGTTCCCTGTGTGTAGGCCCTTCCTGCAACCTGGGTGGGACAGAGAGGCGTGGCTCGGGAGCTCCGCTGCCCACAGTGCAAGGGAGAGGAGTCGGACCCCCCATCCTGGACCTGGATAAAGGGAACCTGGCTTTTAAGAAGACTTGCTGGCTTCGCCCCCTTTCAGGCCCTTCTCAGCATCTCTGAAGCTATCTTTGGATCCCAGCTGGTTCCCGGTGTCCATTCCCAGTTGGTTGAAAGTTGGAGACGCAGGGAGGTGAAGACCGAACTTCCAAACCATCTCGACAGCTTCCATTATTTTTCCAAAGTCAGGACCCCAAAGAGCAAGTCCCTCTGAGGGGAAGTAAAACGGTGATTTTTGAGCCGTTTGCACAACAGATCATCCACAACTTAAGGTTGGGGCCCGATCACCACAGAGTCTCAGGAAGGAGGATTGTGTGCGCCACCTGCTTGTTAATGAGACTGGTGATTTCTTCCTCTTGGAGGGAAGACGGGATTTATGTGGCATAAACGTCCGAATGTGAGTGCATAAACTCAAACTTTTGAGCTTCAGAACCGGGTAGAAGCAGAAAAGGCAGTGGGCTCTGTCTCCCAGGGTAGAGACTGATTTCACTAACATTCTTGCTTACGCTTTTCTTACAACCAGGGAATTCAGGAGAGTGACAAGTGTGTCTCTAGGGTATGACAGTATAGTATCTTTCTGTCTTTCATGAAAATCGCTCTCTATAAAATTACCTTTGTCTCCCCTTTCTTAAAAGAATCTGCCTCTATGGGGCACGTGGGTGGTTCACTCAGTTAAGACTTCACTCAGGTCGTGATCTCACAGTTTGTGGGTTCGAGCCCCACGTTGGGCTCTGTGCTGCCGGCTCAGAGCCTGGAGCTCCTTCGGATTCTGTGTTTCCCTTTCTCTCTGCCTCTCCTCTGCTTGTGCTCCCTCTCTCTCTCTCTCTCTCTCTCTCTCTCTCTCTCTGTCTCTCAAAAATAAACAAATGTTAAAACAAATTTAAAAAAAAGGAATCTGTCTCTAAAATGAACAGAACCTTTAAGAAAAGCAGGGTGAGGGGGGCACTTGGGTACCTCAATGGGTTAAACGTCTGACTTAGGCTCAGGTCATGATTTTACAGTTTATAAGTCTGAGCCCCATGTTAGTCTCTGTGCTGACAGCTCAGAGCCTGGAGTCTGGTTCAGATTCTGGGTCTCCCTCTCTCTCTGCCTCTCCCCTGCTCTCTCCATCTCTCTCTCTCTCAAAAATAAACATTAAATAAATAAAATAAATAAATAAATAAATAAATAAATAAATAAATAATAAAATGGACATTGCCTTGGAGTTGTCAGGAGTAAAGAAGTTGAGGAGATAATGTCGCTAGAATTGAGATGTGACTCAAGATGGAGTTTCCTCCAAGGTACACGCAGATCTGGCTAGCCTTTGCTCCCTTGGGGCGGAGTTGGTGCTTCCCCCACTGACAGTGGGTGTAGAAGGAGCCACCGCTTCTAGAGTCTTCTGCAAACTGGAGGCGAACTGCTTTCAGAGAATCAATGCTTTGGCCGGATGCTTAAGCCTTTGCCTCAGAGGACAAGTCTCATCTTGATAGTTGTGTGGAGCAGCTTTGAACTGGATTCCTTCAACCCCAGGAAGAGCGGGAGAACACACAGCCTTCTCCGGACTGTTTCCAGTAAGCTCACCATGATTAAACCACCCCTCTCTACTTCCCCGGGAAACATAAATCTCAGAAGCAGCAGGAATGAAAGGAAACTCCTTCTCGGAAGTCCCCCAACCAGTCAAGCCCTCCTCTCCCAGCCTGCTTCTGGGTGTTGGCCAGACTCAGGTGGGCTCCCCCACAGGGTGGGAGGGCCGGGCCAGGGCAGCTCTGGGCTCTCAATCTCTCTCTTACTTGCACATCAGGATGTAGAAAAAGACTTTGGTTGGCCATCTGTGGTCACATGCCCTTTCTCAACCAGTCACTGCGGCCGGGAAAATGGGCTCCTCCAACTGGTAAGGGCTTAGTCACGTCACTTCCATGATGGATATGAATAAGATCAGCCTCATGATCCATATGGCCTGGGTTCCCCACAATGGGCGGTTCTTTTACCAATAGAATGGAGAGGGAGGCTGGACCACCCTCTCTGAAAAAAGACCTCTCTCTCCAAATGTTAATGCCAGTAAGTACAAGCAGATGTGACCTACTAGTTTCTCCTGAGCACAGGCCTTACATAATCCCTCCTTCCTGCACATATGAACTCAGTCCACAGACTCCATGGAAACTAACACAAATATAACCCAGCTCAGGACTTGCTTCAAACCCTCCGACATTTTTGTGGTTGTGATATTACATAGATGCTCTGGAGCTCCTCAGAACCCAAAGTATGTAAAAAGATATAGGGATGATACTTTAACTTAAGCAAATCAAGTCAACAGCCCCTGAGGGCGCCGGCACATGGCTGCCTGGTGGCAGTGGGGACGTTGATTGAAAGGCTGCCACATCCATTCTCAGGCCACGTCCTGGCCCACCTTTAAGACAAGAGCCTCCCAGCTCCCCTGCTGGGACAGACAGCAGTGACAAATTGAGTCTGAGCGCTGTAGACACAGCTTGGGATTCATTAGCAGAATTTGGCATTGCATAGAAATGCTAATTTCAGGACGTCCAAGCAGTTCCTTCCGGCTGGCATTTTTCATGTTGCTCTAGAGGCTGTTGAGAAAGGAGGGGCCTGGATGCTGAACTGTAAAGGAAAAGCCGAGAGTTTTATGTGCTCCAGAGAAGGATATCAGCCTCTCCTTCCCAGCATCTTCTCCTCCCCACAGCTGACCGCTCCCATTGACTGGAACCATTCTTAGGGTCACATTGAATTTTAAAGCTATGATATTGTAATTTATAATAAGAAATATGTATTTAACCCTTGTCCCTATCCCTGACACAGAGCTCCTAAAATCCTTGGAAATTTCCTAAGGGAAGAAAAGGATCAAAGGGTCTTTTGTTATGTGAATGCGGTGGCTAGGAGGTGGCCCCAAGAGGGGGTGAGGTTGATTTCAATCACCAATGGGCAATGAGTCAGTCAATCACCCCTGTGTAATGAGCCTCCCTAGAAACCTCAAAGGATGAGGCCCCAAGAGCTCCAGGTGGGAGCACGTGTGGAGGTGCTGTGGAGGTGCGGGGAGGGCGTGCACCGGAGGGGGGCATGGGGGCTCAGAGCCCTTGCCCACACCTCACTCTGCGCATCTCCTTTTACAGTAAGCCAGTAGTCTACTAAGTAAGATGTTTCTGAGCTGCTCCAGCAAATTAGTCACACCCAAGGAGGGGCCTGGAAACCTCCAATCTCTAGCCCGTCAGGGGCTCAGGTGACAGTTGGGCTTGGGATGCACGGATTGGCTTGCGGGCCTGACCTCTCATTCTGCGGGACCCAATGCTCTCTGTGGGTAGCGTCGGCACTGAGGTGAGGTGAGGGCACCTGGCTGGTGCTGGAGCCTGGCTCAACGATGCTGTAGAAGGACCAGGTACACCTTGACATTGGGGATCTGGCCCCTTTAGAACTTAGTTCTTGGCCACACGTCCACGTCCAGAAAGCCGGAGTAGGCTCATCGTGCCTCCTGATACAAACCTGGACGCCTTGTAGAAAACAAACAAACACAGAGACTCTGAAAGGTAGAGAAAGAGGCCAGAGCTTGTTTCCTGGGCTCCCTTTTTGCCTCCCATATCCCAGATTTGGGCTGAAAAGCTAGTACGTTGGAAAAGGGCAGACAAACAGAAACCCCAATGAAATCCTGTTTTCTCTGGAAAAGGACCGAGAGCCTATTAGGATAGAAAAGTGGCCAATCAAGGCTCTACTACGACCAAACACTGAAGAAAATACTACAGCCCCTCATTGCTCACCCCACTGGCAAGGGCAGAGTGCGAGGGACCCAGCCTCCAGCCTGGCCGGGCTATGAGACACTCCAACACCTTGTCAGGAAGGTTCCAGAGAAGGCGGAGTAGGAAGCCAGGGCATTCGCCCCCAACCAGCAGACATGATGTGATCTTACTTACTTACTTTATTTATTTAGAGCATGCTCAAGAGTGTGAGCAGGAGAGGAGCAGAAGGAGAGAGAATCCTAAGCAGCCTCTGCCACCCACACAGGGCCTGATGTGGGGCTCCATCCACTGAACCGTGAGACTGACCAAAATCGAGAGTCAGTCACTTAGCCGACTGAGCTGCCCAGGCGCCCCTGGTGTGATCTTACCTTTGAAACAACTCAGAATGATGCAATTCTTATGACTCTTTAAAAGCTCACCGGCTAGTTTCGGGTGTCCCACAGAGCACGGTCCGTCATGGGTCCCAGCATTCAAGCCCATGCCGACTCCACCTGCCTCATAGGAGCCGTCCCTCACTTGGACTTTGGAGGATTTCGGCTTGAAAGCCTCCGGTGAGCACAGAAGGTCGGAGGATACCTGGAGGGGTGGGGGGCAGTGGGGGGCAGGACTTGAGGGCTGCCTTTCACCTCTAGGAAAGGGGTGATCGGACATTTTCTTCGAGCTTGGTTCCACGCAGTTCTCCAGTTGTGGGAAAGAAGACGGGATTCAGGGTAGAATGCTCTCCCCAGGAACAGAGGGGGTGCATTTTCAGGGACGCACTTGCCACGGGAGATGCAGTGCCCAAGAGAGAGGAGCAGGTATGTCCCTTTTACGGTCTGACGCTCTTATTCTACGACCTGTATGCGGCATGGCCGTTGAAGCGATGGGCGTGAGAAGGAGAGTGTCGTGTCGTGAAGAGAAGGCTGACTTCAGGGCCAGGAGACCGAGTGGTCGCTCCCATCACTGAGCACCTCGCCTTCTTGGGCAGGTCACTTCGCGTCAGAGCGTACTCTTAAAAGCTGGTTAAATTAAAAATCTCAGAGGATGACTGAGAGACCAAATGAGGGAGAACTATGAGGAATGCCTTCCCCAAATGCTGCGTCCGTTCAGCCTTAGACTCTTCCCGTGCACTTGATGAACTAATGGATTCCCATGTGACAGCCATTGACTCGCAGATGACCCCATTCCCGCCTGTGCACAGAACTGTTTTTCTCCAAGATTGCTCTGGCGGTCCCTGCTCGGAGCCCGCCACGCCAGCAGGAGAAGCTTAATGGAGTCTGGCCTATTACGTATTCCATGCTTGTGTTTACCCTCAAGTGAGGAGTAAGGAAGGGTCTTCATTTTTCAGCGGCGTCCCAAAGCCAGGCGCATCTGTCTTTGGGACCAGGCTTCGTCAAGGGTGCTGTAGGCTCTCTGCCCTATCACACCTGTCTCCAGTATCAGTACACACGGCCCTGCCTCCTCCCTGGCCCAGGGCCGGCTGCTGTAAGCCCCCTGCTCACCTCTCCTGCTCAGTGTCTGTAAAAATAGTCCAGTTCACTTACTATACATTTTCCAGCACTTAGCCTCCTGCCCCTTCACTAAAGAAGTCTCTTCAACACTCCCTAGAAATGTCTTCGTAGCCAGCCTAAGGATCTTTTCTTAATTTAGATTTGTTTGAACTCCCTTCCAGTCTTGCCTTCTGGAAGCCCTGTCTCCGCTGCGTGCATGGTTTCATGTACCGGGGTCCCCTTCTCACCCCACCCACCCACCCCCACCACTGCCACCGCCATCACGGCTGTCACCACCATCACCTCTAGGGAATTCCTTTGCCCATCCCATCGAATGTGCATGGTCTCCAAAGATCGCCTGTGTCCTCAGTGTGCTTAAACTTTTTCTACACTTTCTTTTTCGGGCAGTTAAATCTTCCTATTGTTTTAATTGCCAGATTCATGTAAAATACATTGCAGAGAGCTGCGAAGATAAAAGAAATGCGACTTAGTTCACCAGGAAAGGCAGGAGACGAGGGGGCTGTAGGGAAAGCATTCAGAAGAACTCGGTACCCAAACAAATGCAGTGTAATTATGTTTGACACCCCTTTTTAAGCATTCTTAAACTGATTGAAAACCAAAATTTATATATATATGTGTATCTTTTTTTTTCAAGAGGCTGTATTAGTCAGTTCAGGCTGCCATGACCAGATAACATACACTGGGTGGCTTAAACGACAGAAATGTATTTCCCACATTTCTAGAGGCTGGAAGTCTCAGATCAAAGTGCCAGCAGATTCGATTTCTGGCGAAGCCCCTCTTCCTGGCTCCTGGGCAGCTGCCTGCTCGCTGTGAGCTCACAAGGCCTCTCCTCTATGAGCTCTGGGCGGGGGCAGAGGGGGGAGGGAGATCTGGGATCTCTGCTTTCTCTTATAAAGACACCAGCCCTATTTGTGTCCTCATGAACTTACTTAGCTTTACATGTCTCCCTAAAGACCCTTTTTCCAAGTACAGTCACACTGGGGACCAAGGGCTTCAAAATATGAATTTGCGGGAGACACAGTTCAGTCCCTGACAGAAGCCCACTGTGTGTCCAGAAGCTGGGGCTGGTGCGTGGAATAGAGTATGAACACCATGCCCTGCGGAACGAGGGGATGCCAGCCAAGCAGGGGGCAGGTGGGCAGGCGGGTCCTTCAGCATCCTCACCCCTACTTTGAGGAAGGGAGACCCACTGGGTTGTTTGGATTGGAAGTGAAGTTCCAATATCCCTACACAAAGGATGTGGACTCACGACATGTATTACTTCCGGGTGCAGAATCAGGGCGGGGGCAGTGAGCTGAGGAAGGACAGTCTTCTTCCCAGGTCACCAGCAGGCCGAGGACAGAGAGGCGGTGAGCCCCTGTGACTTATAAGGTGGTTGGAGCAGAGGTCACTAACTTATCTTAGACTTAGCTCTAAGTGGTCATTTTATTTTATTTTATATTTTTAAGTTTTTAAAATGTTTGTTTATTTTTGAGAGAGAGTGTGTGAGTGGGGGAAGGGCAGAGAGAGAGAAAAACGGAACCAGATTTTTTAAATGTTTGTTTATTTTTGAGAGAAAGAGACAGAGTGTGAGTGGGGGAGGGACAGAGGGAGAGGGAGACAGAACCAGGAACAGGCTCCAGACTTCAAGCTGTCAGCACAGAGCCCGACTTGGGGCTCGAACTCATGAACCACAAGATCATGACCTGAGCCAGTCAGATGCCTAAACGACTGAGCCACTCAGGTGCCCCTCGAAGTGGTTGTTTTAAAAGGAGCCTTGGAAAAGTGCAGAGGGAATTGATAGCAGGAATCCTGCTTCAAGCCCTTGCCTAAATGTCCAGACCATGGATGTGAGCAGGGCTGTCAAACTGTGAAATGTGTACCCAGCTTCTCAGAAAAACAAATGCAGTTTTCTTCAAAAGTTGTTTTCCGCATCACATACTGAAAACAAAAGTGGTATATCGAAAATGCCTAATGTAGAAAGGAGTCGCTAAAAATAATGCAGGAAGTTATAAGTAAAAGAATGAATAAAGGAATAGCAACCAAATACAAGAAAAGAAAAAGAAGAAAAGAATTACATGAGAGTAAAATCCAAGGAAACATTCATGAGACAAAGGACCAGTTTTAACTGCTAACAGAGAGAGTTCACCAATATACAACTGCTCTGAATCCTTTTCCTCCGAATAATATTATATCAAAATCAAAAGGTCAACTTGTTAGAAAATCCAGAAGCACCAGCTAGAAATGGAACGGCCATGGGAGATGATGAATAGCCACGGGGTAGAGCTTCAGGACTGATGGTGCTCCGTGCACGTACCGTGAAGATAACGTGCCCAAAAAGGAGTAAGACGATATTACATTTTCATTACGGGAAGGACTGATCAAGATCTAGTAGACACTGAAGGGATTTTTCTGCAGGTCGACTGTGAATAATTCACTCAGGTGCTCTCTGTCTCCTCAGCCTAGACTCCATGGATGACCAGTATGGACGGGAACAGAACTGGGTGAATGGCACAGAAGGGGCTCCTCTTTTGCAACTGAGGAACGATCTGAAGTGATAGCCACTTAGCTTCCCAAAATATTTGGCTTCTGATTTTTAGAGTAGTGTTAGAAGTTCCAAATCTGGGTGCTTGTGAAGTAGAAGTAATTTAGGCAATAATATTGATGTGGAACATCACGAGACTGAAAAAGTCCCTAGGAGAACACTTTAATTCAACAATAAGATATATCTTTTAAATTTTATTTTAGAGAAAGAGGGAGGGAGCAGAGAGAGAGAGAAAGAGAGAGAATCAAGCAGACTCCAAGCTCAATGTCGAGTCCGATGAGGGGCTTGATCCCTGACCCTGGCTGAAAGGTCATGGGTCCAGATCATGACCTGGGTCCATGTCAAGAGTTGGATGCTCAACAGACTGAGCCACCCAGGCGCCCCAACAAGAAGTGTATTTTTGAGGGGAAATAGGGCAGGACTCTCCAGTCCAGATTCTTCTGTGGGAGAGGTAACCATGGGGCATCAGGTTTTACTGTCAACAGGCAGAACCGTGATAGAAAAAAGAACCTAGCATCCCTGCTCCCTCAATGGAAGAAGGTTTGTGAGTCAACAGATGCGGCCTCCCAGGAAACATTTGCACAGAGATGTCATTAATGTGAGAGAGGTAAATACTCTTGATGCTCAGGACGAGGCAAACAGGTTTCCTTTGTTTTGCTGCCCTTGTTTGCATGTTCCTGTCCTCAGGGGTGAAATGTTTTTCTCAGTTCAGTTTCTGTGTAAATTGGAATTGGATGTGAAGGCAGCTGAGGGTACAGGGTTCAATTTCTAACACCTCCCCATCTACCCTGGGCCAGCGCAGGGCCTGCCCCCAGGGACACGAGCCAGCTGGATACAGAAGGCCATTCTGTCAGGAGCCAGGCCAGGCCAGGATGCAGGCTGCTCTGGGTAGACTGGAATGCAGACTTCAGCCGGGGACAGTGGGTCTCCGCAGAGGTCTTCACTCCCCCTAGACTCTCAATTTTGGGACAAGGACTCTGTGCCTATACAGAGGGGATGAAAATAAATGCAAAGTTTGCCTTTATAAAGAGCTCCCCAAAAGGGGCGCCTGGACGGCTCAGTTGGTTAAGCACCTGACTTTGGGTCAGGTCTTGCTGTTCTGAGTTCCAGTTCGAGCCCTGTGTCGGGCTCTGTGCTGACAGCTCAGAGTCTTGGAGCCTGTTTCAGTTTCAGTGTCTCCCTCTCTCTCTCTGCCCCTCCCCCACTCATGCTCTGTCTCTCACTCTCAAATATAAATAAACATTAAAAATATTTTTAAAAAAGAGTTCCCTAATGCAGTTACCCTCAAAATGATTTTTTTAAAATCTGAAACAAGCACATGGGGTGCAGTGGTACATGCTATCCCAACTCACAGAGGCGGACGTACAAAAGCAGAGTGGATTCTTTCTGAATTTATAATGAGGAAGTTGCCTGGAACAAGACGGGTTTTTCACAAGCCTCAATCTCTTCTCACCCAACCAAGCCCACTCATTGTCTCATTAAGATCTGGCACCAGCAGCAGAGGAAACAGGACAGAGGCACAGACTTGGAGGTACTTGGGTACTTGGTGGGAGAGGGTATCCAGTCTCCATGGATACGAACTCAGGGACCAAGAGGCTGGGTCAGAGTCTCGAGCACCAGCAGAGTATGAGAGATACACACAGAGGTTGGCTCAAGAAGGCTAAGGAAATTCAGAAAGTAGACACATCTGCAGAATGTTCAACCATGGTCAATTCTATACACTGGAATGTTCTATGACTGGTGGGAAAAACATAAACTATGAGTTACATGCACACAGGTAATTATGAAGGCAATGTAGGCTATGACTCTGCTTAAAACTTTAAAGGTGCAAAGTTGAGGGCCTCACAGCAATAAAAGGAACCATGTGGCCCATCAATTAACCAAGCACGTGGCTTCTATGATGATGGTCAAGGGTAAGGACATGGCAAGCTTTGGAAGTATTCCACACATTTATGTGGTTATCTCCCCTCTGCGGACAGATCTGTGGTTAACCTCACTCCATTCACAGACCTGATGGCTCATCTGCGAGTCATGTGGATGACTCATGAGGAGACCCACGGGAAGATTCGTCTGTGACCTCACTTTTCTCACTGGGATGGTCAGCCAGGCTGGGATTTTTCTCACAAGGTGCTGACTGATGACGTATTGGGGTGATGGTGCGGTCAGGGGCCGATGGCCAAGAAAGAATTCTTCAAGATGTCTTTGGTCCCAAAAGGTGATTTTATTAAAGCCCAGGGACAGGACTATAGGCAGAAAGAGCCGCACAGGGTTGTGAAGAGTGGCTCCTTTAATACTACAGAGTTGGGAGGTAAACATGAAAGGTATGTTTTCAATGAGATTTTCATTTGCTAAAGAAGACTCCCCGATTACTGGAGGCCTAGTTAGTGTTAAGCTAAGGCTGTGTTCCCCCCTCTCCAAACATCCGCATTAAGACAGTAGGAGCTCCTGCCTGTCAACGGGCTGCAGGTTATAAGAAAACTTTATTTTACCTGCAATTTCCTTCCTGAAGGGGTGCTGTTGGGGCTCCAGGAAACAGAGTCCATAGGTTTCTGGAGATTAGGCTATTGATAAGATTGGCTTTTTCTTGTAATTAACTAAGATATTTGTAAACTGATGGAGACCCAGGTCCTGTATGACGTGATCACTATCAGTTGGCCATTTGTTTTCTTTCCTTAGTCCTCGGGCAGCCAGGAGCACCCGAGGAATACGGCACATATGCCCCCTGGGGGAGGGGTGCGCCAGCTTGCACTTTGTCCTCAGCCCGCCCACACTCCCTCATCTCTGACTACATGTCTGAACACTTCCAAAACTTTCAACCATGCTTGTGTCCTTTCCTGGTGACATAGGCTCATCCACCCCGGGGATCCTACACACATCAGGGCCAGATGGACCTCGGTGAGCCTCTTCTCTGCTGTCAGAGTGGGGACCGTGCTGGTCACCTGGGTCTGCAGGTCATTAAGCAGAATCCTCCTTTCCACTCGGCCCCGGTCGTCACTGCAGAGAACCTCAGGGGGTCATGGGAAACCAGCCGCCTCTGTCCATGGTTCTGCAGAGAGCTGCTGCGTGGATGGAAGCAGGGGAGCTGTGTGCGGTCACACGCCGGTAATCAACTGTTCTCGGCCGTCACTCCTCCTGTTGGAGGTTTCCAAGCCGTGTAGCCTTGAGCCGACGGGTTCCCCTTGCGGACCTGCCCCCAGCGGGAAGGGCGATAGAACCGGGGGGCGGGGGGCTCTGGTCCCTTCCCACTTTGTCACGGAGCGGCTACGTTTCCATCTGTGTTATACACTGCACCACTGCAAAAAAGAAAAAAGAAAAAAGAAAAAGAAAAGAAAAACAAAAGCAAAAAAGCCGTCTGTTTAAAAACGTTTCAGAGGCTAAAGACTGATTGCCAACCTGGGCTTTGAGCAGCCGGAGGTGCAAACACAGACGTCTCCACTTCCCAGGCACTAGCTGCCCTGTTGGTTGAATTCGTGGGTGTTCTGCCCCTTCTGACCTTGGACATTCGACTGGGAAGAGTTGGGGCTCGAAGATGGTCAGTCCGCTGCTAGAAACGAGGACCAGCCCCCCACCCCCACCCCGAAACCGTTGTGCTGTAGGAAGGTCCGAGTGCGGTGCATAGAAGTCTGGTCTCAGAACACACGTATCCCCAAGTGACACCCTTGCGTTCCACTCGGAGATCAGTGGTGTGCTAGAAAATGTTTAACAGGTGGATCATTCACTGATTTCTGTGGTGTAAACATTCCCCACGAGGTCGGTTCTTACCTACCAGCCTGGCATCACCGAAAGCCGAGCTGGGCAGAGATTCGGTAGCTGTTCAGACTATTGCTCTACCTCACGGATACTAAGGGCATAAGAACCTCAACGCAGAGATAATTGACCTTTAGTCCAATATTGGGGAACAATAGGTTCTGAACATCTGTTACCTTTGTTCTTAATATAACTTGTTTAATTGCACTTTTGCATCATTTAATTTATAGAATGGCTACTTTGTGGAGCTTGCCAGATCTTGGCGGGTCCCGCAGTTGGCTCTCGCAAGCTGGGCACTGGGCGCCACAGGGTCCGGGTCACCTCTGAGGGACGTACTGCTGGGAAGTGTTTGGTCAAGACCAAGCCAAATTTTGGTCAAACCTCAAGACACTTAGTCTCCCTGGTCGGGAAGCAGGGGGCGCTCCGGGTTCTGCTGGCTGAGGTCTGAGAACCAGTAAATGCCCCTCGCTGTGAATCTAAGGTGACCTGTTTCTGCTTCTTAGGAACGTTGTAGCAGAAGCTCAAACTGTGAAATGAACAGTTTCCATTCTAGGTAAAAAGTAACGATGGTAAGTTTTACCCCTCTCTTAGGCATCGCTGGCTTTTTAGTCAGAAGGCTGAGGAGGTTTCAGGGAGACTTACAGCACCTACTGTTTCCCCTGGGAGAACATTGTAGAAGCCACTGTCCATGGGTGAAAGCAGGTCTCGGGGGCCCCTTGGTAGGACTCAGGTCCTTCCTCTCCTGGAAGGAATTCCTACCAGTGGCTCAGAAAGCCCGTTGGATGTTCCTCCCCTCAGCTAAGGGATGAGAGGCAGTCTGGGGCCCTTTGTGGAATCCCAGAGCTGGAAGGCAGTGTGGACGTCCGAGGGCTTTCCCGCCCGGGCCCTGCAGACGAAACCAGCAGTGGGAATAAGAGCGGAGCCTGGAAAATCTGTATTTATTATTATTTTGTCTCACTTATGACTTTACCACCTACTAATTGTTTTGCTTCTCAGGAGGATTTTATCGTGGACTTGCTTCTAAGGCCAAGAAAGGACATCCTTTCAAGCTTGCTGCTGAAAGATACTGAATGTCAACAGGGTTTGCTTTTTCTTAAAATGCTATGGGAAGGGTTGGGGAGTGGCTGGCTCCAAATTGGATCTCCAGCCTGAGGGGTTTCACATTAGACCCATTGTTTATTCATGAGCTGTTGTTTTTTAAAACTATAAAGTACATCTATTGCCTAAGGGTGGTTCCATCATAGAAATTTACTAAGCAGAGCATCATGGGTCTCTTACATTCTTTGATAATAGGAAAACAAGTATTGGAGACCAGACCGGCTGTCTGCAGTGTGACCTTGACTTCACCGTCCAAGAAAGGATTGCGGGGGTGCCCAGGTTTCTTATCAGCCACACTCCTGCAAATGCCCTTTAATTTCATAGCGAGATCGTGCACCATGCCGGTCGTGGACATTTCACTTTGCTGGGCTCCCCCCTACCATTCTGAAATTTATTTAAAAATATTTAGATTGACTCCCAAATCCTGTATCACCATCTCCATCCACTGCAACTCTAGAAAACCTGGCAGGTTGGCAGCCCTGAATTATACGTGAGCACAACTAATGATTCAAAACCCAAAATACCTCTTTTCCTAATGCAAAGGTTGAACTGTGCCTTTGGACAATGACAGTATGTTCCAGAGTGAAAAGTGCAATGATTGTTATGTTCGTGTCTGTCAACGATGGAAACGTGCCCACCCAAACTGAAGTGGAGAGTTTTTCAGAGAGGAAATCATCAGAAAAAACTCCAGAGCTCATAGGAACGAAGAGAAGCCTTTCAAGAGAAGGTTTTTGGTGAATACTTATACATCGAGGCATAGTGAAGACCGCCTCGATTGTAATTTAGAAAAGAATTTATCTCTTTGGCTCCTTTGAAAATAATGTTCTTCTCTAGCAATCCCCATTATGACTTCTTTCCTTAGATTTTTTTAATGGGATTTAGGTAATTGAATTAAAATCCAGGCTCATCTCACACAAAGACATTGTTTAGAAGAGGCCTTGTGTATTTAATTTGTCTTGACATTGATCTGTTACGTTCAAGGCCCAGAGGACAGGTCTGAGATTGTCAGTGGTCAGACTTGGATCCAGAATCTTAGAATTGGAAGGAATCTTTCGGCTCATTTATGAAAGCGTCCTCCTGCTGTGCTCACAGCAAGCCTGTGCCTGGCACTTGATAGACAGGGAATTATTTGGTGAATCTCAAATGTCTGTAGGTAATGGAAAGGCACTTCTCCGAAAAAAATAAATCTGCGAGTGCAGAGGATGAGGGGGTTTTATGACAGCAGGTGAATTTTCGTACCGTATTTCTGACCTGTATGTTACATTACATTTATCTATACAAGTATGTTCTCTTGTTTTCACACATCCTTTCTTTTTTATAACAAAATTAAAACATGCTCACAAGTTCAAACAATCCAGAGGTTTAAAGACTAAGAATAACCCTTTATCATTCCTTCCTACCATTTTATACATCCTTACAGGTCATTTTCATGAATAGTTTGCACTTTAATTGTCTGCTTGTACATTTAGTCTGTTAACTATAATCTGTTGCAGGTTTCTTGAGAAAACTTATGGAGAAGTTAGTCCTGCGTGTAGTGATATGGAAAGAGTCCTCGAGAGCTTAAGATGATTTTGTTTTAAAATTTTTATAATTTTAAAATAATTTATATCTATAGGTATTTAAAATACAAATGTGTGACATCATACTACATACATTTCTGTTTTACCACATAAAATTTTGATTTTATTTAATTTTATCTGAATATAATCTTTATTTAAATAAAATTTTATTGGAGTGCCTGGGTGGTTCAGTTGGTTAAGTGTCCGACTGAAGCTCAGGTCATGATCTCGAAGTTCGTAGGTTCAAGCCCCGCATCGGGCTCTGTGTTGACAGCTCAGAACCTGGAGCCTGCTTCCGATTCTGTGTCTCCCTCTCTCTCTGCCCTTCCCCCACTTGCACTCGGTCTCTCTCTCTCAAAAATAAACAAACATTAAATAAAACTTTATTTTATTTCACAACAGAAATTTTTAATTTTATTTAATTTTATTTAAACTAAATTAAATAAAAAATGTATTTAAATAAAATTTCAATAAAAAAAATTCAGAAATCTTTTGAAAGGAGAAGAGAAATAAATACTCCAGAAACATACAGTTAGTTAATCCAGTTGAAAGCTCAATTTAGCGTCTCAACAGCTGAGGAAATAAGGAGACCAAGACAAGTTTTATATTTCTCATTATGTGATAAGGCAAAGCCAACACAGGTTTTGAAAAGAAACATTTTCCTGTCACTAAAATCTATGTGGAGTTCATTAAATCGATCCTCCTACACCTTCAGGGATGTAAGACCATCAGAAAGTGTCTGTGATTTTGCCAAGTGGAGAGGTAGTCTGCAGGGGACCCTAAACTCCCCACCACAACAGCAAAACAGCAAAAAACTCAAGATTCAGTTAAGAAGTTGCTTCAGGTGACAAAGCCAGCTCGAGGACAGGATGTGGACGTGAGGGGAGATGTAGACAGGTGTAGATCACCCGAACAGCACAACAAAACAGCAGATAATCTGCAAAATCTTGATTTGTCTTAACCCCACCAGAAAGCTGGGGAGCAGGACAACCGTACAAACACCCAGGGGCTAATCCAGACACAGTCACATATTTTAAGAACCCACTGATACGAAAGAGCCAGAATGGGCAAATCCCCAGAGACAGAGAGAGGATTACAGTTTGCCAGAGGCCGAGGTTGGGGCATGTGAAGAGTGACCATCAATGGATGCAGGTCCCTTTTTGAATTAGTGACGATGTTCTAGAACTGGATAGAGGTCATGGCTGCACTTTGTAGTGTTGATTTCACTTGATGTGAATTTTACCTCAAATTTTTT
Source organism: Suricata suricatta (assembly GCF_006229205.1). Lineage (NCBI taxonomy): Eukaryota > Metazoa > Chordata > Mammalia > Carnivora > Herpestidae > Suricata > Suricata suricatta. Next base: position 5,262,968 of record NC_043702.1, read on the forward strand.
TTAATGAAAAAAATATCAAAGGAGAAAGATCATCCAAGGAGAAGGCAGGGTGCAAGCCCTTGCTTACCTAGGGCAGAGGAATTGGATGCCAAACCAGTCAGGCAGGAAGCAGGGAGCCGGAATGTTTCCACGGTGCTGAAGGTCAAGCGTGGGCCTGCGTGGGAGCACAGAACCCTTGAGAAAGTGCCAGACATGGGGGTTCTTCTGCCCAGACCTCTCTTGGGGCCAAGACCTCCCTGGGGGGCCTGAGCAGCAAGATCAGGGGGTGTCTAGACACGAGGAAGCCGCCCTCCGGGTGCAGAAGCAGCGGTCTGTCCGGGAAGGTGTGATGCCACCCCACCCCCACATTTCCAGACCTCCTCCCTTGACTCCATGATGAAGCTTAATACAATCAAACTAGCAAATGAAACCCAAAGCAAAGAGAAGAAAAAAAATCCTAACATTTAAAAGCAGAAATCAAGGACATTGAGAACAGAAACGTGATTGAGAAAATTAACGAAAGTAAAACCTTGTCACTTGAAATATCAATACATTTGTCAGACCGATCGGGACAAAAAAAAGGAAGGGAATATTCTTAATTTTAGGGAGTTTAAAAGAGAACAGTCAATGAAACACGGGGTGGGCTGTTCAGACTTCAGGCTGTAGAGACCCCTTGTGGGAGGAGCTCAATCATTCAATCTGAAGCTCAGGCCCCAATCCTCACTGGCCCTGATAAGCCGGTTCTGGGTTGTGTGTCCTTCATGGAGCCAGTCACGGACAGTAGCCCGTGGAAAGTGCTGATGGGCTTCCTGCCGGCCCCGGGGTTGCAGTCCTAGAGCCTGGGACAGTCAGCCTAGTCTCAAACCCGTGGCCCCAGAAGGGGGAAGTGGATGTAGACTGCCCACAAAACAGTAGCTCCTACCTAGGAGAACGTGAACTCTCCACCCAAGGGCATGTGGCAGGAAGAGAGCCTCTCAGAGCTGTTAGGAAGGAGAGAACATTCTGGGAGGCTTTCTAGTTCCAGAGAAGACTGGCTCTTCCCTACCAGTCAGGGCAATAGCAGGGTGGGGAGCGGTAACCTTGCTTCATCCTGAAGCCTCCTCCCCAATCCCAGAGCTGACCGATGTGGTGCTTCCTTGGGGCACCACTGTCAAGGGTCTACCCAAGGCTCTCTTGGCCCTCCAGGTGCCATGTTACCCCAGGGATGGAGGGCTCCTGACTTTGCACTCTTGGGGAGCGGGCTGGTGACCCGGTACTTGGCAGCTGGAGGAGAAGCAGGCTGGAAGGGATTCAAGATGCTCAGGGCAGCGTTCTCGGCCATTGCATGTGCTCACTGTGTGGGTCCTGGCCACCAGCACGGCTGGGTCTGTAAGGAGAAACTTTAAAAAGTCCGTGCGATGCTAAAAATGAGGCGTCACGTTGCCTTTTCAAATCTCTCCCCTGGAACAGATACAGGAGGACGGCCAGGAGGCGCAGGGCGGTTTTTCTCCGCATCCATCTCTATCAAGCAGCTGCCCCATGAAGTCGTTTGTAATTAGTATTTCCTTCCCTCTTTTCTGGGGATATAACTGTGCCTCAGACACCATCCATCGTCTTTTTTGGCTCCCTTAAAAAGAGCAGCCATTTACTTATGAAATGGCACACGATGAGTGTGACTTGGGTGCTAACTGTCAGAACAGGCCTGGTTTTGTCAGAAGCTGTGTTTCTGACAACTGTATCGAAAGCCAGAATCTGGTTCTTTCCTCAAATTCTAATCCTTTCCATATTCGTTTCATAAAGAGAGCAGGAAACACAACACTCGGGTGACACCCAGATTATGAATAACTCAGCTTGTATTGGGTCGGGCCTCTGGGTACTTTGGAATTATTGCTGTCAAGATGTCAATAAAGACCTATTTCAGGATAAACTCGTTAGGAACTAAGATGTGAAATGGGAAGAGGAGGCATAATTTACAGTGGGGGTGAGTCAGTGGCGCCGGGGTTAATGACATCAAATGCCGAACTGATCTTTCTACCTTCACAATAGATCTCTGGAGTTAAACATTTCAATATAGGAGAATAACACAGGATGGCAGTTGGAAGGAAGTCACGTGTAAACAGGAAGAATGACAGGTTGGCAATCTTATAATTAAGGGGAATTCTGCAGACGGAGTTGTAAACAGGCAGCGTCAGGCAGGGTGGGCTCCAGATGTGTCTGCCCCACTGGAGGAGGGACTGGTGGTGGCGCCGACTTCATGGGCTGATAGTGAAGGGCTTGCCTTAGGGACAAACCCGGAGGGCCTCAGCCTCCTCCAACCACATTCCATGTGCATGATCTGCTCCTGGAGTCTGGGAGGTCAGACCGAAGGCAAGGATGTCCGTGAGATGGGCCCCCGGGCTGGGAAATCCAGCGCGTCCTCCGCTGACTCCTGCTGGTCTTCTGGTTCATATGAAACAAAGGCCCAGGGATAGTAGGGCCCCAGGATGGATCTGGAGTTCAAAAGCAGCACTTCAGACCCTGGAAAGAGGCTGTGGCAGACAGAGTATGTTGGGTCCGTGGGGATCTGGAATCGGCAGAGATGCAGATTTCTACCCAGCCTGTCTCCCCATCCCCCACAGTATTTTCAGAGGTTGGCATTCTTTCATGGCCTGCATGGGGTACCCAAATGCAGTCCCCTCCACCAAATGTCTGATTCTTTAAGACACATCAGCAAGCTCACCCCCACAATGTCCCTGAGGACTCGATCCCTGCTCCCAGTGACACAGGTTTTGCAATGTGTGATTCCAGTCCCAAGGATTGCACTCAGCCAGTGGACAGGTGCCATCGTTGGATCCTGACATCAGTCACAAACAGAGGTCAGGCCATCGATGGGGAGGCTTGGCCTCTCTTCAGGCTCCCAGTGCCTGCTCTTGGACCTGCATCCTGAGTACAGGACATTAGGAGATGTGTCCTGTGTAAGTCACCCAATGGGTGGCATGCTGTTGACCTGCCTACCACCCTCCACCCCACACTGAAGCTGACAGTGAGCTGTTTTTGCGGTATCTACTCACGGGCTGTGGTTCCTGTGCTGTGTGCTGTTGGCCTCGGCTCTGCCAAGGGTTCTGTATTGATTGCCCCTGAGCCTTTCATGTAGCAGGGAAGAGATTTTAGTCCAGCCTACGTGACATTCATTTCTTGGAGGGTAAGTTCAAAGGAGTTCTTTTGTTGTTTTGGAAATTGTAAAAAATTGCCAGCATTGTCTTGGTTTTATTAATGTTGCCTAGAAACAGAGTCCCCCCTCTTCCCTTCCTCCGGGCGCCAAGTCCATTTCCAGGTCAGGAAAGTTTCCTCTAATACCTTTTATTGCTGCCTCGTGCTCATTGCTAGGGTGTTCTTTGTCGGGAGCAGCTCTTATTCATGGAATGGATCTCCTTGGTTAGCCCTCCACCTCTGTTATCTTATTTTTCTCATCGTTTTAATCTCTATTCATTTCCTCTGCAATCGTCTAAGGTGGTTCAAGTTCATCTTCAGCGATACTGATTTGATTTCCTTCAATAATGAGCTTGATTTTTTTCCCCTCCCAGTGTGAATTTAATATCTGCCTCCATTCTTTGTGTCTATAAACTTGTGTCTAGGCCCGCTCCCTTCCTATCTTACTGCAGCCAGGAGAATTAAACAAGAGACCTTTCTTCCTGAATCACACAGAGAATACTGAGCAGGTGTTTTCCAAAACTTCCCTCTGTTTTAGAGTGTGTCTGTTTCCCTAGGAGGCCTTTTCTCTTGAGGGTCGGGAGCTGGGCTCATGGGCCAGGAACCCAAACGCCTTCCCAGCCAGGCAGGCACGTGGAGTGGGTGGAGCCGCTGGGTGGAAAGACACTCAGAGCTGCTCATCTGACTTGTCAACAGAGGCAGAAAATCCCTGCTTCTAGGTGAAATGTCTGGATTTTCCAGTGTTGGGCCATCCTAGTGAGAGACAAGTGCAACACGATCCTTCCCAGGATTCCAGGTTTCTGAGAAGGCTTAGCAGAAAGGCTTTATCCCAAGGGGCAGAGCTTTCCATGAGGTTCCATTTGGTCCCTGCTGACACTATCTGGAGAGGAGAAGGCTTCCCCAGCCCACTTCTTGGGGGACCGGAGGCCCAGGTCAGTCAGACTGTACTCCCCATCCGTCTGCCTGGGAATGAAGGCATTGTTCCTTGCGCTTTGTTTGATAAGATGTCACCCGTATGATAGTCGTTCGTGGCGATGGTGATGAGCATGACTGCAGGTGTCACAGGTGGCGCTTATCAGGCGCCAGACGGCCCAGTGCTTTGTGTCTCCTGTATCCGTCGTCACCAACCACTCACTCAGCAAGGTGTTTGGGATGTAGTAAGTTCTCAGTAAAGTGAATGTTCATAATTTTGTTATTGTCACTAATGCTGTTGGTATTTGTATTGCTCTTGTTGGTATTTGCGTTGCTCTGAGACGTAATTAGCACAACTCGTGGACACACCAGGCCAAGGTCAATGCTGGTTTCTGCTTCTTGCCTCTTGCTGAGAAGAGTGGCCCGTTCTGGGGCGCCGAGGCTGCAGCACACAGACAGACAAGTCAGGGGCAGGCTTCTGAGCAGCAGTCACAACGAGCACCATTCCGGGTGCGGGGCACGAACATCTCCTAATTTTTGGAACAAATTTGAAGAGTTGGTAGTATTGTCTCATATTTCTAGGTAAAATAAAAACCGACTTGTACATATCACTGGGGCGAGCAAGATTAGACCAGAAAATTCTTTATTAAATTTGGCAACATAAAGCCTGACGTTTGAGGACAGTGACAAAGTCCCTGAACCAGATTAAGATGGGTTGATGGGAAATGAAAATTTTATAGATAAAGATATAATCATTAAGAAAATGAAAAAACATCTTATAGCGAAGAAATCAATTTATAAGATAGGATAGGCATAAGATTAATCTTACTCATCTAAGAAAAGGCCTTCTATAAAATGAAGAAAAAAATTCCAACCAAATATAAAAATGGTCCGTGAATATGACTACGAACCAGCAATAAATAGAAGAAGAAATCAAAACCATCTATAAACGACTTCCTTGGAGTTCGAACTTTTCAAATTAAATGTAGAAGTCTACTTTTTACTTGACAATAAAAACCAGGCTAGAGAAGAAGAGGGAAAAATACTGTTTCCTTTTTGCTGGTGGGAATGGGAAACACTTTTTCAAAGTGATTTAAAGCATCTTTTAAAATTTAAAACATATATACCTTTGACTCACCAATTCTGCACATTTGTATGTGGGTCATTCACTCATGTTCATTGCATGTATTGGTTCTGCCACTTCCTAGTCATACAATTCTTGGGGAAACTGACCTCCACACCCCACAGTTTCCTCACTGGAAAAATGGGGATAATTAAAGGGCTCATCTCGTAGGGTTGCTGCGGAAATCCCGTGAGTGAGCACAGGGACAACCACCGCCTGCTGCTGGTCTCCTCACCTCTATTACATATTCTTTGGTGATTTCCTTTTCTGACCCAACAATACTTCCTCATGAGGATGGATACAGCTGGGTCTCCTGTATCTTCATTCTGTACCATCTAGCAGCACGTTAAGCGACCCTGTGACAATCACTTACGCATTCTCTAATCAATGGACATCGAGGTTGGTTTTATTTGTTCTCACAAGCATGGGCACAGTGATCTTCTTGTATGTCTGCCTACACATGCGAAAGTTCTTCTGAGTTAGAGCCTCAGAAGCTGAATGTGGGGCCCCAGGGGCCGTAGGTGATGTTGACCTGTGTTCAAAAGTATAAAGAGTCCGTGTTCCTCCAGATTCACACACAGGCATTATGAGATTCATCCCTTAGATTTGTGGATATGAAAGCCTATTGCTACTTAGATTTCTTCTTCTGGGACTGTTGATTTATGTTCTTTGACTTTTTCTATTATGTGGTTTGTCTCTTCCTCATTGATTTATAGAAACTTTTTACTTGGTTGTATGTCTTAAGAATACCTTTTCTGAGTCTATGGCTTATTTTTTTCTCTTGGTTCTGTGCAAACATTCTCATATTAATGTAATCAAATGTATCCATCTTCTGCTATCCTTTTTCTTTGCTTTGTTAATAAATCATATCATTCCTTTTTTTGCTCTAGACCTCTGTTCAGTGAGGATGGACAGGTGTGTGTGCTGACGAACACACTGCCAGCTGTGCCCAAATGCCAGATGTCATGCTCCTTCTACATTATTCTCTTCTTTTTTTTCTTTCTTTTATTTACTTTGAGAGAGACAGAGAGGCAGAGAGACAGAGAATCCAAAATAAGTTCCGTGCTCTCAGCACAGAGCCTGATGCGGGGCCTGATCCCTCCAACTATGAGATCATGACCTGAACTGAAACCAAGAGTTGGTTGCTCAACCGGACTGAACCGTCCAGATGCCCCCACATTACTCTCTCCTTCATTCTGGAGTAGAAGTCCCAGAATGCCCCAAACTACTGGGCACTCAATGACAGGCCTCTGAACCTGTGTCCAATTATTCTCTCTCTCACCCTCTGGAGTGTATCTTATCAAAACCTCCCACATGCCAGTCACTTGTTGGTCATCCAGTCAAGTTAGCACCATTTCATTCCTAACACAGACCAATAGGGCACCCGAAGGATGACCAGCAGACCCATGTCTCTTGAGATTATATTAAGGCAGAGGGTAGAATACTTAACATAGTTCAACCCTGTAAATGCATACTCCTCTCCATTCGAGGGGACTGTAAAATATTTCTGATCCTTTTGGACAAGGATGAGAGAATGTGTTTGGTAGATACCATGGACCCAGGGGTCTAGAAAAGATACTACATTGGGCACAGCAACTGCCACTGGGCTACTGTGTGCTAGCGTATTTGTCCTCCTTCCCTGCCATCCTCCGAGATTAGTCTGTGTTTGTGAGGGTCAGGCTGCAGAACTAAAAGGAGATGACTTGGTGACCCCCACCCTTGGAGCGCTAAGGCCCGCATTCTCTCTAAGATGGGACACTGTGTTGGTGGTGCGTGTTTGTCAGAGGGACAGTTTCAGAGATTTCCATTTGGCTTTTCTGACTACCATAGCTTGTAACTCTATGCCAAAAATCCAGTGTGGGCATTGTGCTAACCCCCAACGTATCTGCTTCAAGTATACATTCAGGGACGGGGGAGTTTTCTGGTTCCAGTGGGTCTGCCATAAAATAAACATGGGTAAGGACTCCATTTATTACCTGTTGCCCTAAAATGGTGCTATGATGTCAAGTTCCTTGAGTATCATTGTTGACCAGGACCCTTACCCAACAGTACTGAAAACATTGGAGTATTCCTTCTCCACACTGTGCAGTGACCCATGTAGGCCCATTTAGGGAAGGGCTGGAAGTCATTATCACGGACTTCTGTGGGATACTTTAATCAGGGACCAATTTCCCCTCAGTCACTGGCTTCTGGTTCCAAAGACGGGCGGGGCATTGGGTGAAGATACAACTTTATAATGGTGACTTCCCTCAGCCTTCTAAACATCCTTCTGGATTCCTCTGATTGTAAAACTGGCATTCCCTGGCTGGCTGCCTCTTATCCTCCCCTTGGGAAGCCACGTTCAAATGAATACTTTTCTGCCAGCCACAGTCCCCAGGCAACCCCTCCACCTTGCCACTCATGAAAACGTAATCCACCCGGCTTCTGGAACGAGGTGCTGTTGTGCATTCCTATCTTCCCACGGTCTTCATGGCGCTGCTGCTGTCAACATGGGCAAACGGAGGAGAGTCACCTCTCTACTTCGCAGTGTCCGTGGTGGCCTCCTACCTGCACGTTTCTTACTGCATTGGTGACTCGTGTACCCTTTGGGCCTTCCTGGGAACACAGCACACTATCCGGTCTCATATGTTGTATAAAATAGGCTGGCCTCTGTAAGGTCTCTGTGCAGTGCCCTGTGGGCTCAAGGGGGTCTCTTTGCTCAGGCTCCAGGAAACCCGAATTGTTTGCAGCCCTGCATAAGCTCTGGAAGTTTCTTATCACTGCCTGGAAATTATTCTTTTCCCAGAAATTGTTCTCATGCAGCCTTATGAAATTTGAACCCATACGCGGGCAGGTTGATTTTCAGCCAAAGACTCTGGGAGATATATTTATATTTATATATTTTATATTTATTTTTGTATTATTTTATATTTACACAATTTATATAAAAATTTTATATTTTATATTTATAAAATATTATATTATATATAACTATATTATTAATTATATATGTGATTAATGATATATTTATATAATATATACTTATTAATAACACATATAATTAATTATCATATTATAATTATGTATTGTATACATAGTTTATTGTCAAATTAGCTAACATGTAGTGTATACAGTGTGCTCTTGGCTTCGGGACCAGATTCCTGTGACTCATTACTTACATAAAACACCCAGTGCTCACCCCCACAAGTGCCCTCCTCAGTGCCCCACCCCCTTCCACCCTCAGTTTGTTCTCTGCATTTAAAAGCCTCCTATGGCTCACCCCCCTCTCTGTAACTATGGTCTTCCGTGAAGTTTCCCAAATTCCACATACGATGAAAACATCCGATACCTTTTTCTGACTGACTTATTTCACTTCGCATAATACACCAGTTCCCTCCAGGTGGTCGAAACGGCAGATCTCATCCTTTCCCAATGTCAAGGGGATTCCTACGCAGACTTCTGCCCCGATTTCACTGGGTGGGTGCTTCATTTCAGGCACCCAGACCCACCCACCCACACTCAGCTCTCATCTCCTGGCTCCTGAGCTCAGCCGGATTGTCAGACTCTGCCTGGGTTTCCCTCCGTGACCCACAGCGCAGGGGCTAAGCCTGAGTGGCCACAGGGCTCACCGGCCACCCCTTCTTTGGGGTCCCGGGGTCCAGGTCAGGCCGTGGTCCTCCATGTTGTGTCCAGACCCAGGGGTCTAGGGCGGTGGCGTCCTGCTGAGCACTTCCTTCCTATGGCCCGACGCAGAAGCCGTGGCCTTTCTATCACATGTGCTGCCTTTATTTGCTGGGATGGGAATGCTTTTGTCTTCTTAACCTCGATTTTGCATCCTGCAAGCCTCCAAACTCTCCTGATTTTCACTTGTCTGGACCTTCGCTTAAGTATTTCATATAAACTACTACAGTATCTGCAGATACTGGTGTTACCTCTTCCTTCCTGGTCCTTGTCCTTAGTGTGTCCTTTTCTTTTCCTGCTCTCCTAGCTCGGGGCCAAATGACGTGATGAGAGAGGCCGTCCTTCCTTTGTTCTTGAATTTGCCAGAGACTAACCAGTAGGGTTATGGGATTCTGATGGCTTTCAAGTCTCTCTTGTTCCGGTTCCAGGAGAGTTTTCAAATCCTACAACGGTGTTGAGTTTTGTGGCTGCCCAGCTGCATCTATTAGGATTTTCCTTGGGGCTTTCTTATTCTTCTTATAATCTGTACTTTATTATCAACCTCCTAAAATATGCTCTGCTTTTGAAATATCATACATTCCTGGAATGAAGCTGCATTGTTTTTTTTTTTTTTTTAAATACAGTATGGGGTTTTGTTCGCCAAAATTCTGTTTAAAACGATCGCATCCACCCTCACAAATGAGGCTGGTTTAACTTCTTTCCTTCTACTGCCCGGGTCCAGTTTGGTGAAAAGGATGCATGCTAGATTTTTCCAGGGAGTTTGGAGGTCTCCTAATTTTTTGAGTCTCCGGAACTGTTATTTAAGTTAGGTGTTTCTCGAAGGTATGGCAAAATGCACCGTAAAACCTCCCCATCCTGCTCTCTTTTCAGGTAGGAATTTGATTACCCACCAATTCATTGTTCTGAAAGTGTCGTGTTTCCGTAAGATTTCCTCTTTCTTTGTGCGTCGGTGTGGGTAACGGAAGAGAAACGAGTCACAAGGCACCACTGGAGGTAGACAGGGCTCTGCCTGGACTTGGGAAGCGGCTGCCAGCCGGACTTGCCCTGGAGGTCACCGGGTGCATTGCCCCAAGCCTGGAGGCAGAAACAGAGCCGGGCCCTCAGCGTGCCCTCTGGGAGATGGGGACACCCAGAACCCTGTGTTCTACTTTGTGTTCCGTGTCTTCCAGATTTTACTTTCCTGTGTGACACTGTGGAATGTGTCCTGGGTCCTACATTTTAATTGCATTCAGCTAGAAATGTTTCCATTTTTACCATTTTCAGATGTGGTGGCATAAAGTCACGCAAAGCAGCCTTTTATGGTTTTTAATAATCCCGCCACACACACTGCCATTAGAGCCCCGTGATGAGCCCTGGTCTCGTTTTTGTGCCTCTTTTCTCCTTTTCTAATGAGCAGTGTTATTTTGCTGAATTTTAAAGGAATTGGCTTTCGATTTTGTGGATTTTCTTTATTGTTTCTTTATCATTTTATTAATGTCAGTTTTTATGTTTGCTATTTTCTTCTTGTTACTTTCTTTAGACCTAAGTGGTTTTTCTTCTTCTAGAAGAAACAGAACTTCTTTGTTTAAGAATGCTCTTTGTAACAAATGTGGTAAGGCTATAATTTAAACCCCACGTACCAATTTAGCTATATGCTTCAAGGTTTGAGATATATAGTATTTTCATGCTGTTTAGTTTTATATACTCTGTAATTTTCATTGTGAATTCCTCCTTCAGCCGTGAGTTACTAATAAATGTACGTTTAAGGGGCCCCGTATCTAGAGAGGAAAAAAGCATTGTCTACAAAGTTATCTTTTACTGTTCATTTCCACTAGAGTTGTCATGTGCCTACCAAACATAATCTGTATTTTATTGACTGTCTCATATTGATTGAAAATTTCTTTTTTTATTTAAAATAATTTTTAAATGTCTTTTATTTATTTTTTGAGAGAGAGAGAGAGAGACAGTGCGAGCAGGGGAGGAACAGAGAGAGAGGGAGACACAGAATCCGAAGCAGGCTCCAGGCTCTGAGCTGTCAGCACAGAGACCTATGCGGGGCTTGAACCCAAGAACCGTGAGATCATGACCCGAACTGAAGCCGGACGCTTAACCGACTGAGCCACCCAGGCGCCCCTATAGTGCATTTATTTAAGTAATCTCTACACCCAACATAAAGCTTGAACTCATGACCTGGAGATCAAGGACTGTACACTCTTCTGACTGAGCCAGCCAGGCACCCCAAGAGTTTTTATTTTATCTTCTTTAAACACACACACACGTTATTTTACAATGAATAAGAGAGCATGCTTAGTGCCGTAGTTTATATTAATTTCAGGGCTCGTCATGCTGCAGGCACACGGCCCCCTCTGTTGCGCTCCTTTTCCTCCTGCTGACTGCGCAGGTGGCCTGCAACAGAAATCGGCTTTAGCTGAGTCAGTGGCAGGAGATTATTTAAGAGACTGGGTGGTCTCTCCTCGTGACAGAATCATGACGAGGCCAACTGTCCAAGAATAATGACCACGCCCCTCCGCAGACCCGGCCCTGGGAAAGCCACACGCACCAACCTCGGCAGTTCCCACGCCCGCCACACCTGCAGCCGCCTCCTCCAGGCTGTCCTCTCTGAAGGATACCGCCTCGCGCAGCCCGAGTTTGGGGAGTTACACTCCCCTGCTGGAGGATGGCGTGCCTGAGGAATTTCTGGAATTCTTTTGGACAGATTTGTATCTTCTCCCTGGCTTATTTGATGTATTCAATCATTTGCTATCAGTAGAGATTCATGGACACTTATTTTATACTTTGGTTATAATTCTAAACAGCTTTCTGTTTTATTGCGTTGCTTGTACGGCTCCAGCGCTGGCTCCCGGGCGCTCTTTCACTGGGCTCCTCTGCTCTTTTGACGTCAGTGTTTTTTGTTGTTGTTTTGTGTTGCTTTTGTTTTTGTTTCTTTGTGCTGTTTTTGTTTTTGTTTTTTGTTTTGAGCACATCCTTGCTTTCTGACACTCCAAAATTCTCCGGGTTCAACGTGTACACTCCTTGCGCCAGTCCTAGAATTTGCCGTTTTCAAAGGAGCCCTGTTCCCGTTACGAGCACTGGAGGCGGTGTTAGAAACTCAGCTCTTGGGGCCCCGTGGAGGGCGCTCTTCTCACACTTTTGATAACCTCTCCCAGGACCGAAGCGATTGATACGATTGCCGTCCAGTCAGGGCACCTGGCGGCTCAGTCCGCTGAGCTTCCTACTCCTGATGTTGGCTACGCTCATGATCTCATGGTTCGTGAGTTCGAGCCCAGCCTCGGGCTCCAGGCTGGCATGGGGACCCTGCTTGGGATTCTCTCTCTCTCTCTCTCTCTCTCTCTCTCTCTCTCTCTCGTTCTCTGCCCCTCCCCCACTCACTCCGGCTCTGTCTCTAAAATAAACGATTAAACGTTTTTTATTAAACAGATGCTATCCAAACATAACTGCAGACTTGGTTTTAGGGCTTCAAAGACAGATGCCTCTTCCGTCTTTAACAGCAGCTCAAACAGCAGGGGGGCGCCATTTGGAGGCATGAGACTCCCCGCTGGGGCTCAGGAGCTACTCAGCGTTCCTGAAGCTGCAATAATAATGTACAGTTTATGATTGTGAGGAAGACACAGTGTTTGGTGAAATTGCCTGAGAATGACAGCAGTCACTACTTTTCATTTTCATTTGTGTTCAGAGAGACAAGACGCGCCGTTTGCTGGAAGGCGGGTGATGGTGGGCGAGGCGTGCAGGGAATTTGAGTACAGGGGCTTCGACAGCACATGTGGTCGGCAGACTTCTCCAGGGGACCCTCCTGCGCTGTCCCTGAGGACAGGAAAGCAGCAAAAGGCGTAGCTAGGGGAGTGGGGAGGAGGTGGCGAGGAGGCTGGGCAGAGGCAAAGGTCCCAGAGAGCGGAGCCAGCAACCAGGGAGGGCAAGTGCGGGCACGAGAGACGGGCCCGGAGAATAACTTCCGCATAAACTTCGAAATGTGCTGCCAGGATGGGGCCGGATGGGGCCAAGGGAGGAGTTGCTCAATGTTCTGGTCATCTCTAAACGTGCAGGTGTGATGGGCACCTGGGTGGCTCAGTCCGTTAGGAGTCTGACTCTTGTTTTGGCTCCAGTCATGATTGCAAGATACATGAGATCAAGCCCCGCATCAGGCTCTATGCAGACATTACTTGGAATTCTCTCTCTCCATCTTTCTCTGCCCCTCCCCCTGCACATGCGCTCTCGCTCTCTCTCTCTGTCAAAATAAATAAATAAACTTAAAAAAAAAAGTGCAGGTGTGATGGATCATGTCACAAACATCCAGTTCCGGGGTCCCCTCACCCTGCCTGAGACGAGTGCATCCTTTCACTCTGGGGAATGGGAGACAAACAGAAAGTTGGCTGCGGCAGGTGCATGGCAGCAGAAGGGACAAACTGGAGACAAAAGGGGACAGAGTTGAGATGACAAGAAGGGAGGACAGAAAGGATGAGCCAGATGGAGGGGGAGGGTGCAGTGGCGCTCCCGCAGGAAGTGCGCCTGAGCAGAGCGCATAGTGACAGGAGCCGGGGGTGCTCGGTGTGGGATCCGGGGGTGCAGAGAGTGAGATCCAGGGGACCCCCCCCCACTGAACATGGTCCACCTGACCCACGGGCTGAGCGACAGCCAGGCAGAAAGCATCCTCCAGCCTCAAGAGAAAGGGCCCAGGGGCGATGCAAAGCAGCTCGGGGTAAAATGTGTCCACTGGCACCATTGCCAAGAGCAGGGGCGTGGGAGGCCGGGGTCCTGGGGTGGACGCCTCCGTTTCTCACATGACAGCATGTGATGTGACCTTCCGCGGTTCAGGGGACTAGCTGGGCCTCAGCTTCCTCATCTGCAATTTGGGTCCGGGATAGTTCTTAGGTCCTCTTCTGATTCAATGACTCTCATTTTGACTCTGTGATCCAACTATGTTTTGTCAATTTCTCTGCAATTCTGAATTCTCTCTCTACCTCTCTCTCTGCCCCTCCCTCCTCAAATAAATAAATAAACTTTAAAATTTTTTAAAAATATAAAAAATAAAATTCCTCATGTGATTCCAATAAGCATCCAGAATTAGGAATCATTGTCTTAAATCAGTGGTTCTCAGACTTGTTGTGCATCAGAATACATGGGGGGGGTCCTGGTACAACTGACCGCTAGGTCCTACCCCCAGATTTCCTGACTCAGCAGGTCCAGGGCGGGGCCTGCGAACTTTCATTCCTAACGATTTCCCAGGTGACCCTGTTGCCATCACTGGTCCGGTGATTACATTTTGAGGACTACTGAATGCATTGAAGGAAACCACTTCTTGTTTCTAAATAACAGTGAAAGATTGTATTTTTCTTTAATCTTGCTTTCATTTTTCAACTCGATACAGAAGAGCTAAAGTGAATTTTGTTCTAGGTTGTTCAGTGCTTTCAAATCTGACTTTCTAATCAAGGTGAGGCCGACCCCAGTGTAAATTCTGGGACGGGTATTGTAATTCAGTAACTGGAATTAGATTACACCTGTCTGGAAGAAGGCTGTGAAGACAGAAGAGGGTTCAGTAGGAAACGCAGAAGGGAGAGGTCACCAGCACCGGCTGGCGGTGTGTGTGAACCACTGTGCAAGTGTGGCCCCACTGGGTGCCCACCGGGACAGTCTGGTCATTACTCGGAACTCAGATAGGCTTGGTCTCTGCTCACTGGTGTCACCAGCCCATCAGGAAAGACAGGTGATCCAACAAATCATCGCAGTAGCGTGATCTTATGACCGAGGGTGTGCAGGAAGGTGTGCAATGGCGTAGAACCAAGCTGGGTAGGAAGGTGATCACTCCTTTAGAGAGGAGACGAGAAAGGGGCTTTTTTTCTTTCCCTTTGGTAGCAAAACCCACTTGACATAAAATCCACCGTTTAACCCACTGAACGTGTGCACACTTATGTGGTCTCTAGTACATTCATGAGGTTAGACACAAACACCACGGCCTAGCTCCAAAACACCTTCATCACCCCAAAAGAAAACCCGTTCTTCATTAGCGGCCACTCCCCGCCCCCTCCCCCAGCCCTTGGCACCCACCTACCTACTCTCTGTCTCTGTGGATCGACCTAGTCTGGACATTTCCTATAAACGGAATCCTACGCTATGAGGTCCTGTGTGACCGGCTTCCTTCTTTCCTTCAGCATCGCGTCTTCAAGGCTCACTTGTCAGCGTTTCGCTCCTTTCCGTGGCTGAGGAAGATTCCCCTGTATGCACCGACTACATTTTGCACATCCACTCCTCAGGCGATGGACATTGGGTTGTTTCCACCTCCTGGCCGTTGTGAATAGCACGGCTGTGAACATTGGTGTATCAGTTTTGGGTGGACATGTGTTTTCGTTTCTCTTGGATATACACCTAGGAACGGACATACGGGTCATGTCATTCTGTGTTTACCTTATTGAGGGAGCGTCATGTTTTTAAGAATACCCTTCGAGTTCAACTGTGGGTACGGAAGTCTGATTAGCAGAGCCAAGAGGCGGTGCCCTGTGGCGGGGGGCGGGGGGCCACGTCCACAGAACGTGCTGCCCTCCAGACCCACGGCCCGCAGGTGCGTCCCCGCAGCAGGAAGACCGCCGAGGGGGGCCGGGCTCCTTCAGCCTCAGGCAGAGGGAGGGGCTTCGGAGCCCGAGTTCCATCCAGCCGTACCTGCCTCCCGCGCATTGAGATCTTCCAACTTTGTCCGTTTCAGGGACTCCTGCTTCGTGTTTTGAAGCAAATGGGATTTAAACTGGCATCAGAAAGCAATTTGCCAGGTGAAGATTCCTTTCCGAAAAGGGTTTGAAGCGTCTTGCGTAGGTGAGTGATATGAGACCCTTAGGAGAGAAAAAAATGAAAACGTATCACAGTGACCTCAGGCTGCTTTTCTGGATGAAATTTCCTGTGGATAATAAGCTTATTGAGAGAGGCGGACCCAAGATGGGGGGGGGTGTTGGTCCTTTCCCCGCCTCCTGGGGGGCAGCCTGGGGACGTGGGTCCCCATTCCTGGGCCTGACGGGGTGCACGGCGTCCGCCTTCTCCGTAGGAGAGCGAGGCTTCTGGGGACAGATGGGCAGCAAAACCAGCTCAGGCCTCGCCCCTGCCCTCGCTGTGTGCTGACCGAGGCCCCCGGGGTCCACACTGCTGACGCGACCCCCGGGGTCCTGCTGGGCTTCCGGTCCGCACAGCAGCTGCTCCTCGAGGGGCGGAGGCGGAGGGCAAGGGCTGGGCGGCATACAAAGGAATTTCCAAATCTTATTTTCAAGCAAAAGCCACGCGTGTCTTCTTCCACATGCAGGAACTACCGAACGGTTACAATAAAGGATCCGGAAGTAGGTGCAAAGACGCATGATTGCCCAGTAAGTGTATAATAGAGCAGCGGTTCTCAAATGTCCTTGTGCATTTCACTTGCTAGAATGATCTACCCCAAGCTTCATCCACCCCATTCCGCAAATCAGAATCTGTCGAAGAAGTCAAGAACTGGGCTGCCAGGGGCATCTGGGGGGCTCAGGTCATTTAAGCATCTGACTCTCGATTTTGGCAGGTCATGATCTCACAATAAGGAAAGGATCAAGCCTCGCATCAGACTCGGTGCTGACGGAGCAGAGCCTGCTTGGGTCTCTCTCTCTCTCTCTCTCCTTGGGTCTCAGCTCCTCCCCTGGTCACATTCTCCTTCTCTAAAAATAAGTAAATAAACATTTTTTTAAAAAATTAGAAAAAAGAATAGGAGTGTTAGGTGCTGTTGTGAAGTTTGCACACTGTGCAAAGGCACCTGGCCGGGGAGACTAATAGGGACTTATCTACCATGTGCCCGGACTCATGGCTGAGTCAACCGGAAGGAAGGACACTTTGGGGGGATTTGTAGCACATAGATTCTGTGCCTGTCAGTTGACACGTCACCTAAAATTGTGTTTTACAAAAATTCCCAATTAACTTTGAAGCACAACCAGGTTTGGGCATCGTTTAGGCTTTCAAGCTGTGGTCAGATCAGTTGGGTTCCTCACAAAGTGTTTTGGGGGACACTCTTAATAGGTTAAAACATATATCTCCCTTGAACTGTTAAATGATCTATTTAATGGATTTTTTTTTTACTGTTTTACTTTTCCTAGCGGCTTTGGTTTTGAGCTTACAAAGCAATTGTAAAAATAGCTACTGTTCTTACTATAGAACAATAGTTACTCAGTGAGTGTCCTCTTACAAAAGTTAATGAAGTTTTCTTTTTCCTTTTTTAAGTAGGCTCCAAGCCTGTCATGGAGCCCAGTGTGGGGCTTGAACTTGTGGCCCTGAGATCGAGAGTTGGACGCGTAACCGACTCCGGCCCCTCCCCCAGTCGATGAAGCTCTAAGACCCTGCTGACCCGAACGAGTCCTCAGCAGCTCCGGCAGCACTCCAGGCAGGAAAAAGCCCGAAGGAGGGACTTGTGATTCTGACCGGATTCACAGCACCGTCCATTCTGTGTGAGCTTGGAGGCGAAAGCAGGGCTGATTTCGATGCACCCTTCCGTGTCACCATCAGGCACCCGTGTGTCGTGCGGTGTGGTTTGCTGGGGGTGGGGACAAACACGTGTCCACCTGTCTTTCCGGGCAGAGGGCTTCACTGTGACCACCTTGGAGGTTCCCCTGGTGACCTGAGCGTTCCTTGGGCTGGAGCTATGTCACGTGCCAAGAACACCCAGGGGTTTAAGGCAGTTGTGTCTTCCGGGAGCTCATAGTCCAAGCAGGTGCCGGTCTACTTAAGGACAGACTGCCCCGCGGACAGGAAATGTCTGTCCTGTATGGTGTGTTCTGTTTACAGCCCAGACTTTGTCACCACCCTCCCAGAAGTCCACAGGACGAGGTGACGTGATTCCTGCGTTAGAGTGGCCAGACTCCTTGCCACGTGGGAGCGACCGTGTGATCCTCCAGCCCACAGAAATGCCGTGGCTTCCACCCCTGCCATCCCTCCGGGCATCGCCCTGGGAATTTCTTTACTCCTTTTGAATGTATTTTCTACCTAATCATGATGGTAGCAAGGTCGTTTTCAAAAGTAGGTAACCTGAAGGCATACGTCCTGGGTTTTGACATTTCCACTGGAAAGAAGGAAGGAAGGAAGGAAGGAAGGAAGGAAGGAAGGAAGGAAGGAAGGAAGCGGCGAAGGAAAGAGGGAAGAAGGAAGGAAGGGAAAAAGGAAGGGAGGGAAGAAGGAAGGAAGGGAAGAACAGAGGAAGGGGGGAGGGAAGGAGGGTGAGAGGGAGGGAAAGAGGAGGGAGGGAAGGAAGGAGGAGTGGGAGGGAAAGGAAGGGAGGAGCGACTAGCCTGGATGAGGTTTGGGTTCTAGAACGAGGGGCTCAGAGCGAGAGCCCGCAGGCCAGCGCTCGCCAGACCAGTCCCTCATTGGTTACTGCAGTGCTAACGGCCTGGGATGGAGAAATAAACACGCCCCCTTGTCTGATCTCAAGGCCTTCAGTCCGGTTGACGCATCTGGTGGTTGAAACGGGCACAGAAACAGAACGCTGTTGCACGCAGTGGGCTGAATTCCTCAACAGCACGGAGAGCATAGCACGGGCAGGCTGGCAGGTGGAGTGGTCACCCCTGATGGCCAAAGTGAGACGTCCGGGAAGTTTCTCATAAGAAGGACGTCTGCACTGGGTGTTCAGAGAAGGAAGCATCTTCCAGGTGGGCGGGGCGGCCTCGGTTCTAATTAATTTTTAGAGCCAACCCAGGGCACCGGTTTGATGAAATCCGTTAAAACAGTTCTTGGAAGTTAATATGCACCATGCAGAGGTGTTAAAGTGTCCGATTGTGATTGGTGGCTCTGGGGTGGGGTCCAGGAGCCCCCACCAGGCAGTCGGCCACCACACCCGCACAGACGTGCAGAAACTGCCTCAGAGAGGGTAACACCTGCAAAAATTCCACAAAGTCTCAGCCCCCCCGGGCCCCCCCCCCTGCAAGTTCAAGGCTCAGTGGTGAACCCGACCAAGACAGTCTGTCCTCACGGGGCTTCAAGTCCGGTGACCATAAAGGAAAGAACAAAGCCCTGTGCCAACTCAGTTTGATCTAGAATCTTCCTCTGAACCC
>NC_043702.1:5281943-5291570 GCF_006229205.1 Suricata suricatta
TGCAAGGGTAAAGGTGACCAACCATTTCTTGAGACGTGAGATTTTTGCGGCCAAAGTGAGAACGGTCTGGGCCTACCGGGAAGTTGGTGATTCTGGTTCCTCCGACACTTCCTTTGGCAGAACTCAGCAAACTGCAAGCCCCTTGTCTCTGTGCTCCTTACAAAGAAGCAGCTCCATGAGGCCAGCGCCGGCATGGGCACCTGCAGGGTGCCACCCAGCACGGGTGCACATGGGTGCACAGTTGCATGGAAAGAGGTCCTTGCACCCTCTTAGGAAAAGAGTGTTTATCAGGCAGACAAGGAAGGCACAGAGCTCTGGGTTTGGACAGCAGCCTGTGCAAAGGCCCAGGGGCACCCAGCTTGATGAGGCTGACGAGGGCAAGCTGTCTTCTACTGCTTCCAGGGTGTGAGGGGTCTGAGGTGACACTTCCCTGGAGGAAGCCCAGGGAACAAGAAAGGGCCCAGAGTAAGCAGGGCTGAGAATATGCCAGACCGGGGAGTTTGGACTTGCATTGAAATATTGGATCGCTTCAAGAAAGAGTTAAATTTGGGGTCTTGAGGTATTGCTCTGGTGGTAGTGGGCCAGGAGGAAAACCATGACGATGCCTTTCAGGTAAGGTTGCAGCGGAGGGGGGTGGAGAGGACGGAACCGTATTCTAGAAACACTCTAGAGGCTAATGTGTGCTCATCACTTGGGTATGGGGGAGGAGGGCAAAGGCGGGGGGACAAGGGCCAGATCCAGATTTCTCATCAGAAAGTTGAGAAAACAAGGCGAGGAGCAGGTTTGGGGAGGACCAAAGGTGTGGGGGGGTGGGGGGGGCTTGGAGCGCGCAGGCCTCCAGGTGACCTGGGGGAGATCTGATTGTGAGCGGCCGGTACCTTCCTCGGCTCACTCTGCTGTAACAGAACACCCCAGACCCGGAGCCCTAACCAACAGAAATGTCTTTCTCGCAGCTCTGGAGCTGTCCATGGGTTCAAGCCCTGTGTTGGGCTCTGTGCTGACAGCCCAGAGCCTGGAACCTGCTTCAGACTCTGTGTCTCCTTCTCTCTGTCCCTCCCTCGCTTGTGCTCTCTCTCTCTCTCTCTCTCAGAAATAAATAAACTTAAAAAAAAAATAAAACATGAGCCAAAGTTACAACCACCATTAGCTGAACACTGTTGTATTTTTTAAATTATCATTTCAAAAGTAATAGCTACCAAATTCCCCAGTGGGTTGGTACCTGGTGGTGAAAGGCAGTTCGGAGGATGATCCCAGACCAGTTGAGAGCGTGAAGAGACAGGAGGGTCTCCAGCATGCTTTAACGCTCACTTGATCTTGACCTTGAAAGAACAGATGTGAGTAGAGTGGACGTCTAGTGAGGGAGTCTGTGCAGGAGAAGAAAGCAGCCTTGATCTCCCTGCCCTGCCTTCCGGTGGGGCCACCGCCCGCGGGGACATTTGGAGCTGAGTCTAATAAAGCAGTCGGGTCACCTTGCTAGGCTCTGGGGAAGGAAGGAGGGGGGCCTTGTAAAGAGGCGGCTGAGCTCCAGGGTGTTTGGAGAAGAGGAACCCGGATCCACATGTTGGATGCTCAGGACACCTTGCTTCCCAAACAGTGAAGAGGTGGGCAGGTCCGACCGTCACAGCTTCGGACGCCTGTTGGACACAAGGTCAAGGTTGCAGAACTCAGAGTGAGGGCGTTGGGTACGCTCCAAGGTTCCAGGCACATTTCACACACGATTACAATGGCACACGTAAACACTGCAGGGTTGGAAACTAAAGCCATGTCTATAAAAATGCTCACGCACTGAACTGAATCAATCAATTCCAAGGCATCAAGTCAGCGAGGGAAAAATTCAATCAGAGCTGCCCTGTGGTCCTCCTGAAAAATGGCTTTGGCTGCAAATGCGGTTTGAGTGTGGGGGGAAGGGAGGGGGCAGGAGGGCTCGGTCTGGTCAGTGTGGTGGCCAAGTGCAGGGTCGTCCTCCAGGGTCCCTGCTGGAGCTGGGACACATGGGCGCTCCTAAGCTCCTCTGGGAGTGAGAGCCTCCTGCTTCCAGGCAAGGGGACCTCTGGTCCTGACGCAGCACCGAGGGTGCAAACATGGCCGGGCATGTGCATGGCAGCAAGCAGGGCTGATCTGTCGGCGGCCTCCCTCCTGATCCCAGGGGCTCCTAAGTCCCCAGTGCTGTAGAACCAGCTGTGCGTCCGGAACTGGAGCCTGGCCGGGTCTGCTGAGCAGGACGCATCTCTCCATGATTTTGTTAGAAAGAGGCCATCTTCACCTGAAAACGCTGGGATGTGAGAGGCAGAATTCACTCCTGCTACGAGGGAAGGGCATGAGCCATGGGTCCGCAGAGGACTTCTGGAAACCTGACTGTCGGGAGTGGGAGGCCTCCAGCCCGCCCGCCGGGCCGCCTTTAGCACCTGCCCTAGCAACGCCGAGCGCCGGCTCTGTGCAAGCCACTTGTCAGTGGAGTGAGAGTCATCTAACATAAAATCAACTGCTATAAAGTGCCCCATTCAGTGGCGTTTGCTACATGCACAATGTGTGCAATGCCACTCCTTTCTAATTCCAAAACATTTTCATCACCTCAAAAGAAAACCCTACACTCATTGCTGTGAACTAAGTGTTTGGTCACTTCCCTCCATTCGTGTTTCAAAGCCTAAGGCCCCCTGGGAGGGAACCAAGAGGCGGGGCCTCCGGGAGGGAATTAGGTCACCAGCTGGAGCCCTCACCAGTGGGGTTGGAGCCCTTGTAAAAGAGACCCAGAGTGACACCTGGCCCTTCTGGCATCTGAGGACCACAAAACAATACAGCCTTCGGTAAGGAAGGTGAGGTCCTCACCAGGCACTGACTCCACCGGCGCCTTGATTTTGGACTTCCCAGCCTCCAGAATGGCGAGAAAGAGATTTCTGTGATCTAGAACTCCCTCAGTTCATGATATTTTTGTGGCAGTGCCCGAAGCAGACTCAGATACCCACAGAGCACTCTCCCTAGCCCCCAGCCACAGCCCCTGGCAATCACTGATCTGCTTTCTGCCCCTGGATTGACCCATCGTGGAAATGTCACAGATGGAATCATGTACCGTGAGCTCCTGGCCACTGGCTTCCTTTACTTAGCAGAATGTTTGAGCCTCATCTAGGTGGATTTTGACGTCAGTAGTCCATTCTCTTTCATGGCCGAATAATACTCTGTTGTGTGGCTACACCACATTCTGTTTATTCATATTTTTATGTATTATTCATTTTTGAGAGAGACAGAGTGTGAGTGGGGGAGGAGCATAGAGAGAGGGAGACGCAGAATCCGAAGCAGCTCCAGGCTCTGAGCTGTCCGCACAGAGCCTGATGCCCGGTGCCAACTCGTGAACCCTGAGATCATGACTTAGCTGAAGTCGGATGGTTAATGGGCCAACCAGGCGCCCCGATCCATTCATCTGTTGATGACAACTTGAGTAGCTTCCACTTCCTGGTTATCGTGAATGCTGCTGCTAAGAGCGTGCATTTGCTTGGGTCTATGTTTTAGTTTTGGGGGAGGGGCTTAGATACCAAAGCACAAATTTGCTGGGCCGTACAGCCATCCTCTGTGTGACCCATTTAGGATCTAAATGAATTTGCCTCTAGGGCGTTGCGGTGTCTCGAGGTGTCTCCAGGGCCGGCCGCTGTGTGTCAGATGGTTTCCAAGCCGTGAATTCCTAATTCCTTGAACAGGATTCTAATTGGCCCATTGGGGGCGGGCCTCTTTCCTGGTCTAATCGGTATTGTGGGTTGGGGGGATGGGCGGGGCTGCACCTGACGCCCCAGCAGCACCACAGGGGGCACATTCTGTATGCAGGACTTGAGATAAAAGGCAGACATTTTCATCCCTTCAAAGAGCACCCAGGAGCCGACTGTGATCTCTAGAATTGTCGATCTTTGGTTCTCAGGAGCCGGCAGTAATTCTTAAACAGCTGCTTTTATGATTCACGACGTCACCAAATTTCACATGATTGTTTCTAAAACACCACATAAAGTTGTTCCATTACCATAATAATCCAGCGGAATGACCATTTTCCAGATCGTTCCAAATGAACAAGGCAAAACACCCAGCAATTTTATGGGAAATTGCTTTCTGCATTGTGTATGGCCACAAACAGGGAACATTAATAATGCAGCGCCGAGGCCCCACCCGGGACACGGGATGAGAGCTGTGTCTTGTGCAGCTGAGCGCGATGAATAATTAATTTCTTTGCTGATACCAAAAGGTATACTCTGTTATTAAAATACACTGACATTTTCCTTCACGACGGACACCCACTGTATGTTGGAATAATAAAGACCAAATTATATCAGAAAAAGCAGGGTTCCCACACTCATCGCAAGTGAGAAAAAATACAAGCTGTTGAATGCAGTGACTCAGTTTTAATTATTTTTAAGCTGCTCTGAATATGTGGTTGTATCCGGAGGTAGAATCTCGTTGTTTAAGATGCGAAGACCTCAGTCATTTGCTTCAGATGCTAAGAGAGAAAAAAAATTCAAAAAACTTAGTGTTTCAGGACATCCGGGTGGCTCAGTCAGTTAAGTGTCCGACTTTGGCTCCAGGCATGATTTCGTGGTTCATGGGTTCGAGACCTGCGTCAGGCTCTGAGCTGACAGCTCGGAGCCTGGAGCCTGCTTCAGATTCGGTGTCTCCCTCCCTCTCTCTCTCTCTCTCTCTCTCTCTCTCTCTCTTTCTCTGCCCCTCCCCTACTTGTGCTCTGTCTCTCAAAAATAAATAAACTTAAAAAAATTTTTATAAAAACTTAGTGTTCTTCAAATCAGCAGTTTGTTTTCACCATAGTAGATAAAAAATTAAAATTTGCTCATAAAAAAAAACAACTATCTTCTAAAAACTCTTCATGTCTTAAAAGTCAACCTTGAAGTATGTAATGGTGTATCTTTTCTGCGAATAAATAATAAGGAGCAAGATTTCCCCAGGGCAGTATGACCTCCCTGTTAAGTATGATTCACAGCATTATATTTTATAGAAAGCCATAATCTGTTCTACCCTAACTCTTTGAGTTACTTCCAGTTTTTTCTTTCATTGTAAATGTTATGGTCATGACTGTTTTGAATTTTGGATTTTGAAATCTTTGAATTTTGAAATAATTTCTCAGGTTAGATTTGAATTTTGAATTAGATTTGAATTTTGAAATCTTTGAATTTTGAAATAATTTCTCAGGTTGGATTTCTAAACTAAACAAAAGGCACGGGCATGATCAAGGCCGAATTGGAGTTGAGGAATATCAGAACAATTTATACCCCAGTTGACAGTATCAGCGTTCACTTTAACAAACTCTCATAATTGTTTGGAATTTTTAATTTCTTAATTTAAATTTTTTATTTCATTTTATTTAATTTGAGAGAGTGAGAGCAGAGGAGAGGGGCAAAGGGAGAGAGAGAGACTCTTAAGCAGGCTCCCGGCAACTCAGGGCCAGATTCCCACCACCCTGGGATCGTGACTTGAGCTGAAATCAAGAGTCAGACACTCAACTGACTGAGCCACCCGGGCGTCTCAGGAATTTTCAACGTCTAACAATTGCTCGTGGGTGAGTACATAGGATTGTTACCTATGTAACCATTTATCTGATTGTTTATAACTGTACATTATTACATTATTATTAAACCACTTTTCATGGTTATTAATAAAGCTAGGCATTTGTCCAAATATTTATTAGTCACTCATTTATCATAATTTGTGTATATCTGACCTTGCATTTGCTCATTCTATTAAAGTTCGAATGCCTTTTATTCATATGTATGAGAAACTGAATTATTAATAATGTTTCCATGTTTAATATTTATTTGAAATACTTTTTGAAATCAGATGTCTGACTCTGAGTTCTACATATGGTTTGCTTTGACACGTACTATTTAAATTTTGATGGATTCCAGTATATTTATCACTGTCTTTGAAATAAATGGTAGTGTTCAAACTTGGAAAATCCTGTAATGGTCCCGGGTTTGAGAAATACATTTAATGTGCACTTTTAAACTGTTCACCTGTAGACTTTTTAAGCATTTATTTCTTTTAACTTAACTGGAATTTGTTTTTCAATATGTTCTTAGGTTTTTACTTAACTTGTTCTTTTCACAAATTATTACTAGCCATTTTATGAATGAGGGTTCCACTTCTAATCTGATTCATAATTCCTTCTTCCTAAGAGATTAAATTTTTTAAAAGTATATTTGCCTATTTTTGAGAGAGTCAGAGACAGTGTGAGCAGGGGAGGGGCAGAGAGAGAGAGAAAGAATACTAAATAGGCTCCACACGGTCAGCACAGAGCCTGATGCGGGACTTGAACCCACAAAATGGTGAGATCATGACCTGAGCCAAAACCAAGAGTCAGACACTTAACTGACTGAGCCACCCAGGTGCCCCTACATTTTCTTTTTTTTCTTTTTCCTTTTTTTAGTTTATTTATTTTTTGAGGGGGAGGGGACAAAGAGAGAGAGAGAAAGGGAGAGAGAGAATCCCAAACAGGCTCCACACTATCAGTGCAAAGCCTGACTCGGGGATCGAACTCACAAATTGTGAGATCAAGACCTGGGTCAAAACCAGGAGTCAGCCACTTAACACTTAATGACATTTAAGGGACTGAGCCACCAGGTGACCCACCCCCCACTCCCCGCCCCGCCCAACATTTCTGATGTAGTTGATTTGGCCGCCAGCTCTCTACTGTACTGTGATGTTGACTTCTTGTCCATTATGAAGCTAACTTTATTCCTGGGCCTTTACTGCAGGTGTGGACTGGAAGCAGAAAGCAACTCTGACCTCGGGGAGCATCAGGCCCACTAGGTTCTCGGGGTTCTTCCTGGGAGAACACGGACCTCAGACAGGCCCGCCCTGTGACCCTGCTGGGGCAAGCCCAGGGTCACTGCACCATCTAGTCTGAACCCAGACAAAAAGAGGAGCGTTGTGCAAATCGCTGAAGTGACAAACGCCCGCCACCCTGGCTGCCAGGGGTGAC
Organism: Suricata suricatta; assembly: GCF_006229205.1. Classification (NCBI taxonomy): domain Eukaryota; kingdom Metazoa; phylum Chordata; class Mammalia; order Carnivora; family Herpestidae; genus Suricata; species Suricata suricatta. The sequence goes on from NC_043702.1 coordinate 5,288,911, forward strand.
CGCGGTCTCTCTCCCGCTTACTGCTGCAGCCTCGCGTGCGTCCACCGTCCATACGCATTTACTGCAGCGGCCAGTCCCACAGATGTCCCCGCTTTCTGCGGACGCTCCGTTCAGAGCATGCAGCCGGGAACAATGAGATGGAAGTGAACCAGAAAATGTCGAATCCAGCTCTCGGCTTGGTTGAATTCAGTCTCTCAAAGAATCACTTTGGGAGGTGCCCAGTCTTGGGAGATAAATTCCCTGTTTTTCTGATTTCTGGAGCCCCGCCCCTATTGGCTCCTGTCTGAGGTTTCAGGGCGCCCCCTGCTGGTGAGTAAAGGTATTGGGCTCCACCCCCAGGTGTGCTCAGTCTGGAGTCTTCGGGTGGGGGTGGGGAGGGAGGGTCTTTGCCCCTACCTTGGTGTTCTGTCGACTTCTGGAGCTCGTGCACTCATGTTCTGTTGGCTTCTCAGGGTCCTATTTTGTCCACGTGCCTCCCTGCGGCTCTTGAAGAGCTGTTGGCACCTCCAAGTCTCTGCCGTGTCCCCCTTCCGCGGTCGCTGGAGGAATCTCATTGAGGCCATCGTGGTGGGCCTTTCAACAGACTTGCTGGACCCGGCTCTGTGTCCCTAGTCACTGGAGGCTCGAACATGCAGAGCTGGCGAGCTGTCTCTGGTAAGGCCCCTGCACCTTCTGTGGTGTGTGCTGAACAGCCCTGGTTGTCCCTGGGCCCCCAGAGTCCTCCCAAAAGGGATCAGAGCCAGGACCCTCTGCCCATGATGCACCCCTACCCTTACCTGGCTCCGCCTTCCCCACTCAGTCACATCCGGGAACCAAAGCGGAGCCACCTCTGAAGGTGACCTGTTCCCACCTGTGGTTTCCCAATACCCCTGGCAGGAAATGGGGTGCTGTCCTTACCTGGCAGTCCGTGGCCTGGCCCTGCCCAGCTGCGGAAAGGGGTGCTAATCCTTTCTCTCTGATTGAGCGTTTGTGAGCTGAAATTATCTTCTTTTTTTTGGATTTCCTGTTTTCATGTTAATTCCAACCCTACCTGCCCGTCTCTGCAAGCTGAAAGCGAGGTGCTGCACTCAGGGATGTGACGTGATGGTTATAGTAGGGACGGTCTGCCGCAAGGTCAGGGTCAAGGCCTCCCACCTAGAACATCCCCAAGTGGGAGCAAGTCATTAAGTCAGTGTTAAAAGGAAGGGGAACTGAAAATAGCTCTGTTTTTCTTCTTTTTCAATATGGAAAATTGCATTTTCCTGATCCACCCAAGAGACCTTCTCTCTAAGACCCTTAACCTATGAGCTCTGTAGAAACATGGCACCCAAGGACTCATGGGGACTCACGGCAACGAGCTGCCCTTGGCCTGCCAGGCACCGCCCTCACCAAGTGTCTCTGACCTTCAGCAGACAGGGCCTGCCTGCTGACCGGCTCCCGCCCGCCTCCCGCTGCCTCTCAGCCCGGGGGCTTGCCTAGCACAGCGGGCCTCGCTGAGTCCCGGCCCAGAACGCCCAGAAGCTCTGGGGATCTAAACCTGCCAGCACAGGGCCGCCTGGGTGGCTCGGTTAACCGTCCAACTCTTGATTTCAGCTCAGGTCATGATCTCATGGTTTGTGGGTTCGAGCCCCTATATCGGGATCTGCACTGACAGCAGATCTCTATCTGCCCCTCCCCTGCTCATGCTTTCTCTCTCTCTCTCAAAAGAAATAAACATGAAAAATAATTTAAAGCCCCTGGCATAAATCCTAGACAGCTGGGGATAATTATCCAGCTTTTCTTTCCACGGGAGGAGCAGCCCTGAAGGCCGTTCCACAGGATGACGTGGGGCTCATCACAGCTGCCCGTGGAGGGAACCCTACATCAGTGCGCCCTGTATCGAGCTTCCTTTCTTCTCTGCCTCACCTTCCCCTCTCCCTCCCTCGGGCTTTGCAGTATGACCTCCTCATCCCCTGGGTAACCTTTCTTTTTATTTATTTATTTATTTTTACATAATCTCTACACCGAACATAAGGCTCGAACTCACAACCCCAAGATCAAGAGTCGCATGTTCTCCCGGCTGAGCCAGCCAGGTGCTCCCCTGAGGAACACGTCTGGGTGACCTGGTTATTCCTCGGGGGGTTCCACGTGAAGACGTTAGCTGACAACCGGGACCTGTCCACACGGAACGAGATGCTTGCCTGCAGGTCCGAGGGGACACGGGGCAGGGGCCAGGGGGCTGGCTCGGAGCCCTGTCTGCACAGAAGCCAAACACATGAGGTGGAACGTATAGGAGTGACAGGTCGCGTGCGGAAGGAGACCTGGGGGCGGACCGCTCTCCACTGCGGCTGCTCGCGACCTGTCACTTCTAGAGGTGGGACCCAGCGCTCCCCCTTCCGTGTGCGACCTGCGGGGGAGGGGGTGGCGGTGAGCCTGGCTCAACGCGGTGAGTGCACACTCAGCGCCTGCCACTCAGCTGTGATCGCACTCAGGGCACAAGTGAGGCCTGAGGTGGTGAGTGGGGTGTATTGGAGATATTCTTGGGACGAAGTCCACCCATCTAACATCTTTCACTTACTCCTCTTCTGCTCTTTCATCTAACGCTGAATTGGGTCCACTCTGACCTTCAGAACCTGCCCCGCCTCTGTCTACCCGGCAGGGGAATCCAGAATCTCTGGCGGACATGAAGTCTGCTGTTGGGA
>NC_043702.1:5291670-5322387 GCF_006229205.1 Suricata suricatta
GGGAAGCCTCAGCTCCCAGCCTGGAAGGAGTCGGTGCCACCATCCATTTCTGAGAGAATTGTCCTTAACCTCCGGCATGAGGCACAAACTTCCCCTGACCCAGGGGTGCCCTGAGCCTCACATTCAAGCAAGTTTCCAGAAAGCAGGTGACATTAGTGTCCAGCCGCAGCCACGCGCTGGTGTCCTGCCTGGCTTCCAGCAGTCTCCCTTCTCCCCCTCCTGCCTGTGGGGCCTCCCAACCTTGACTTGCTGGTGGTGACTACGGTCCAAGGCAAACGTTTCTCTAGAACCCCAGATGCCCGGAGTCCTCTGAGGTGGCCACTGAGGTCATAGGAATTAGCTTTCCCCTCTAAGAACACGGGTCCCCACCTTTATTTTTTTAGGATTTTCCAACTTTGTTTTAAGGGCCTTACAGAGAACTCTCTCTGCCCACAAACCCTTCTAGGAATTTTCCTAAAAATTAAACAATTGAAGTCAGCAGGAAATGCTTTGAAAGGGCTCTTTGGGCCCTTTCTTCTTTTCTTCCGCCAACCATCCTTGAGGTGGCTGGAGAATGTGGGGTTTTCTACAGGAATCACTGAGACTAAATGTTATCTCCTCCCCTGGGCATTTCTGAAGTGAGCAATGACCTTGCAAGTCCAGACCCACTGCTTCGGAACGGCAGCGCTCTATGAGGTTTGCTAACTATCCCAGAGTGTGGCCATGTAATGCCTGACCGTTCACAGTCTCTGGCTCCAACTGGAAATACAGTTTGCTTGATTCTCTAGCTTCATAGTAAGTTTTTTTCATTTATTTATTTTGAGAGAAAGAGAGAGAGAGCAAGCAGAGGAGGAGCAGAGAGAGAGGAAGGGAGAGAATCCCAAGCAGGCTCTGCACTGTCAGTGCAGAGCCCAATGTGGGGTTTGATCTCACAAAGCACAAGATCATGACCTGAGCTGAAACCAAGTGTTGAACACTTAACTGACTGAGCCACCCAGGGGCCCTTGTAGTAATTCCTGATTTGACCCTTGGTTCCATTGGAGTGAAGAAAACAATGTCTTCTTGTCTACTTAGACGTCCCTCCTCCCCACCTCCCCCTCCTGCCATAGAAGGTTCATCTTTGGGGACTTGCACGTCACCACGAGTTCTGTGGGGATGGAGGCTGTCTAGATGCTGGCCACCAGCCCTGCAGGTGTGCCCTCGGGCCCTGGAATGCACACAGCTGAGAATGGGTGTTGCCAGGAGCTGGCCCGACACTCAGAGTTGTGCCTGAGTGCTCTGTTGAACATGATTTCACTGGGCACAACATGATAGGGAGTCCTCTGTGACCAGCAGACGAGCCCACTCCATAATCATGTCTGAACACGGACAAAACATGGCCATTGTTTACACCACAAAAATGGCTAAACATCCCGTAATGGCTGATATGCCTGACCACTGCCTCTTTGCCAGCTCGAGCCTGGGCTTCATTCCCTCCTCCTTCTGCATAGAGACACCCACGTATGGAATTGTGTCAGTTCCCAGGAACCTCTCATCTCGATCAAAGTCCACTTCCGTGGGCCCTCAAGCCGATTCAGAAATCAGTCCTTTCTAGCACCTCTTCCTGAGGCTCCCCGGGGTTCCCTTTATGGCAATGTGGGTCAATTACCCAACCGTGGTCAGTTATAGGTGTGCCGCTGGTGGTTTGGCTGGAGGGCATTGACATTGCGGCCAAGACCCACCTGTCCATCCACCTGGCTCGTTCAAGTGCACTCAGCATCAGTGCAGGGGGGAGAAATGTGCTCTGTTTCAGCAACACTCTGGGACACAGGTCGCCGAAAACCCTCTCTACCCTGATCCCCCGCCACCTGGCCACACTCAGTAACGTGTGCCTTCAACGTCCACCCACGTTGTTGCAAATGGCAGGATCTCCTTTCTTGTGGCCGAACAATGTTCCAGTGTGTGTGTGCGTGTCCACGTGCACCACAACCTCCTTATTTATTCATCCATTGACACACTTAGGTTATTCCCATGTCTTGGCTATTGTGAATAACACACAACCAACATGTGGGTGCATATAACCCTTTGAAGCCCCATGGGAAAGTCTGAGCTTCTTGGGAGATGCCGATGTCTCCAAGTTGATTACAAATGGTATCTAACAATCACACAGATCGCTAGGGGCGCATGTATCCTGGCCACAGCTTCTGAAAGAGAAGAAAAATTTTTTTTACCAAAAATTTTAAGAAGTCTTTTAAAAGACAATAGTGGGATGGAAGATGCAATTAGAGGAAGCTGGCTCCGGGCATGTAAATATTTGTAACTTGAAGTGCAGTGAGTCAGATTGCTGGCATCACATGCTAGGAAAAGATCGGGAGATCACAAGCCAGGAAATTCTGTTATGTGGCCAAACAAAAGGATGCTCTGCTCAAGCTCTGTGGGTTGTAAATGATGTGCTGGGAGCGTTTTCTAACATTCTAGGTTTTCAGCAAAAAGAGCCTCCTGTGATTTTGTGCAGAGCTTGAAGGGGGCAGGAATGGGAGTGCAGTTGTGTAGTTATGGGTGAGCGGCACAACGTTGGCTGGAAGAGGTTTTAAATAGTCATCTTTGAGAAAGGGGAGTGGAATGTTTATTTGTATAACGTTGTTAGATCAGCTGTGAAAGAGATTAATGGTTGTTTAAATTCTTCTTCCTTCACATCCACCATTGGCTAAGGATCTCATTAGGAAAGGCCCATATATTTGGAATTGGGTCTTCTAAAGTCCCTCTTTTCGTTGGTTCCTCTTTATACCTCCGCACTCAAAGGTAACAAGGTAAGTGAAAGTGCATCTCCCTCCCCAACTGGATCTCAGTGCCTCGCCGAAGCCGGTGTTAGGCTCTAGAAAAGTCCTCATTTTTCTCTGTTTGCCTGAAGCACACAGCATTTGTTCTTACTGTCCTACTGAGAATTCTCAGTGTTTAACAAAGACTCAGTGAACATTTATCACAGTTTTTAAAAACCCAACGACGTTTTTGCAAAATATTTTTAGACAAGTCGTAATTCACTTGGTCATCTTTGTAATTGACCCCTGGCCATGGAATCAACGTCTCCAGCTAGAAAAACAAGCATTTCAGCTGCCCTCAGCATGGGGCAGGAAGCCATTAGCCTGTCACAGTGTCCTAGTTCATTGGCAGCAGCTTGAAATTAATGGTAGATTACAATGAAATACCAACACAACTACTTACGTCATGTTCAATAGCTCCTTGGCCACCCAGAAGCCCATACAGCTACAGCTGCTAACATGACCTTGAACTCCACAATTTGGCCAATGCATTTCTAAAGGCAAGTCTCAGGGTGCCCAGTAAGGAACATCAGAGAAGAGCCAAAAGGGACCACGCCCAGAACATCTTGAACATTGACAGGAGAGAGTCCCTGAAACCAATCCCCTCTGTAGTCTTCTACACCCTCCCTGTCTGGATTGGTGATTTGAAAATATACTGGGGTTCTCAGCCTGCCTCAAAGCCCACCTGTGACTTCGCTTTGTAGGAGGTTCACCTCCACCTGCCGCGTTAGAGACGCTCAGAAATCTGGGTCCCTGCGTGCCTGCTGCCACGGACACGAAGACAATACCAAACAGCCCAGCACCACTCGCACAGGTTCTGACATTCCAATAGCTTCTTTCTAGATTTGCTGACTCCTGGGTAGGTACCTTGAGCTACAATTTTCTCTTGGTTCTGCCTCCACAGTTTCTGCAACGCAGGGGCCATCTGCTGTTAGGTAATCCACATCTGGCAGGTGACAACGCCTTCTTTTTTTCAATTTTTATTTTATGTTTTTTCAGTTCATTTTTAATTTTTTAAAATGTATTGTCAAGTTAGCTGACATACAGTGTATACAGTTTTTAAGCTTTGACAAAGCAGGAAAGAATATCCAATGGAAAAAAGACTGTCTCTTTAGCAAATGGTGCCGGGAGAACTGGACAGCGACATGCAGAATGGACCTGGGTCATTGTCTTACACCATAGACAAGGCCTTTTTTTAAATAGTTCAGCAAACAGGGCCCTCCAGCTGGCTGCTAATCTACCTTTTCATCTTACAGGGAATACAAGTCCACATAATCGGCCCTTTTCTGCTTTTTTAAGTATTTATTATTTTTCCCAATGTGAATGTCATGGGAGGTCAATATAGAAAATATATATTTGTATAAAAATACTCACCCCTCACAGTCTTGCCGAGCAGAAGCAATCAATCAGGGTGAAGAGTTTGATGAGTTTTGCACAATACTTTGTCAGAGCAGGTTTGGGGTATCTTTGTTTTGCCCACATTCTGGAGACAGGATAGCATGGTGTTCAAGGGGTCTGCCGGCAGGATCACACAGCCTGGGGACGTGCCCCAACTATGCCCTGGGTGGTGTCCCCTTCACTGTGGCTCTTAATTCACCGAAGTTTCTCTCTTTATCAGTAGAGTGGAGATAAAGATGCTAGCTACCTTAACATTTTTTTTAAAACATGGAAACTTAAAAGATCATTGTAAGGATCAAATATGTATCATATAATAATACATAATATATGATAATATGTAAATATATAATTATGTATGTATTGCACTTGGCACAGAACACACTTGATCAACATGAGCTCCTTCGTGGCTCTGACCACAGGGATTCTCTGATGCTTTCTCCTTACCATTCTTCATAAGCATTTTTTCTTGTATATGACACACTTAAATATTATCTTAACAGTTATAGGATGTTCTATATGTATTTTGTTCTTATTCATTTAGTAAACATTTATTGAATATGTAGCCGTGCCCTGAGCTGGTAGTGAGGATGGAAGACAATTAAGAAGCATCCCTGCGGTGAAGAGGTCGCAGACTCGGGGACACAGGAAGTCGCAGTGAGCCGTGGTCATGAGCAGTAGAGACTTGGGAGGCGGGACTACAGCGAACTTTCTGCAGGAAGTAAACAATGTGCATACCCAGCGCTCTAGTGTTGGATGTTGAGATTCTTTCCATTTCTCCATTATTAAAAAGACTATTTTAAGCCTTATTAAAATTAACATTTGAGGCATAAATACTTTCCGGAATGTTGGTTTTTCTTCTTGATGATAGTTTCCCCAAAGCAGAAGTGATTGCTAGTCATTTGCAGAGGCCCTGTGTAAGGCGTGCTTTACACAACGTCAGACAACAAAAAACAACTCTGAAAACAATCTCCATGTTGTTTAATTATGCATCTCTTTGATTACCAAGCATGTTGTGACTTTCCATATTTGCTCATCATCTCTACATCCTTTTTTGTAAGTTGTCTACTAACATCGTTAGCATGCTTGCCTCGGGGGTTTCCACTGTCCTTCTTACTGACATTTATGAATGCAGAGTGTATTAAAATATTAGCTCTTTGTTTCTAGTTATTGCATATATTGTTCCCTAATTTGTCATCAGCTTTTTAATTTTAATAACTCATGCTCTTCTGGAATGCGTCAGCTTAAGGATGACAATAGGATTATAAAAACAGCAATAAAAATATATTGGATGCTGGTGCACCTGGGTGACTCAGTCAGTTAAGCGTCCAATTTTGCAGGTCATGATCTTGCAGTTCACGAGTTGGAGTGTGAGCCCCACGTCCGGCTCTGTGCTGACAGCTCAGAGCCTGAAGCCTGCTTCAGATTCTGAGTCTCCCACTCTCTCTGCTCCTCTCCCACTCACACTTTGTCTCTCCCTCTCTTAAAAATAAATAAACATTAAAAAAAATTTTTTTAAGTGTATTGGGTGCAGCCTTCTCTTCAGGCTGCTGTGTGGATTCTGGGCTCCTGTGTCCTATGATTGAAGAAAGTAATCCATCTTCCCTGTGGGCACTATGCATTGTATTTCATAGTCTATTTAGTCTGAGGCTAAGACCAGACATCCACGTTTTGAGAAAGCTCTGCAGATGATTCTGACATCCCTTCTTAATCAAGAACTAGTAGACTAGAGGCTGCAGCTGAACAGAATATGATATTGTCAACGCGGATATTGTCAGACCGTGCATTGAACAAGAGATCCAACAGAACGCAAAGACATGGCATCCATGACGTTGCTACTGCTGTGTGTGAACACCTTTGGTGTTTTGGCTGAGAGGAAGCTCAGGAGGGCTCCACCAAGAGTGTGGCTGTCAGTGCTGCTGACGCAACGTCAGGCTAAGTGCAGAGAAGGGCAGGGTTAGAAGCCAGTGGCTTTACACGGTGGATTAATTAGACAATTAATAGCAATAGATAGAAGCCTCCCCATACTCAGTTTTGGCTTAATGGAAGGGAAGGAAGCATTCCCTTGCAATCTGAGCGCTAAGGATGGAATGACCTACGGCAGGAGGTAATGAGCTCCCACCATTGCAGGAGCGCCATTGAAGGTGGCACTTGGAATGATGACACCATGACACACAGGATGACTCCGGATCTCTTCATCCACATCTTAAACCTTACTGACTCCACCCCCACAGAAAGAAATGAGTGTGGTTAGGAAACTTTCCTTGTTTTCTTATTTGGGATTCATTAATAATCCATCCACAATATGTTCTATGCTGTACAAGGGGTCTATCAAGTTCATCGTCTCTGGTTTGCAAAAAGTTGTCTTATTCATCTTTTGGGAGAAACAAAATGACAGTTACTCATTCGCAGTTCCCTTTATCCCTGGTCTCTGCAATGTCTCCCACTCCACGGTCCTTCCAAAACTCTCCATCAAGCACCTTTGTGAACCTAGTCCTTCCATCCTCATGGGGTGCTGTCAAGGCCTTTAGAATCCAAAGGGAACCTCTTGACAGTTTTATACACATTGCCATTAACTGAGGCTAAATGCTTGTGAAATGTGAGCTAGATCAATCAGCTTAAAAGAAAGACTCAACACACTCAACACACTGCAATGGTGTGATGGTGAATGATTCCCGGAGAAATGGTCAAAGAACCCACCGTGCCAGCAGTGAAAATTCTTTGGAAGCAGTGAGACAGAGAAACTGAAGGACTCCATAAAAATCGTTCTGCTCCTTTTCCTGTTTCTAATCTTGCTAGGACCTGCACCCCTACTTTACACTTGCCTCGTAGTGTAAATAGTGTATGTCCTCCTTGTAAAGGACAAGGAGATAGTGATTTCTCTAGAATAGGTAGCTTCTAAGCAGGAACTAGGGGAGAAGGACCAGAGGAAGCCACCATATATGTCCGGACCACCCGTGAGAGAGTTCAGTCCCAAGACCGTCTGGCTCCAAGGAGTAACACCTGTGCCCTCATCTTTGTTCCAACCAGTTCCTGGATGCCTGAGGGGACATATACATTGGGCCACAATCCCCACTAAAAACCCCAGATCCCGAGAAATGAGACTCCCTCCTTTCTTCTCTGAGTCTCCCTGACCCACTGTCTGTACCCACGGGTGCACTCTCTCTCCCTTCAGTAAACTCTGCTTTCACCTCCTGCTAGCTCATGTCTGTTTCTATCCTGCGTGCAGCCAAGGAAACCTCCTGGCTGGTCCTGCAGGACCCCCTCGGGGTCCTCAGACCTGGCCTGCCGACATCAGCAGAACTTCTCAAAGATGTAGTGATTCTTCTAGCATAGTCACCAGGTGCTGGGAATGTGACCTTGGACCTTCACAGCAGTTCATCTGTAGGCGCGTCATGGTCTAGAGGTGCGGGGAACTCTGAATACCTTGGGAAAGCCAACAAAGACGTTCTTCTGTGGAGCTCGGAGTCTGGTTTACTAAACACATGGACGTCGGCTATTCCTAAAGGAACAAAATGGGTACCTTGAGTGGGTTTTTAATCAAGAGGGTGTCGGGTCAGATTTCACTAGAATCAGGGAACTAAGGATAAAGGAGAGGCAGAGGTGGACAGCTGGCCCTGGAGACATAAAGGGGCCCCTGTGAGACAGGAGTGGAGGGAGCAGTAATGTGGATGAGAAGGGGAAGCGGAGAATATGTACTTAGTGATCTTTCCAGTAGGGAAGGGAGTGCAAACAATCTGGGGAAGTATAGAGGTTAGATATGATTTCTTTAAGAGAAAGCTAGAACTTATTAAGTGCTTTAAATACTGGACATCTATTGTAATGAATAGAATTGTACCCTTCCCTCCCCACCCACCAGAATGTTTTAGCCCTAAACCCTGGTTCCTATGAATGCCACCTTATTTGGAAACAGGGTCTTTGCAGATGCAATTGAGTTAAGATAAGGTCACACTGATTTAGGATGGGCCCAGACCCAATGAGTGTGTCCTTGTAAGAAGAGAGACGTTTGGGCTCATGCATAGAGAAGATAACGAAAAGAAGTCCATGTGAACACAGAGTCAGAGATCGGAGGGGTGAACCCACAAGCCAGGGAACACCCATGATCGCTGGAAATCCCCAGGAGCTAGGAGAGAGGGAGGGAAGGTTCTCCCTCAGAGAGAAGGAACCCTACGTCTGGCCTCCAGTGCTGCGAGAGAATGCATTTCCACTGTTAAGGCACCTGATGTGGTCATTCGTCTGACGTCTGTGTGCATTTCACATGGTGACCACTTGGAATATCTGGGTGGAGAAGGAATAGAGAGACAGAGGAGGAGAAGGAAAAAGTCTGCCAAGCAGCACGAAGGACTCAGCTGAGACAGCAGAGTAGATATGGGTGTTGGCATGCGTGGCCTTGGTGAGGAGTTATTTCATCTCAGACCGGGAAGCCAGATGGAATATTCCAGAGCTAAAGACAGGGGAGATGGATCGGAGAGAGAGAAAAGGGAAATGGGGGCTTGCTGTGTAGACATGAGGCTGTGGGGCCCAGGCTGTGAAAAGGGGAGATACGGGGCCGGGGGCTTTCCTTGGGAGCGAGGTGGTAGCCGACAGAGAGTTCCACCTGGTGCGTCCAGCGGGTGGGGAACAGCACGGGCGATTTCCTTTGCTCCGTGGCTCAGAGACGTCACCCCTCAGACTCCTTCACTCCTCCACTAGCGGCCCAGCCCCAACCAGCAAAACATCCCTCGCACTCCCAATTCCAGAATATTCAGGGCTACAGAGCTGGGGCCAGGAGGCTGCAGGCAAGAAAAACCTGCAGCAGAGTGACCTGAATTTCCAATTAACAGCGGAAGGTATTTGTGTTGTGTGAGTTTTGTCTTTGTCTAAATGCCTTCTCCCTGGTGTGAAGCTTTTGGGGATAAAGGAGCCCCCCAAAAACCTGTAAGTCCGTTGTCCAAAATGGATTTCCTCTCCTGTTTGTGTCTGACAAGGACAGGGGATTACACTGGTGAAGAGAATGAAGACGGCTATTTGTTCCAGACTTAAATCATTGTTTGCCACCAAACAGTTGGATTCTTGTGTTTTATCTCACTAGGTATGTAATTGGGAAGCATGCAAATTAGGCAAGATAATGACCTATAATTTCCTCGACTCTAAGGAGGGTATTTGGAATGAAAAGGGACATTAAGTAGGATTTTAAGAGTTACTGGGTAACACAAAGGAATAAATTACATTTTTAAGGAAGAGGAACTTATCACTTGCTTCATCCGGCACCTGGATCCGAAGGTCTTGGCATTTCTGGGTGTCGCCTGTCCCCTTTGCGTGTAACAGAGCGCAGCGACAAAGGCCGCAAGCATCTTCCCGGGGCTGAGGGGAAACGCATTGGGGCGCTCATTAGCAGCGGGCGTAGCCGTGGATTTCCTGACATTTTTCTCAAAGGAGGGAAGGGAAACTTCTCTTTTTATTAGCTTCCAGTGAGCCTGCTCCGAGCACAGGGGTAGTAAATTATTGAGAGGACACGGTCCACACTCAGAGGTCCACTCCCAAGAGCTACGGGACAAAATAGAAGGCGCGTTTCTCAAGTGTGCCGGCTGTGTCTGCAGCGGCCAGTAGGGGGCAGAGTCCCGGATGGGAGATGGCCGCCTGGGCCTTGGGCCACCTCACCCACAGGAGACAAGGTTACGGCTCCTTCACAAGGCCTTGCAGGTCCTCTGTGAGCAACAGGTGCTTCGCAGCGCGTGGCCTGCAGGGCTGAATTCGACCTGAGGGGCCTGGGGGTGACCCAGAGGAGGTAAGGCTTGGAGGGATCTGGGAGCTGGCAGAGACTGGAGGGAGTGGAAAGGAAGGAAAAAGGAGAGGCCTGTTGGCCTGGAGGCAGGGAGAACGGGATGAAGGGGGAGAGGAACAACACCAACGCAAGGGCGCCCGCTTGTCTCCCAAGGCCACTTGCTTGGGCCTGGAGTGGACCATGGGTGCCATGAGTTAATGGGACCGGTAGAAACAGAAAGGAGGGATCAACATTTAAGCCCCTGGATTGCTGACTGTTTTCAATCCCCCACTGAATTCAACCTCAGGAGCCCCCTTCCAGGTGATTCTCCAGAGCTCAGGTCTTTGAAGGGCTGGGGGCACAGAGGGCGGTGGAGAAAAGGGCAGAACTGGTGGCAGAACTGGGCTGGGCCTCAATGGTGGCTCAGAAGTGGAGCAGTTGGCAGGAAGGATTGGGAGAAACAAGAGGTGGACATGGCCCCTTCCCTGGCACATAGCCGGCCCCCTGGGTCCCTGTCACCTAGACTGGCCACTGCCGTCTGAATCCTGCCCCCATTCCTACTTCTGCACGACTGAGTTCCTGACCCTGTGCCCATTGTCGTGTCCTGCCCGGGCCTGTCATCAGTTAGGACCCGTTCAGCTGTGCTGCAGGTAAAGAGCTCAGCAATGCTTCTCGTCGGCAGGATGCGTAGATGAGACGTTCTGCCCGTTACAATGACTCGGGGACTCGCGCTCAGTCACCCCCCGGATACTCTGCTTGTGCCAGAGAGAAGCTGGCCCTGGAGGGTCTCCCCTCAGAAATTAACTGTATGTGGGCGCCTGGGTGGCGATCCAGCTCCTTCCGGGTGGTTTCAGGGCTGTGGGAGGACTCGGTCTGGAGAGTGAGTTAAGGACTGACCCACATCTTTGTGAGCCTGAAGTGGGGTCTGCACTCTTACTCTTTTGTTGTTGTTTAAGGAGAAAAGCTTCCAGAACTTTCTCTTCACAAGAGATAGAAAGTCACTTTGGGGCAGGTCCCCTGTGCTTGGTGAAGTATCTGTTCCGTGTGCTTCTTGGTTATGTAAATGTCCCTTTGGGGTAGAGAGAGAGCCAGGACGCCTCTCATTTGGCAAAGCTTCTGTTGAAGGTTGGGGGAGGAAGCGTTTCCATAAGGAAGTGTGTGTGTGTGTGTGAGTGTGTGCGTGTGTGAGTGTGTGTGTGTGTCAGGAAGAAGAATCCCAGGTTTAAAAGTGGAGGAGGGGCATCGGGGTGGCTCAGCCAGTTAAGTGTCCCACTCTTGATGTTGGCCCAGGTCATGACTCCATGACCCGAGATCAAAGGAGTGGGATCGAGCCCTGCGTCAGGCTCTGCGATGAGCACAGACCTTGCATAAGATTCTCTGTTGACGACGTCCCAATAGTTTATTGTTGCTTTTATTTCCCTTGCCTTCAGAGACGTGTTGAGTAAGAAATTGCTGCAGCTGAGGTCAAAGGGGTTGTTGCCTGTAAAAGCACACCGCATCCACTCTGTGTTCGATGACGTGACCATCAATTATATTTAATAAATAAATAAATAAAACCATAATTACAGTGTAAAAATAAAATGCCAGCTTAAAAAAATAAATAAAATACAGTCTGAATAAGATCATACTCAAAAGAAAATTCTCTCTCCCTCCCTCTGCCCCTCTCCCCTGCTCGCACGTGCACTCTCTCTCTCTCTCTTCCTCTCTTTCAAATAAAACAAAAAGGAAGAAAAGAAGAAGAAAAGGTAGGGGAGGTGGGAATATCAGGCCTTCATTCCTCAGAGGACACTTAGCAGGGAGAATCTGTTGGGGTGCAGTGGAGCGGCCCCGGCCCCTCGCAGGTTCGCCGGCAGAAAAAGCCCCCCACGGGACCCCATCGGAGAGGAGGAAGTGTGGGCTGATGACGAGGCTCAGCACCAGGTCAAAGTGTGGCCTGCAGAGAATCTGGACCTGCAGTCCTCTGGAACTTCTAGAAATGTGTGCTTGGTCTTTAGCCCCGATGCCCCAATCGTAAAATCTCAGAGAACACCCGGGAGTCCACGTCTGTGAATAACGAAGCCTCTCTTAGCTTCTCAGAGCCCTACGGTCTGCACCTCTGGCCCGAGGATTTGCAGAGCCAGACTTCTCTGGACACAGAGAAGGGGTGTGGTTGGGAAGCACTAACAAAGAATATGAAAGTGAAGCAAGAGCCATGAACGTGGAGGGTGAGCCTGGGGTACCGCAGCGGTGCCCGCCGGGCTCTGGGCCGCAGAGCGCAACTAATGAGCGTCCACGGGGGGAGGCGGCACCGATGCTCAACAGCGACCCCGAGGGGCCTGGACGCAAGAGACAGCACCATTGGTCTGACCGGAAGCTTTCTTTTGTGTGGTTTAACAACCGAAGTAAGACTTCGTAATAGAAATACCTTCCCAGGACGGAGAAAATGTGGGTGATTTGCGTGGGCCTTGATTTGGTCTTGTGAATTCGACAGGAAAATGCTTGATCGCCAGCTAATGAGGGCGCCTGCAGCCCTGCACCAATTTGGAAGAATAACAGAAGTGGCCGCGTTTCTATCTGGAGCAGGTGAAGCGGCGCACCCCAGGTACATCTGACCATCTCTGTACCTGGTAGGAGGCCTGCCTTTGCATGGCAATGGCAAATCTCCGCTGGACTAGCTTCCAAGCACCCCTCAGGTGGAGACCCATCGTGTGGCCAGAAATCTCTGAAACTGAGCTCTACATGCCCTCCCTGCTCCCGGTGGTGGGGTGCAGGTGCCCGCGCCGGGATGAATTCCCAGGAAGCCTGCTCTCTTCCACGACTGAACGGTATTGCCTCAGGCCCAGGTGGCTCTTGCTGTGATTCCTGGAACCCAGTAACTCTGGACCTGGGGACCTCCACTCCTACGACCTCTTCCTTTTGTGCTTGGTGATCACTTAAAGGGCAAGTTGAATGTAATATCCAGCTCTGAGGTATTTTTAGCACCCCTGGGTCAATACCTATAGCTCACTGGCTGGTAATTCTCTTTTTTCCAGCTCCTTGCTTAACGGTAAGAAAGATGCTAATGAGAAGTTAGGTAACTCTTCTGTGAAGTGGATTTTCACACAAGACCAGCGCATTTTCTTTGGGGAACAAAGCTTACCATTGGGGAGAAAGCATCAGCTCTTTTTTTTTCATCACTATCAAATCTCTGGACACCAAATGAGATCATGGGAAATGTCACGAGCTGATTTTAAATAGTGTGATAGAGGTCAGATTAAAAAATGGAAAGCTTCTAAGAACACTGCCCAGAATACCTTTAAAAAATATTGATGCCTTTCTCCAGAGGTTTAATAAAAGGATTACGATGAATCATACTGATAAGGAGGTAGATAGTGAAACTTGGAGAGGATGGAAGGACAAGGTCATGTGTTAATTATCTCAGAAACAGGAAGTTATAGAACACTAGGAATGTCTAGGAATTAGGCAGAATTAGTACATGAATTCTGACTTACTAAGCTTGGTAGTGTCTTCGTTTCCTTGCCCTGAGACCTGGCTTCCAGCCAAGAAGACAGTCTTCAACTGAGCTCAGGGGTCTCAAAAAGCCAAGGGAAAGAGACCTCTGCCTGGACAATCAGATTGCCTTCAGTACGGAGCCCAAGGGGCTGCCTGGCCGCCTGGTCACGAGGTCATTCTCAAATCCTGGCTGTGTCGTGAGGAGCCATGAGGGGGAAATTAAAACGGATTTTTATCATGATGTTTTGGTAATGTATTATCCTTGGTTGACTTTAGGGACTATCCCCACATTACCTTAGGTATAGCCAACTCATGCCAGCTTCGCCTGGAAATAGATGAGCACTGTTATAACTCAGGGCACATCAGCAAACCGCTATTGAGGAGACAGTGCCTCCCAGGATTTGAGGTGGGATTTGTTCCAATGCAGATTCTGCTTCAATGGGTCCAAGGGAAACCTGAGATATGCATTTCTAACAAGGCCCCCAGTGATGCTTATGCTGCCGGAGGAGCCAGGCACTAGGGTTGGGCTAGTGTTAGGTGGGCCCTCCGTGCTGTGTGTGACAGGGACCACAGAGTGGTGAGGGCAGACATCCTTGCTTTGTTTTTGGTCTTAGAAGAAAAGCATTCAAGCGAAATAAGTCAGGCAGAGAAGGACAGATACCGTATGTTTGCACTCATAGGTCTAACAGGAGAACAGGAGAAACCTAATGGAGGACCAGGGGGAGGGGAAGAGGGAAAGAGAGTTGGAGAGAGAGAGGGACACAAAACCTGAGAGACTGTTGAATGCTGAAAATGAACTGAAGGTTGAAGGGACCTGAGGGGGAAAGAGGTGGTGGTGATGGAGGAGGGCACTTGTGGCGAAGAGCACTGGGTGTTGTATGGAAACCAATTTGACAATAAACTATTAAAAAAATAAAATTAAAAAATTTTTAAAAAAGAAGAAAAGCATTCAGTATTTCACCATTTAAAAAATATTATAATATTTAATATTATATGTTATATTGAATAGCATTAAATATATTAAATAATATACTTGTATAATATTAGCTTCTTTAAAAAAGAAGAAAAGCATTCAGTATTTCACCATTTAAAAATATTATAATATTTAATATTATATGTTATATTGAATAGCATTAAATATATTAAATAATATACTTGTATAATATTAGCTGAGAGGTTTGGCAGATGCTCTTTGTCAAGGTGAGGTAGTTCCCCTCTATTCTTAACTTGCTGAGAGCAGTTATGAATATGCTTTGGATTTTATTAAATGCTTTTTCTGTTTCAATTGATAGGATCATATCATTTTTCTCCTTTGACTTATTGATATGGTGATTACACTGATTGATTTTCAAGTCTTGAACTGGCCTTGAAAACCTAGAACGAATCCCACTTGGTCATGGGGTGTAATTCTTTTTATATATTATTGGATTTGGTTTGCTAAAGCCTTGTTGAGGATTTTTCCTCTGAGTTTAAGAAAGGTATTTGTTACTGCTGTTGTCTTTGTCTGGTTCTGGTGTTAGAGTAGTACAGACCTCAAAATGAGTCGGAAGGTATTTTGTCCTTTTCCTTTTTTCTGTTTGTTTGGAAGATATTATACAGAACTGGTGTTAATTACTTTAAGTGTTTTTCTTCAGTGAAACCAATGAGGCCCGAGGTTGCCCTTTGGGGGGACTTTTAAATTACAGTTTCAACTTATTTAATGATTATAAGGCTATTCAGATTATATACTCATCTTGGTTGAGTTTTGTAAATTGGAGTTTTGACAAAGGGGTATATTTTTTCTCAGTTATTGAATTCCCAAGCATAGAGTTGCATATAGTATTCCATTATTGTCTTTTTAATGTCTTCAGGTTACATACAATGATATTACGTGTTTTATTCCTAATAGTGGTGGTTTTTAATTTTTTATCTCTTTTCATTTTTCTCAGTCTTGTTAGAGGTTTTCCATTTCATTGTTTTTTAATAGAACCAACTTTGTGTTTTATTGATTTTTTCTATTGTTTTCATTATTTTCAATTCTATTGCTATATGCTCTTGTCTTTATTGTCTTCATCCTTCTGCCTGCTTTGCATTTTTGTTGTTGCTTTTGTTTTGCTTTTCTAATTTTTCAAGGTAGAGAGTTAGACTATAAATTAGAGACATTCCTCATTTCCAATATGCATTTTTAGTGCTACAAATTTCCCTTTTGGCACTGCTTTAGCTACATCCGACCAACTTCAACATGTTGTATTTTTGTTTTAGTTAAAGAAATATGTTGTTTAATTTCCAATGGACCGCCCTGTTGCCCTTTTATTATTGATTTCTAGTTTGAATCCATTATAATCAGAGACCTCATTCTATGATTTCAGTTGTGGTTAAGAATTGTTTTGTGTCTCTGCACCTTCCTACACTGTTGGTGGGAATGTAAACTGGTACAGCCTCTCTGGAAAACAGTGTGGAGACTCCTCAAAAAAGTATCGATAGAACTCCCCTATGACCCAACAATAGCACTGCTGGGATTTACCCAAGGGATACAGAAGTGCTGATGCATAGGAGCACATGTACCCCAATGTTCATAGTGGCACTTTCTACAATAGCCAAATCATGGAAAGAGCCTAAATGTCCATCACCTGATGAATGGATCAAGAAGATGTGGTATATATACACGATGGAGTACTACATGGCAATGAGAAAGAATGAAATATGGCCATTTGTGGCAAAGTGGATGGACCTCGAGGGTGTCATGCTAAGTGAAATAAATTAGGCAGAGAAGGATAGATACCATATGTTTGCATTCATAGGTCTAACAGGAGAGACCTGGCAGGGGACCATGGGGAGAGGAAGGGGGAAAGAGAGCGGGGAAGAGTGAGGGACACAGATCAAGGGAGACTACTGAATACTGAAAACAACCATGGACTGAAGGGAGAGGGGGAGGGAGGGAGGCGGTGATGGTCATGGTGGGGGGCACTTGTCAGGAGAAGCACTGGGTGTTATATGGAAACCAATTTGACAAAAAACTATTAAAAAATAATTGTTTTGTGGTCTAGGATATGGTCTCTCTTGGTGGACATTCCATGGGCACTTGAATAGAAAGTATATTTTGTACTTGCTGACTTAAGTCAATTAGATGCTGTTGGTTGATTGTATTGCTCAGGTTTTCTATATTCTTGATGATTTTCTGCCTAATACTCCATCCTGTCAGTTGCTGAGATGGGAAGTTGAAGTCCCCAACTATTTCTCCTTATAATACATAAGTTTCTACTTTATCTAATTTCAGGTTCTGTTGTTTGACATGTACACATTTAGGATCATTATGTCTTACCAGCGGACTGATCTTTTATCATTACATACTCTTTCTTCATCTCTAGTAATTTTCTGTGTTTGGGGGTATATTTTCTATTGTATTAACATAATCACCCTGTTCTTTTGATTAATGTTTCCATGATATATCTGTTCCACCCTTTCAGTTTCAATGTGCATAAGTCAATGTATCTGAAGTAAATTTCTTCTAGCCATAAGTAGAGTCATGTCTTTAAAACCACTCTGCTAATCTTTGTCCTTTGATTGGTGTATTTAGGTTATTTGCATTTAAGATAATTACTGATATGCTAGTGTTTGAGTCTATGATTTTATTATCTGCTTTCTGTTTGTTTGCTTTTCTGGTTCTCACTTTGTTTCTCTTTTCTCGCCTTCCTGTGGATCAATTTAACATATTTTAGAATTTCATCCTGGGGTGTCTGGGTGGTTCAGTCAGTTATGCGTCCAATTTCGGCTCAGGCCATGGTCTCATGGTTTGTGAGTTCGAGCCCTGTGTCGGGCTCTATGTGACAGCTCAGAGCCTGGAGCCTGCTTCAGATTTTGTGTCTCCCTCTCTCTCTCTCTGCCCCTCCTGTGATCATGCTCTGTCTCTCTCTCAAAAAAATAACCATTTAAAAAATTTTTTTAAAGAGAGAATTTCTTTTTAAAAAGAGAGAGAATTTCATCCTGACTTACTCAACTCTGTCTTTGAATGTATTTCCTTGTATAGTTTCATCTCCTCATCTCTACTCCCTTCCTTGAATCTGTTCCTTATTTGCAAACTGAAATCCAGGTTTACATTTGAGATAACTTTGTGTAGACAGGGGAGGCCAAGAGAGTACCAACATAACCACATCCTACCTCAAAATCGTTAAGATTTAGAAATTCAAAGTTTTTATTTATTTTATTTGATCCTCATTCTGAGGAAGGAGAGGAAGAAGTTAGGTGATTTGTCCCAAGGCATAGATGAGAGAGATCAAGTTGCTTTCTTCATGGGCAAATACACTTTCCAATACACCTGTCTGTACATGCAGCTTCCCACCCAAAACTTATACAGAGAAGAAGAGAAAGGAGAAGCGGCTTCGGTGAGTGATGTGGAGTTCACTGGTGTGTCATGACAAGACCAGTGCAGAACGCAAACCTGGGCTCCTGACTCGCATCACATGATAGGAGGTTTATAAACACTCTGTGTCATGCTAACTTTCTGCAGAATTCAAGGTCACAGACAGGGCTACCAACCCAGAAAATGATACTGGGGGGACTCAGCATAAATTGCCAATGTGGGAGAGTTCTAGAAAAACTTAAGCATAGAGGCCTTTGAATGTCTTTTATTTGTAAGACAAATTTTCCTCCAGTATTTTGCTATGAAAATCCCACGTGAACAGCATATTAAAGAACATGTACATGTGGTTAGAGCAAGTTTCTGAGTGCTGATGGCGGTCTTGCCATCTCAAGGCTCTTCAAGATTGCATCCGTCCAACATTCCCCCAACCCCATGCTTTAATTATCACCACATTTCTGACAAGTAGCCATCCATCTATCCTTAAACATTTTCAGTTAAGGGCAAACTCATTTCTCCCCAAATATCTCATCCTTTTCCAATATGGCCTTTGGTTAGAAAGTACTTCCTTCTCTACTGACTCAACTTCTGACTCCCTGTGGGTCTTCCTGAGAACTGGCTGATTATAATGCTTCTGGAGACAACACTAAAGTCAGTTCCTTTTCCCTGAGGCAGCCCTTCAAATAAATGTTCAAGACTATCATTCCTACTTCCTACAGCTGCTCCCTGCAGGGCACAAACCTGATTTCTTCACCTTCTGAGTATCTTTCTCTGAACCCTCCTTGACGTATCGAGAGGTCTCTCAGAGAGTGATGCCCATGGGTAGACAGGACAACTGAGAGCAGAGTGTTCTCACCCTAAAGACTAAACTCACCTGCTCACAGAAGTCTCTGGTTTTCCAGTTTGATGAAGGCATTCTTCCTTAGACCTCTTTCCTGCTTGCACTGCCTTTATCAAAGCATTTTCTGCACTTGTCTGGTCTTCTGTCTCCTCCATTAGGCTCTAAGCCCTTTGAGGAAAAGAACGGTATCAATCAGATACAGCCTATCAGATTGACTCCTTGCTTTGTGGAGAAAATGGGGTAAAAATTTGCATTCAACAAATCAAACATTAGGAGAATGTTTATCTAACCATTTGGCAGTTACCCAAGATTTTATCTCTGGAAAATTATGAACATCATCGTGAACTGTATAGACCTTTCTCTGGGAGAATAAGATTTCAATGCAAGAGTTCTGATAAGTTCCCACAATCCTCTCCTATTTTGTAAGCCTGGGAATTGCTCATTACAATACACTGTCTGGGTTTCAATAGTATCCGACCCATCATTAGTGCCTGTGGATCTCCGTGTTGCTTGCTAAACCCCCCTTTCCTTTTACTTCTGGTAAAGGAAAGCTCTTTTCTGTGGGAAATTCATTTCCTGTGGTTTGGGCAGACTGGAATTCAGCCCAGTCAGTCACAGGCATGGGGCAAGACCCAGGTCTGACCAAGCGGGGTCCCTCCATTGCTCTGGTTGCAGTGATTGGCGGAGAAACCGGCAACCCACCCACACTGAACTAACGATATTCTTCATGAGACCTTTCTGCCCCATCTATAGATACCAGTGCTTTCTATCAATCAGGATGGGACCACTAGACTGATGAAGTGTAAGTGAAGGGCTTCCAGCAGCCATTGGCTCCTCCATATGAAGATAGATGTCAGAGCGATGGAACAAGAAAGAGAAATGTGATGATTTATTTTGGGGATATAACCAGATGTAATAATTAAACAAACCAGTAATTTGTCTTTTGGTATCTAAGCTGGTTTAGATTTGGTTTCTGCAACCAGCAGTTGAAAGACTCCTGAAGAATGGAGAAACAAATGCGAGCATGGGACCACTTAAGTGGAGAAGTGTAATCAACACAGTTGCTGAGTTGCAATAGATGAAGATTGGCTGAAGCAAGAAAAGGGGTGCAGTGGAAGGGTACAAGAGAGCTGACAGAATGTTGTAAAGACCAAGAGCAGGAGCCAAGAAAGGTCAGAAAGCTCAGCAGCAATAAAAACCCATGGGCTTTCTTTCTAAAAATGGGAATTTTAACTTTTCTTGACCACAACCAACAAGAAATACATTTTACACGGTGGACTCAGTATATAGCAATATGCCTATGAGCACTCAGTGATGAAGGTTTATGTGTGGAGCTACTTAGGAGAACATTGCCTCCTGTATTCCCCTTTTCAGAGATTCACTCCCTACATTTGTGTATCAAAGTCCCTGAGAAGTCCTGCTCTAGGAAGCTTGTTTATTCAGTATTTTTCAAACACATTTGATAGCAGCTAGCTCATTATTTCAACAAATAATTGTTGATTTCTTATTATGTGCCCAACACCAAGCTTCCACAGGGGAAACAATAAAGGACAAAACAAACAAGGCCTGCCCTCCAAGAGCTTCGAATCTAAAAGAGTAACAATTAATCACCCATAAACTACATCTCAGAAAACATTGACTTGGGTTATTCCAACTTCAGTTACACTGAAAGCTTTGCCAGTGGGGTGGGATCTGTGCCAACTTCCATCACTGCTTATAGAATAAAGTCTGATCCAGCACACACTGTCTCACAGGCCACTGTGGATGGTTCTTCAGGATACAGGAAAGGTAAGAGTACCACTAACATGATTTTCCATGTAAACAGCACCGTACGTTTGCACAGTGCCCAACGCACATCGTGGTCCTTGTGCTGTGCTCTGGGCTGACTGCTGGGCTGTGTATTACTGTACAAGGCACAGTGTGTGTATAAAACTGGCTCAGAATAAAGTCTGTCCATTGCATCACTGTCAGTTTCCTGGTTTCGAAGTTGTACTATAATAATGTGCAAGTGTTTTGTGTCTGAGGAGAAAACCGGGTGATGGATATGCTGTTTCTCTCTGCACTGGTTTTGAAACTTCCTCTGAATCTGTCATTGCTCCTAAGCGAAAAGTTGAGAGGTTAAGAAACTGTGTATTGGAAACAAAACAAAACAAAACGGGATTTTTCAAAGTGTGCGCCAAGGCGTGTGAGCAGCAGGCAGGAATATGGCTGAGTCACATACGCCTGGTTTCAGCCAGGCTTGAACACCAAACCGCCCAGCTCACCTCGACCTTGGATGTTCTGAATCGCCACACTTTCGCCAGCTGTCACAATTATTTAGGTCGCCTCTCCCTCCAGCACTGTCGTTCTGGTCTCTGGTTGAGCAAGATTGAAGGGATGGGGCTGGCCACACCCTCTGACTTCCATGCTCACCGTCCTGAGTCCTGTCACTATGAAAATTGAATGCTGAGAATGAACTGAGGGTTGAGGGGGAAGGGGGAGGGGGGAAAAGAGGTGGTGGTGATGGTGGAGGGCACTTAAGGGGAAGAGCACTGGGTGTTGTATGGAAACCAATTTGACAATAAAAAAAAAAAAAAAAAAAAGAAAATGGAAGAGTTCTCTTTTCTCCAGCCTTCTGGAAGGACCTCCCTGCAGGGGTCGGCGCTGGAGGGGGAGGCAAGCTCTGCTCTGGGCGCTGGCTTGCGCTCTCTCGTGGCGCAGGCTTTGATGAGTGGACCCCACAGTCCTTCACGGCAAACATGGGGAAGACAGCTGCAGACCCCAACTGCCCCGCCATCGAGGGGGTAGGAGAGTTCCATTCGGGGTAGAGGGATAAGATACCACACCCACACATTGAATCCAAATTGCACTTTCCACCCCAGCTTCTCTATAATAAATAGGAGGCTGCATTGAATCTTTACCTTTCTGGTGTTTATTTTTCTGTAGCTTCAGTCAAGATAGATGAGCCTGTGGCTGATCAGCCGCTTGCAGCTCAGTAGTGGGTTTTGTTATTAACAAACAGCCTTGTTGGCAAATGAGTGGGTGAGCAGGAAAGGGAAAGAGGAGAAGAAAGGCCCTTTACTAAGTCTAATCTTCGCGGGCGCCATTGCTTGAGTGATCAGCCTGTTTAAGTAGAAGCAGGCCTGGACAATGAAATATTCAGCAATCCAAGTTGTTGGTCCTGGTCTTTGTATTGAGATTATCCCATTGGCTTTCTTATAAGTTATAGGAATCTGAATCTTACACGTTACGGAAATGTTGCTTAAACTGCGAATGTTCAGGCTGTTTTTCCTCAAATGATTTCCCTACATTTTTAGCCAAGCTTCTCTTTTTGGGCTGGGAACGTCAGGAGAGCCCTCCTGTGGATAATTTAACAACTGTAATCTGCTTTTCTAACCCAACGTTCAGGGTGGGGAATTCTGATCCTGTGACTGCGGTCTTTAAATGAATGTTTATTGTCATGTACAAAACGGAAGTGATTATAGACTAGATCTTGGCACTGCCACGGGACAAAGAAAAAGCCACATCCACGCAAAGCATTTCCAGGAGGAGACAACACAGAAGGTGGTTTCGTTTTGCCGCTGAGACGTTCATGTCATTAAAAGAATCACATTGAGGAAAAATGCCCCGATGCCAATACTTCCCCAAATTCAAACTCTAAATTGAATCGAACCATCCTGAGCAAGACAAGGGACCTAGCCTTTAAAATATATATGTAACATCTTTTGAATAGAAAATGTCCTGTAATTAAGTTTTACAATTTTTTTTCTTTAAAAAATAGAACATATTTTCCTTTTCAATTTTATCTGATGCTCCTCACTCTCAAGTTAGCTGACATACAATGTAGTCTTGGCCTCGGGAGTAGAACACAGGGATTCGTCATTGACATACAACACCCAGGGCTCATCCCAACAAGCGCCCTCCTTAATGCCCATCCCCCATCGAGCCCATCCCCCCTCCACCTCCCCTCCAGTAGCCCCTCCGTTTCTTCTCTGTATTTAAGAGTCTCTTATGGTTTGCCTCCTTCTCTTTATTGCGAACTATAACATACATACATAAGTGTGGTTAATGTTGAATTCACCACCAGGTCAATACCAAGAACTTTTTAACTTTCCTTCAATTTCTCCTCTCATTTATCATGTGACTGCTGTTTGCTATCTGCTTATGATGCCATCTTGACCAGCTGACGTGTGGGTCCAGGGATATTTATATACAATGATAACTCTTTTTTTAACTTTATTTTTTATTTATTTATTTATTGTTTAATTTACATCCATGTTAGTTAGCATACGATGCAACAATGATTTCAGGAGGAGATTCCTTAATGCCCCTCACCCATGTAGACCATCCCTCTCCCACAATCCCTCTAGCAACCCTCTGTTCTCTATATTTAAGAGTCTCTTATGTTTCCCCCCTCCCTGTTTTTATATCATTTTTCTCTCCTTCCCTTATGTTCATCTGTTTTGTATCTTAAATTCCTCATATGAGTGAAGTCATATGATATCTGTCTTTCTCTGACTAATTTCGCTTAACATAGTACTCTCTAGTTCCATCCATGTAGTTGCAAATGGCAAGATTTCATTCTTTTTGATGGCCACGTGTGTGTGTGTGTGTGTGTGTGTGTATCACATCTTCTTCATCTTCTCATCTGTTGATGTACATTTGGGCTCTTTCCATACTTTGGCTACTGTCGACAGTGCTGTATACAGACATAATTCTTAAAAGATACTTCAGTTGGTCACGGAACACCTTTACCAATAGTGATTTTTCCCTCAACACCTTGCTCCACTGTCTTCCAGTAAGGACCTTAGGCTATCTCTCTGATGGCCATTCCTTAGTATAAAATGTCTTCTCTCGGGGCTTGTGGTTGGCTCAGTCAGTAGAGCATGGGGCTCTTGGTGTCGGGGTTTGAGTTCCAGCCCCACATGGGGCATAGAGCCTTCTAAAAAGAAAAGAAAATACATAAAGTCTCTTTTCCTTGTAGTAGTTTGGAAATTGTATCATCTCTGATCTGTAGTTGCCCTGTGATACATCTAAACATGGACTCTTGTTTGTAAGTTTCTCCCACATCGTCCTCAGGGTGTTTTTTTGGTCTGGGGAGCCCATAATTTCCTTCCGGTCTGGAAATAACTAGCCACGTCTTATTTAACGTTGCCTCTTCCTCATTCTGTTTGATAGATAGGGAGCTTTCAACACCTTTCCTACAGCTCTTTCATGTCTCCTCTCTCCCTGCTACATCCACACTGATGTTTCACAATTCTATCTTACAAATGTCTAAATCCTTCATCAAGTTTTTTTTTCCAGCTCACTGTTTATCTCATTTAATTGATCTCTTACTTTAATAACTATAATTTTCTTTTCCAATTTTAGAGGTTTTTTCATGTTTATTTATTTTTGAGAGAGAGAGAGAGCCAGAGCATGAGCAGGGGAGGACCAGAGAGAGAAGGAGACACAGAATCAGAAGCATGTTCCAGGCTCTGAGCTGCCAGCACAGAGCCCGAGGCAGGGCTCAAACTGACAAACCATAAGATCATGACCTGAGCTGAAGTCGGATGCTTAATCGACTGAGCCACCCGGGCACCCTGAGGGTTTCTTTTTAATCCTTATTGATTTTGATTTCTAAATGCCATTTTTTTGTTGCATAACTCCCTGTTCTTGGTTACAGTTGCCATTATTTCTTCTATCCTTCCAAGGAACGTGAACACACACATTTAAAATCCTTTTCAGAAAAAACAAATAAATAAATAAAATCCTTTTTGGGCACCTGGGTGTCTCAGTCACTTAAGCGTCCAACTCTTGATTTCAGTCAGGTCATGATCTCACGGTTCTTGGGATTGAGCCCCATGTCAGGCTCTGTGCTGACAGAATGGAGCTTGCTTGGGATTCTCTCTCTTGCTCTATCTCTCTCTCTTTCTCTCTCTGAAGAATAAATAAATTAAAAACATTAAAGTCCTTTTCAATTTTCTCTCTTTCTCTACTTTTCTTAGATGAGGATTTTCTAATTTGTTAGTTACTGGCTTTCTTCTGAGGCACCTGCTTTCTATGTCAGGTTTATTCGGCACAGGGGTTATATGTTCAATCTTTCAGCATTTACTTTTCTCTGTTCTTCAATTCTGTGGTCTTCTCAGGCAAAAATTCTGAGACTACAATTCAGAGGAAGTTCAGGGTTCTCACCCCAAAGGAACATGGCCTCTCCGAACTTGGACATGGCAAGCAGCAAACTTGTCCAGGTCCTGGTAACATCAGTACCTGCCTGCCTTCGCCCTCCGCTGTAGGCGGGCAGCTGCTCTCTGGTGGCACTGCCAAGCAGGCAGAGCACATGAGCCTTCTTTCATGGGTGAGGAGATGCAATCACAGCTCTTGATCTCACGATGGCGGCCCAGCGCCGATTTCCAGCTTCACATCAAGTCATCAGATCCCATCTCCCTCAACACTGACGTTATGGCCCCTGTATGCATCCTTCCTGCATTCCTTCCTCTCCCTGCGACTTCCTACTAAATGTGGTCGCTCCGCTGGATGCTCCCCTAGGCAAGCTTGTCCCTCCCTGTGCAGTCAGCGTTTGCAGGTGCGCCCATGATTCTCAGCAACCCACCTGTTCTCCTGAGCTCCTGACCCCATGTGTTTGTCTAAAGGATGCCCTTGGTGCCTCCCAACTTACAAATTCCAAACCCAGACTCGTCATCTCTTCTCCATAAACATCCTCCTCCAACTTCTGCAGCTCAGATGTCAGTGACTGTCCAGTCATCCAAGGCAAAAGAGTGTCCCCAGAGGAGCCTCCTCGTGTGATCTGTCATCGAAGTTAATCAGTTCTCTTGTCCGAAACTTGAGTGGCCCCCTTTCTTCCCTTTCCACCCTAACCCCCTTGTTCAGGCTCATAAACCCCTGCCCCAGACAGCCACAGCTGCCTTGGTGTTCTGCGTGTGATCAGAGGTTAGACCGCCAAGCTGGTCACTCTCCTGAGGCCACCCTCTCTCACCATTTTCTGAACCGTCACTCTGAACCTCCTACAGGGCGGTCAGGATTCTCAGAAATGTTTCTTTTGACTATTACATCAAAACACTTTATTAGCACAACCTAAATGCCTTCACAATCTGCACACATCTCCCGGGACCCCTCCCATGTGACCTGATGCTTTGGCAATCCTCATATGAACTGTGGTTTCCATACCTTTGCACACACTGTCCCTTGACTGACAATATCTACTTCTCTACCCTTTTGTTCAACACCGGAAACTTCTCCCCATTCTTCAAGAACCTCCCAACCCAGGGTGCCGGGGTGGTTTCGTTGGTTGAGCATCAGACTCTTGATTTTGGCTCAAGTCATGATCCCAGGGTCATGGGACTGAGGTCATGGGACTGAGGTTTCCACTGGGCTGTGCACTGAGCATGGAGTCTACCTAAGATTCTCTCTCTCTCTCTCTCTCTCTCTCTCTCTCTGTTTCTCTCTTTCTCCCATTGCCACTGCCCCCCCCATCATGGGTGGTCTCACTCTCTCTCTCAAAAATAAAAAATCTCCCAATCTAAGAAACCTTCCCTAATTCAATCCACGCCCTAGACTCCAGGAGCGCACTGTCCTGTGCACCTGCACCGGTGTTGGTCTCCCTCTGGTCCAGGAGCTCCCTAAGGGTATGTCTCTGCTTTGTCTGTCATCAGAGGGAAGTTCGGCCAGGAGTTAATGGTCCTGTTTTCCTGAACACTTGACTGAGTTGTGTAGCAGAGGTGGCCACAAGCAAACAGTCACTTGGGCGCTGGGATCCTGGCGATTCAGTGTCAGCACTGCAGACAGTCTCTACTTCTCTCCTGGACCCAGTCACTGGTATCCAGCTACTGACATGAGAAAACCTGAACCTCTCTCTCCAAGATAGCTATTAAAATTCCAAAATTATTACCTGCAAGAGGTAATAATTAGATGGGGCAGAGGATGAATGAGTGGATACTTCACTCATTCCTCACAACCCTTGTGAGGCGAGATAAGTAAATAAATAGAATTCTCATAAGGATTCTGGAGAGAGAGAAGAGACGATCCTGTGGTTACTAACTCAGTTCTTGGGTTCTTTACCACAAACCAAGGCCACAGTCACATAATACTGCACCACCACTGGAAGAGCTGACCAGGGGCACCTGGGGGGCTCAGTCAGTTAAGCGTCCGATTTCAGCTCAGCTCATGATCTCACAGTTTGTGAGTTCAAACCCCGCGTCAGGCTCTGTGCTGACAGCTCAGAGCCTGGAGCCTGCTTTGGATTCTCAAAAATAATAAACATTAAAAAAAAAAAAAAAGCTAAGACCATACTGAGAGTTGGCAGGGATGTGGAGAGATTGGAATGTTTCCACACTGCTGTTAGCAGTGCAAAAATGGCAAAACCACTCTGGAAACAGTTAGGCTGTTTCTTAAAAAGTTAAACAGGCACCTACCACCTAACCCAGCCATCCCCTGCTAAGTGTTTACCTAAGAGAAAACAGGTGTCCACACAAAGGCTCGTGGGCAATTGTTCACAGCAGCTTTATTTGTTTTTTCTTATAATATTTAAAAAATGTTTATTTGAGAGAGAGAGAAAGCAGAGAAGGGGGAGGGGGAAGGACAGAGGATCTAAAGCAGGTTCCTTCTGTCGGCAGAGAGCCCGGTGCGGGACTTGAACTCACTAACCATGAGATCATGACCTGAGCCGAAGTCAGATGCTTAATCACCTGAGCCCCCCAGGTGCCCCACGGCAGCTGCATTTGTAAAATCCCCAAACTGGAAATCACCCAAATGTCCGCCAAGTGAATGAATAAGCAGATTATGGTTCTCTGCACAATGGATTCCTACTCAGTAATGAAAAGGAATGAGCTATGATACCTATAACCACGCACCTGGGTATCAACATATTCATGCAGAGTGAGAAAAAGCCACCCGGAAAGTAAATACTGGATGATTCCACTTACAAAAGAGTCTAGACAATGCAAACTAATCTACAGCAACAGAAAGCAGAAGAATGTGGCCTGAGGATGGGTAGAAGATGGGGGGCGGGGGGTGCAGGGAGAAGAAACAGCCAGGGGCCCCCACCTAGCAGTGATGAAGATGTCCACCATCTTGAGCATGGGAATGGCCCCACTGGTATATACATGTGTCCAAACTTCATAAACCTACGCTTCAAACACACGCAGTTCTTTTCATGACAATAACATGCAATATGTTGGAAAGAAAGAAGAAAGAGAAAGAAAGAAAGAAAGAAAGAAAGAAAGAAAGAAAGAAAGAAAGAAAGAAAGAAAGAAAGAAAGAAGGAAAGAAAGAAAATATTATGTCCATCCAAGCATTTTAATTAGTCTGCACTGTCCCAACAACTAGGCGTTATGGGTTCTGCGGACTGATGTGTTTCCCCCACCTCACTCCACATTCATTAGCTGAAGCCCTAACCCCCAGTGCAATGGTATTTGGGGACAGGGTTTTTGGGAGGTGATTAAGGTTGAATTAGGTCATTGAGGTGAGTCCTCATGGTGAATTTAGTGGTTTTATAAGAAGACAAAGAGAGAGATCTTTCTCTCTCTCTTTTTCTGCTCACACAAAGAAAGGCCATGTGAGTTTATGGAGAGAAAACATCTGTCTACAGACCAGAAAGAGAGCTCCCCCCGGAACTGGTCACACAGGAACCCTGCTCTCAAACTTCCGGGCTCTTGAAGGTGGGGAAAGGTCCAGCCTGCGTTGCTGATCCGGCAGCCGAAGCTGAAGCGGACACAGACAGGGCTGCCATGAGGGGGGTGATGTGGCACAGTGTCCCGCCGACTTGCCGTGCTGTTCACTAGGGAGGCGGCAGGTCATGTCTAAAAATGAACACATTAGGAATTAGCAACACAGACACATGGTGTAGAAATACGACAAAATAGAGCTGAAGAAACAGCAAGAGAGTTTCACATGGTTCTGGGATGCGGAGCCGGGAGGCAGAGGCCTGATATTGTTGTTGTTATAAGCCTTTTAACCCTTTACAATTTTTGAAAAAATCTGTACTTGTCGTAATTACTTTGATAAAATACATTTTGAATATAAATAAAATTCTTTTTTATGCTGATTTATTTTTGAGAGAGACAGAGCGCGAGCAGGGGAGAGGCAGAGAGAGCGGGAGACTCAGAACCCGAAGCAGGCTCCAGGCTCTGAGCTGTCAGCACAGAGCCCTACGTGGGGCTTGAACTCAAGCCGTGAGATCATGAGCTGAGCTGAAATCAGATGCTTAACCGACTGAGCCACCCAGGGGCCCCTAAATAAAATTCTTAAAATAGAGCTTTGGGTGCTGGAGTCAGAGCAGGCTCGGGGTCCTGGCCCCATGACTTCCAGGCTGGTGGCCAGGTCAAGGCTTCCGGGTCCTTGTGTGTGAAGTGGGGGAGGAGCAAACCCGGGCTGGAGCCCAGGTGGGGATTCCAGAGATAATTCCAGTAAACAGTAGCCCGGTGCAGGGTCTCCAGGAAGAAGATGCTGGCAGCCCGGTGCAGGGTCTCCAGGAAGAAGATGCTGGCAGCCCGGTGCAGGGTCTCCAGGAAGAAGATGCTGGCAGACAGACAATCTCTACAAATGACCTGCCTTCCCAGGACCCCCAGAGGATTAGGTCAAACACATCTGACTGCAGTGCCCATGGGGCACATTCCAGTGGGTCTGGCTGGCCCACAGGAGTGCTGGAGACTGCTGTCCACATGTGCTAAGACATTTGACAAAATCCCTACAGGCACCACAATCCTTCTAAAAATCCATGGCCGGGAGCACGCTTCGCCAGGGGTACCCATAGCTGCCCAGTCACCCATCCAGAGAAAGGCATCTGAAGGATGAGCATCCACCAAAACAAGCATTGGGAGGGTCCTGGTCTGGTGCTCATATTCAAGGTCTCTCCGCAACTTAGAGCAGGCAGGGGAAGGGAGGAGGTTAGAACCCATGTCTATCCAATTCGGGGTGACATCTTACATACTCTATAGTGGGGTCTACCCTCGCTGGGGCCGGCAGATGTGGGAGGAGCGACCGGGGATCAGGGAACAGCTGGCACTCACAGCCAACGCACCTGCCAATCCCGCTGGATGCCAGAGTGTGGGTTAACTGCTCCATGTGGGGAGGACAGGGGCTTTACGGAGTCCCAAGCTGAATGTGGCCGCCCGTGTGACGATGGCTCCCGGAGGGTCCTGACCAGCCTACGGTGCCCTTCCTTGAATGGCTCAGGGTGGAAGGGAATGACTGAGTCAGATCAGGGCACAGCCATTTTCTGACACTGATGCACATAAAGCGCACTGCACAAACTGTCCGTGAACTTCCTGGGAAAACACACGTGGGGAGTTTAGCAGGTGCTAGGAGCTGTCGACCCATTCACTGCTGTTCCCCCTGGAGCTTCAAGACAACTCTCGGAAGTAGGAGCTCATTCTAGTTTTAAAGAGGGGGGCGGAATCTCCAAGACTTGAAGATGCTGGCGATGGGGCCACGGTGGCACCGCGGGGTGAATACTCGGTTCAGAAGAGAGCCCCTGACGCTGAAGCCCATTCCCGTACCCCCGGGTGCTGCCTCTGTGAACCAGAACCCTGGGGCTGGGGATGCCATGTGCTCTAACTAATGCCTGAATTTTCCAGGCTGTTCGTGGATTAGGACGATTTCCTGTGAAAAGAGAGGCTTGAGCATTCTTGGTGGGTCCTAAGAATAGAATTCATCCCAGTCAACCGGAATTTCCTCCATGTGGGGAGGAAGTGTCCCCTAAGGAGACACTCGGCGGCACATTGTGCCTGGCTTAGAAGCCTCCAGAAGCCTTCCTACAAGGGCTGATGGCGCTCCAGGGTGGGGGCCACTGTAGAGAGAAGCCCCCACCGCTCCTGAAAGTCCTGTTGAGACATGTGTGCTTAGATGGAGACTCTGAGCAAAGAGATGCGGGGCCCAGAGACCCCCCTCCCCCCAAAAAGCTCACTGAGCCTGTTTGTAAGAATTCACCTCCTTGTCCTGACTGCCAGGCACCCCTGTGGCCAACCTCGCCACGGACTCGTTCGTCTTTTCCACGTGTCTGCGTCCAGGCCCCTCGCTGCAGCCAGGGCTGGCGCCCCACCCACAGTGGCCCCCGCACCTACCCAACATGGGTGGGGGGAGGTGCTGATACATTTTTCTGGGGCCTCTGATCCATCTGAGACATTTCCAGTGACTTCCGATGCTGACCGAGGCCACCTCAGCACCCGCCGATGCAAGA
>NC_043702.1:5322487-5337011 GCF_006229205.1 Suricata suricatta
GAGTGTGTGTGCACATTGTGAATGTGTGTTTAACTATGTGCATGCATGTGATTGTGCATGTGCATATGTATGTGCATTGTGTGAGTGTGTGTGCACATTGTGACTGTGTGTGACTGTGCATGTGTGACTGTGTGTGCGTGTGTGCATGTGTGCCCCAGCAGGGAGAGGTGAGGAACTGTGCACATGAGGAAGAGCTGGTGTGAAGGGCTGAGAGGAAGAGCCCAGGTCGAGGCGCTTGTAAGGGGACCGGGGGCCGCGGGGTTGGGGCTGGGGGCAGGGGCTGCAGATGAGTGTGGACGAAGATTCCACACTGCAGATTTGGGAGACTATCCTGGGAGCAGCGAGGGGCTTTACACAAGAGGGAGGCAGGGGATCTCATGTCCACGCTAAGACAAGTCATGCACCCCACAGAGACGGTCAGGGGTTACACAGAGACCTTGGCGAGAGACCAGATGAGAAGCTTAAGCTGCACAGGCCGGAGCTAGATCAGATGGACTGGAACTCCGTGTTGGTAGTGGATCAGAGGACAGAGGCGAGAGACGGCGGTCAGAGTGGGCTCCAGGTTCCTGATTTTCAGCTCAATAGACATCCCATGTGCTGCCCCTCCTGGCCGCCGCCCCAGGCTAGGCAGCCCCCTGTCCACTTCCTGGGAGCCCCCCTGCCTCCTGTCCTCCACCCGTCCCACACCCTCCCCAGAGCTACTCCTCACAGTATCTTGTATAGACCTATGCCAAATCGTGTCCATCACTGCTCCAAATACTCCAATATTTTCCTACTGCTTTAGAACAAAACTCAAAATCTTTACCTGGGTACAGTCATTGCTTAGGCTGTTTGCAAGCAGTCTCCTCTCCCCGCTGAGCATGCTTACCTTCTCTGACACTGGTTGAGCTGCAGGACTTGTCAATGAAATGTGGCAGAAGTGACATGTGTCACCACAGGTGGAAGATTTCAGTGACAATGCTTTGTGTTGCTTCATTCCAAGGCCGGAGGCCATCTTGCCACCATGGATTCCACGGTGAGGGTGATAGCAGTTGACCTCAGTAAAGTTAAGAAATGAACAAGAAATTAACCTTTATTGTAAACCACCGAAATTTGGGGGCTGTTTATTACTGCAGCCTAACCTAGATTTTTTTGCTGACTGATACATAGATCGCAGGCCAACAAGACCTCATCTTGTCTAACTCTCTGATCTCATCTCCAACTACTCTCCTCCAGCCCAGTGTCCATGCCCAGCTCATTCCCACAGGCTGGCCTTTGTCCCTCTGTTTCCCTTCCTTTGCAAGCTCGTGTCTTCCCTATTTGAATAAGCAAATGAATGAGGGCTTCTCCATTGGCAGCCTAAACATAGCTTCTTGAGAGAGGTCTTCCTAGGCAGCCTAATCTGTACACTCTGTCCCACCAGTGCCACTTAGGGGAACCCATCCCAACAGAATCATTAGAAGTTTAGAAAAGAAAAGCACAGCACATTTTTTTTTGTTTGTTTGGTCCTGGACTTCCCTATGCTATAGTTTTATCACTATCTGAAATTATCTTGCTAATTTGTTCATTCTCTTATTATCTATCTTTCCCATGAAAATGTGAATTGTATGAATGTGGATGAGTGTCATCTAGTCAGCTCTCAGTCTCTGTCTGGGAAAGATAAGCTGCGTGCGTGTGTGCGTGTGTGCGTGCGTGTGTGCGTGCGTGCGTGCGTGTGTGCGCTGAATGAATAAATAGGAAAGACTCCGGGCAGCAAGGTTTAGCGGACCAGATCAAGAGATCTGCACAGGCTCACTTTTTTGTCCCCAAGAGACACAAGAAGTCAATTAGCTGTACGGGTTAGGGCAG
This sequence comes from Suricata suricatta, assembly GCF_006229205.1. NCBI lineage: Eukaryota > Metazoa > Chordata > Mammalia > Carnivora > Herpestidae > Suricata > Suricata suricatta. The sequence continues at coordinate 5,324,315 of NC_043702.1, forward strand.
GTGCAAATGGGCGAGTCACTGGCCTGTGATAGTTCTAGAGCCCTGAGAATAGACAGGACCCACCAGCACCTGAGGACAGAGAAGTGCACGTGCCTGACGTCAATTTTCCCAACTTCCGGTTTGTCCCTCTCGCCGGATGTCTTTGCCCACCTTTCATTCTTGCGTTTGTCCGCTGCCACCATGTTTTGCTTCAGGTGCACCTTATTATAAGCGAGAAACTGCTAATTTTCTTTCAAATCTGATCTCAGTCTTGTTTCTTAAATTATGGGATTCAAATAATTCTTTTTCACTCATTCTTGCCGTGGGGTTTCACACTTTCTCTCTTTGGGGACTCACAGTTCTCTTCATTTTTTATCTTTTTGATAGCTTATAAATAGATGATAGATAGATAATAGCTGATGATAGCTGACAGATGGATGATAGAGAACATGAAAGGGAGAGAGATGTACAGGGATAGTTTTACATATATTTTTTTTCTTTCTCTTATGTTTGAAAGACGAGACTTTCTGTTCTTAATTCAATTAGCCTTTACTTTCAGGTGAACAGAGTTGTGTTTATATCTGTCTTTAATTTTCCAAGTAAAAGAGGAAAAAACTCATGATAATTCCTGACTACAACCAACCCACGGAAACAGTGGCCATTCCCCACTTTGATACCATGATCTTTGTCAACATGATCTAAGGTTATAAACCCTCAGTATTACTGTAATAATAGCTTTGCTTATTTTCCATAGAAATCTTTTGCAAAAAGCCTTGACATGAGGATTGCCAACAGGATTCGCAATAGTCACGTGGGCCTCCATCCAACTCCATTAAGATCACAGGGGACTTTTCTTCTGGTCTGTGGATGTTTTCTGTTACCTCATGTTCTGGGGCTCTTGCAACTGTCCCCCTCCCACCCTGTGTCCCTGTGTCTCTCTCTCTCTCTCTATTTCTCTCTCTGTGTCTCTCTTTCTATGTCTTGAGGTCTCTATCCCTCTGTGTGGCTCTCTGTCTCTCTCTGTCCCTCTGTCTCTCTCTTCTCTGTGTGTGTCCGTCTCTGCCTCTCTCTTCTTTGTGTGTGTCTGTCTCTGTCTCTCTCTTTCTGTCTCTCTCTGGTTCTGTCTGTCCGCCTCTGTCTATATGTCTCTGGGTCTGTGTCAGCTCTATCCCTGTGTCTGTCTGTCTCTCTGTCTCAGTCTCCATCTCTCCCCCTTCCATTCCAGCCCTACGCACTTATGTTGCGTGGCACGTGCTCCCTCTCGTGGCGTAACTGAGCACCTTCACTGTGACCAGAGTCCCTCCCGCTCAGGGCTGGTCCCTGTGAGGATGTGCGCTCCCCCTCTTTGTTCCCCTCCCCTGCCCAGGGACGCTCTCTGCACCCTCCACTCTGGCAGATCCTCGAGAATGGAAAGCACACAGGAGAATGTCAAAATCAAGAACTATGTTAGGACAGAGTTTTACAAGGAATGAGTTGTGGTTATATTCTTAACATGTGTCTGTGACTTTAAACTCTATTTAAAATTTTCATTATCCTTCTCTGCACTAATTATAACGTACCTTTGCAAGCATATTACACGTGCCTTTGAACTTGGATATCTTACACTGTCAAGAGATTTAGTTAATCTTCATAGTCTTGTTAAAAATAACCATAATGTATGTCATTTGTTCCAACACGTAAAAGCTGAGCACGCCATTAGAATGTCTCTGTTTCACTTACTGCTTGTTGAACCCAAGATAAGAACAGTTTCTTTGTATCCGTGTAAAATGTCAAGACATTGCCTGGAGCCACGCGGTCTAAAGCTGCTGGAGGCGGGCGTGGCCGTGCGCGTCCATCTCACCCCTTGACCGCAACCCTACAGGTGGTCGGAAGGTGCAGACGTTTAGGGGAAAATGCTCGATAGCCGTTTGTGTCGCACATGTTTGTGAGGCTGAAATCATGAAGACTGTGTGTTTCAAGATGCTTGGCACCTGCATTACGAAACACAAGGCACATCGCATTGACCCGCACTACGGAAATCCTAGTGAAACCGAGGTCCCGAGACCCACCTTCTAATGAGGTGATTCCTTTGATAGCATCCCTGGTGGGGAAGACAGACTCCAACCTAATTCGTCAGGTGTGGGTCTGCAAGGAGCAAAACGGGACTGTCTGGCTTGCGTGTGGGGACCCGCGGGCCCCCTGTCCCGCGTCCACACGGGAGCGTGAGGGGGTGAGAAGGTGATGGCAGCCAGGTGTTGGGGCTGTGTGGGATCCGGGCCAGCCCTGCGCCGGCCCCAGGAGTGGGCTGCCGTCCATCCAGGCCCGTCTTCCCAGAACAAAAGCCAACAACGACCGCAGGTGAAGCCTCACAGACGTGAAGCTGTTCATCGTCTTCTGGGAGTGGCCAGCCTTTCTAGAAGCAGCTGGCGGTGCCACCGGCCTGAGGAACCGAGAGGCCAGCGGCTCACAGCCCCTTTCCTGCGATGCCGTGCTCCTCTTCACAACCCCGGTCTTGCTGCGGCACAAACCCTCCTAGACCCCGGCCCGGGTTCCCCTCGACCGGCTAGGCTGCCAGCCGCCCCGTAACGATGGGGGTCCACGTGCCTGTGGCTCTTCTCAGTTCTGATGCTATTATTATACAGTGGGGGGGGGGGTCCATGGCAAGGGGTGGGAGGTTGGGGGAGCAAGGAGCCGTGTCTCCCCCTCGGCTGCCCCTGCAGCTCCCCTGCTCCCTCTAGTGGTTCAAAGGTTCAGCTCTGCCTGATTTCTCGAACTGTTTTCTCTCTTCTGCCCCGAAAGGCTGGTGCCCTTCTCCTCAAGTTCTGTGTGACCAGGAGATTTCCCGCCAACCTTCACCACTGAGTACGTGACGCCTTCCACTCCTCCTGCTGGCCAGTGTCCGCCAGCCAGAGCCAACGGCAGAAAGCCCCGCAGTGAGGCGCTCAAGCAGCCCGAGGTCCTTAGTGGTCACGTTCTGACCAACTGACCAGGCTCTTCCTCACAGGAAGGGACACTCGTCTCTCTCAGCACCATCCAGATGCCCAAACGGAAAGTGGAGTTTGTTGGAGTGGGAGGGAGTAATATGCTGGGGAGGCATCCACAAATCCCCCTCTCACTTCTCCTCCCAGAAAATCTCTGGCGATGAAAACCCCACGGCATGGTGGGTTGGCTCAGGCCTGGGAACCAGACTCCCATCTCCCCCGCTCAGCGGGTCATGATATTGGGCACGTTTCTTACCTGCTCTGGCCTCGGATGTCCTCTTTGGAAAATGGGAACGATCATAGTTTCCACCTCGTAGCATTGCTGTGATATTTAAGTGGGATAACACGACAAAGTACTTGTGTTGGAGGACGTCAAGCGGACATGACCATCAGTTGACAAGCTGGACCCAGGCAACCGGGGTCATCCAGTCTCCCAGCCCCTGTGGTGTGCATTCCGCCTGCTTTCCCCACCCCAGAAGCTTCTCCAAGGAGACAGCCTTAAGATTGTGGTGCATTGTTGACCCTCCGGACAGTACACGTGACCGAACTCAGGGAAGGTCTTCGTGTGAACCTTTAAGATACAGGGGCGGGGGGGGGGGCAGGTGCAGAGCTCTGCTATCCCCGCGGCCACACAAGACAAGCCCCGTGTGCAAGTTTCCCTTATTACCCCCACCGCCCACCAGTCTGCACGGTCCTGCTTCTCTCCTCTCTCCGTGCCCTCCATGTTTGGGGGCCAGTTCCAGAAATCCCTCGGATTCTCGAGGATGCCAATCAACCAAGGATGAGCTGGCCAGGAGACTGAAGAAATGGGTCTCGGGAAAGAGATGCCTCCTGGGGAAATCAGGAGTTGGCCATAGACCTCCATGTAGAGCCCGTAGGTCCCATACTTGTGGATCGCCATGAGCATGGGGATGCCCAGTGTCCCCTGGCTGGTTCCATGCGCTTGTAGGAGCCACGGCGCAGAGGGCTCTGTGGCAAAGAAGAGCTATGATCGGCCCCATGGCGGGCTGGCTGCTCCGTAGGCAGCTTGGCCGGCTGCCGATGCTTAACTGGAGGCTGAAGCTCAAGCTAGAAGTTTGCAAGAAGAGCCGAGGTTGGAGAAGGACGTGCGATGCCCACTTGTCTGTGCTTCGGGTCCTCTCAGACACGGGGGAGCAGGATCAGAAATTGGAGACCGTCCCCCATCATGTGTGAAGCTAGGAGCATGCGAGCCGCCAGGGATTAAGGTCCAAGCACTGGTGAGAATGCCTGCTTGGGACACGAGCAGGTGGAATCTCAGGAAAAATGAGCAGAGAGAAGAGGAGGGTGTTATGGTGACGGATAGTGAAATGGATGATGTGCCCTGTTCCATGTGACCCTTCATATAAAAGGAAATTACAAATATAAATTACCCTCAGAATCTCCTAGGAGAAAGCTCACATTCTTTCTCTGTCCCTGAGCTTTTAATTTTTATTTATTTATTTTGAACCATATTTTATTTTATTTTATTTTTTAAATGTTCATTTTATTTTTGAGAGAGAGGGAAAGAGAGAGAGAGCGAGTGAGCAGCGGAGAGGCAGAGAGACAGAGGATCTGAAGCAGTCTCTGTGTTAACAGCACGGAGTCCGACTCGGGGCTCAAACTCACAATCAGTGAGATCATGACCTGAGCCAAAGTTGGATGCTTAACCAACTGAGCCACTCAGGTACCCCAAGGTTTGTATTTTATTTTATTCATTTATTTTTTATGCTTTTTTACTTATTTTTGAGAGACAGGGAGAGATAGTGTGAGCAGGGGAGGGTCAGAGAGAGAGGGAGATACAGATTCTGAAGCAGGCTGAGCTGTCAGCACAGAACCCAACGCAGGGCTCAGACCCATGAACCATGAGATCATGACCTGAGACGAAGCCCAATATTTAACCGACTGAGTCACCCAAGCGCCTCCCAAGGTTTTTATTTTTTAAGTTTTTAAAGTTTATTTGTTTTGAGAGAAAGCAAGCAGAGGAGGGGCAAAGAGAGAGAGAGAGAGAAAGAAAGGATCTGAAGCAGGCTATGTGCTGTCAGCACAGAACCCAATGTGGAGCTCAATCCCACAAGTTATGTGATCATGACCTGAACCGAACTCAAGAGTCAGAAGCTTAACCGACTGAGCCACCCAGGCACCCCATCCCTTGAGGTTTTTAATCTCTCTATATACCAGAGAGCATAATGGGCACACATATCTTATAAGGTCAAACCCTGCAAATCCCATCAGTGAATTCTGCCTCTGGGTTAGAAAAACCAAAACCAGTGCCAGAGGGAAATGTCACCTTGGAACCAGTAAGCCTGCCCCCCCCCGTGGAGGGTGATGATGTCAGACAAGGTGAACTGCCCACATAAGGAGCCAGGAGGGACCATCCAAGAACCACACTGAGTGGGCACGGGACCCTCTGCCCAAAGTGCTTTCAACAGCCTGGCATGGCTGGTGAAAACCAAGCCAGGTGACTCGTGGAGGATGACGGCGGACCACCGGGAACTGAACAAGGTAGCACCCCCCCCCATGTGGCTGTACCCAACATGGCCACCATCTTGGATGCCTCGGCCACGGTCCTAGGAGTGAACTACGCCAGGCTGAACTTAGCAAATGCCTTTTTCAGTGTATGAGTTACTGGGCAGCATATACTCATTACTGAGTCAGAAGATCACTTTGCCTGCGTGTAGGAAGGGCACGGATGGACCTCTCAGGCGCCTTCCCAAGGTCACCTGCACAGCCCCACCACATGTCACGGGAGCCTAGGGCCCGTCTCTGTGCTTCCCTCACATCAGTGAAATGGGCCCATTATGCCGATGACATGACGTCAACTTGGGAAGACCTCCCCTTGCTACCACACACCCCGTGGGCTTTGCTGGAACAGCTGTGAGCTAGAGGATGGGTGTGAACCCCCAGAAAACCCAAGGCCCAGGCACGGCTGTGAAGTTTTTGGAAGTCGTCTGTTGGGGTAAGACCCGAGACGTCCCAGAAGCTGTGATTGATAAGGCACAAGTTTATCCAACCCCAGGCACGAGAAAAGGTGCAAGCCTTTGTGGGGATTTGGGGGTTCAGGGGACTTGTCTTCCCCACCTGGCACATGCCTCTGTCCCTTCTGTCACCTGATAAAGAGTATGCATGGGACCGAGGATCAGAGCAGCAAGGCGCCCTTGAGAAACCAAAGCTACTAGTGAAGCAGGTTGAGGTTCTGGGCACCCCCCGAGCGGAGCCACCACTGGGTCTGGATGTGTCTGAGATGCTGTGGCAGAGACAACAGGTAGGGACAGTGCCCTAGGATTCGGGTCCCAGCTCCTGGAGGGGCAGAAACCCAGTATCCCTCACATGCTCCTGCTGGAGCCTCTCGGGCAAGAAGAAATCCCAGCGGCCAGTGGGCTGAACTCAGAGCTCTTCCACGTGACCTCTGCACCTGTCCACTGGAATCCTCAACGTTGACACAGAGGCCTTAACTGGGTTGTCACGCATGACACCCAGACGGTCTCAACAACTCATCACTATCTCAAGGCTCTATCCTTTGAGAAGCTTCTGGAAGTGGAGGAAGCAAGTGGAATGCGCATGGCGGTGTCTGAGGGGCTGGGAGCCTCCGACTGCCCCCCAGTTTGCAGGTCAAGTGGTTCTGAAGATGCCCTGGGTGTCCCTTCACAAGCCAGACTGCCATCACCAGGGACTGTAGAAACTGAGTACCCTGTGTGGATGCCCTCACTGACTAGACCTTGACGAGGATCACGTGTCAAAGGTCATGGCGGACAGACTGGGCAATAAAACGTGACATTGGGTGGAGGTCCTAGCGCCCCTCTAACCCGCAAGCATTGGCGGATAGGGGGAAAGAACGGAGCCCTAAGGCAGCAGATCCAACTAGTAGCAGATAAAACTACCCTGGACAGCTGGACTGAGGACTCAGGCTTTAATATATTTAAATGATCAACTACTAGAGCCCACTGCCCCCTGTGGCAGGCTGGGGACGCTTGGAGGGGCACCCACCTCTGTGAAGGTATGGAGGTCAGACAGCCGCTGCCCCGGCTCTCCCCGCGGGCCGTGCACTCTGCTGCTGAGAACACTGCGCCAGAGACATGTGAGCTAAGAGGGGGGTGCAAGCCGGCGATACTGCACTTACTCAGATAACCATTATCTTCCCTGGTATTCGTCCCAAATGCTGTCTTTCTAGCCCGCAGTCATTACTTCTGTTTCTATCGCCTGAGAGGTGCAGAACCTGGGTCCCTCACGTCTACACGTCAGGAATCAGAAGGCAGATCTTCACATCTCCCAGGATTCCTCTCATCCACCGAGAAGAACAGACAGTAACACAACTAAAGCGTTTATCTGGGTCGCTAGTGATTGTGATCTGGGAGAAACAGAGAGGCCGAAATCCAAAGCGTGCAATGAATTACAAGCCAGGCGTGCAGGCTTGCAAACGCAAAAACCACAGCGTTACATAACTTGTTTTGAAGTAATTAGGATTGGTGCCAGCAGAGTTTAAAAACTGACTGTCAGGGTGCCTGGGTGGCTCAGTCGGTTAAGCATCCGACCTCAGCTCACGTCATGATCTCAGTTGGTGGGTTCGAGCCCCGTGTCAGGCTCTATGCTGACAGCTCAGAGCCTGGAGCCTGCTTCTGATTCTGTGTCTCCCTCTCTCTCTGCCCCTCCCCCACTCATGCTCTGTGTCTCTCCCTCTCAAAAGGGGAGAGAAATGCAGAAAGGGAGAGAAATCAGAAAATACAGAGAAACAAAAAAAAAACCCCAAATTACTTGCATATTATAATTACAAATATATCACCCTTCAGAATGTTTTTCTTAAACATGTATTTCTTGCTGAGAAACAGAGAGAGACAGAGCACGGGCAGGGAAGGGGCAGAGAAGGAGGGAGACACAGGATCGGATGCAGCTCCAGGCTCCGAGCTGTAGCCCAGAGCCCGATGTGGGGCTTGTACTCATGAACCGCGTGATCAGGACCAGAGCCGTAGTCGAATATTCAACTGATTGAGCCCCCCAGGTGCTCCCTTCAGAATGCTTCTTGTCCGTGAAAATACTCAGACACCCTGATTTATGAAAGAGCGTAGGAAGAGTTCACGCCATACCCAGTTTTCTGGCCCAGCAGTGACGTGCGACAATCACGTCAGTAAATCCAGACCTTTTCGCTTGGGTTTTCGCAGTGCAGTTTCTGATTCTTGTCATAATTACCACGTGTGTGTGTGTGTGTGTGTGTGTGTGTGTGTGTGTGTGTGTGTTTGTGTCTCAAAGATAGTATGCAGTGCTGGAAGCACAATAGCACTTAATCCAAGATCAATCAGTTTAGCTTGAAAACACGGTATGCATTACAAAGTCATATATATTCTCAAGTAGATTTCTGCTCCCCCGTAAGCGGGGAGGAGTGTGCAATCCGTGCGCACACACTCACGGGGCAGGAAAGCAGCCGGCCGCGGTGGACAGAGCAGCCGGGGCGAGCACATGACCCCCCAGCTCCCCTCTGCCACCAGGGTGACGATCCTGAGCGTCCGAGGCTGCACGGACTTGCTGGGGAGAGCTGTCTCCGGTAAGGCCTCTCTGGAGGAGGGGTGGTGATCACGTTGGCTTCCCAGGCAGCGTGTCAGAGCCAAGGGCCACATCCAGCGACCCCTATTCTGCTGAATGGCTGGAGGTCGTGGAGATTGTCCTCTGTTCAGCGGTCACACCTTCATTCACTTGGTCCCTCCGTCCACAACAGTGAGTGCCACTGATGGCCATGTGCCACTGGACACTGTGCCCGTAACAGTGAGCAGGGCGGAATCCTCCACTCCAGGAGCCCGCCTCCTGGGCGTGCCCCCCCACAAGTGATCACAGAAGAGGGGCCAGGCCTCTGGGGAGTCTTGAAGAGTGACTCAGCCCCTTCCAGGAAGGTGACAAGCAGAAAGCAGAAGTTAGGGACTTCGCTTACATTGAAGCCACTGCAAACGCCTCCCCCGGGCCTACAAGACCCTCGCACCCACCTCCTTCAATCTCTTCACTCTCTCTGCAACATGGGCCTTTCAGGATGCTCCCTGACCTGCTGTCCTCCTGCCCAGTGGAACAGCCCAGTCTGCCCTTCCCACGACGGCCCCTTTCCCCCCATGCACCCCCTTGCCTTCCTCTGTGACTTACGTGGCCGTCACGTGTTAGCACGTAGTACAGGTCGCAAGGATATAATTACCTGCAGGTCCCCTGTTCATCAGGTCACACCCACCCATAAGAGTGAAACTCCACCATGGATCTTCAACATCTGGAACGCTCTCTGGCACCCGGGAAAGCTCGATCAATACCTCTTGAATAAGATTGTCATACAAGGCTGAAGAGTGTTGAATAAGTAAAGACAAAGAGGTACCGAACAGCCCAGAAGGTGCACAGGTGTGGTATGGACGACCCATGGAAATAGGTGGGGAGGGAGGTGTAGAGGGAACAGAGCACCAGGTAGCACTGAGTCTGGCAGGACACCCTGCCAGGCCACACTGACTTGGCCAGAACTTCCAGCCAACTGCACAAGCAGAACCCTCCTCAGATCTGGCCTCCTCGTCAGGCTCTGCCAGCTGACTTCGATGGCCTCTTGCCGACACGACGGGCACCTAGCCCATCTTCTATTTCCCCCTTGACTTGACCTAAGAGATGAATGGCCCCGCAGCCGCTGCATGAGTGGTGACGCCAGCTCCGGCCCCTCCCGACTACCCCCACCCCACCTATGGCTCCAGCCCCAGCCTTGGGGTCTGAATCTCCTTTCTTTATCCGTATCCTTCTATGTCAGACATGATGCCCAGAGCACCACCTCATAGACCACTGGGAAAGGCACACGACGTGAGGAAGCACAGAAAGGCTGGGGAAGCGTCTGCCTGTCCCTCTACCTCCCCTTCACTCCTTGGGACAAAGCTTTGGGACCGGTGTGATTCCGCAGGCATTCATCACAAGGACCCAAGTGTTCTTCCTTTATTTTAAAAGGTTGACCCGCAAAGGCTCTCCTTGAACTAGGCTTCCATGAAAAATTCTTCTCCACTAGGAGGTAACAAAGAGACATCTTCCTTTCTTTCTAAGAGAAAAAAATCTGCAAAATATTACGCTATGACTGAGTCCTTAAATAGTTTCTGACATCTGTTTTCCTCCATTACATATTTCTTGCCTGGGAATTCTTACATGTTTTCAAGTGTGATGTCTTGGCTTAGTGAACATCGTCCCTTGAAAGCTTTGTATTATGATCCGGGCAACCACTGATTGATTTGAAAATAATGGCTCAAGGTGCTCGGTGAACCCAAGCCCTAATGTGAGGGTATAATAAGAAACTGGATCAGGCCCAGATAGGATTGCATTTGTCCCTGATGGTCATGTGTGACTGGTTACATCCATTTGAGAAAAAGAGAACCCCATCAAGAGAATGTCACTGGTCTGCTTTGTGACAAAATCACTTTTTGAATCTCTATTCTTACATCTCTCTCTGGCCACTGAGGGATGAATATATTCAATGCTCATGGTTGTGAGAGAAAGGATCTGTCTTTAGGACGGTTCCCATTATTTAGAGCAGTGGCGTGACTTGGGCAAAATCCAACAGTGTCTGAGATGTCATTAAAAAAGAAAACACAAACCTAATTCCTTTTACTCAGAAGCCGTAGGACACTTAAAATCTATTCCACCTTATGGAATACTGGAATAAATTATCTAAAAAACAATAAGTGTAAGTTCAGATTTTAGATTTTAAAGCATGATTAAAAGGAAATCACAGATCTTCATACTAATTTAGTACTTGTCATATGCTACATGATTCCTACAATAAGCCTGATTGTCACAGAAACGGAGGGAAGAGCAGGCTCTTTATTGGTTTGGGAGAGAAGCCAGTGTTCTGGTGATAAATGTAAGTCTACATGGCACCAGCCTGTCCCCTCTCCACAGGCCCGCACAGCCCCCCCGGGGATGGCACACCAACAGTCAACGGCAGGGTTGGTCAAGGAGCTCATGGCTGAGTCTCACAGGACTGAGGAGGAATACTTCAGTTTTATTAATCACTGCCATGTTTGACATCTAGTCTTATTAACAGTATCTGCTTAATCGGGAAATCGAGACTTCTAGGTTCTGACCTGAGCTCCCGCACTGACTTGCTGTGGACAGTATGTGAGCCACTTTACCTCCTTAAGACTCAGTTTTTCCACCTATAGAATGGGAATGCTCATAGATGTCCTCTGAACACCTTTAATAAAAGCACATATGTTATGTAATGCCTGCACATAGCCATCAGTTAACTAAAATTAGCTTAATTCTGTTTAGTAATTATTGTTACAGATGCAGGAAGACACTAGATATGAGTTGAATGATGATGTCACTTCTCAGATCAAAGTCCTCCAGGGGCTTCCCATCTCACTCAAACTAAAAGCCAAAGTCCTGAAAATCGCCTGTAGGGCCACTCTCTGATCTGGTGCCTGTTGAATCTCATCTTCGACTCTGGTACCTGCACTCACTTCCCCTAGCCATATGACCCTTCCTAGTGTCCTTGAACATGCCAGGTGTGCACTCACCTCAGGGCCTTTGCACTTGCTGGCTCCTTCTTTCTGGAATGTTCTTTTCCATATCACCAGTGGGCTTGCTTCCTCACCACCTCCAAGTCTTTCCTCAAAGGTCATCTTCTCTATGGATTTTTCTTGATGATTCTATTTAAAATTGTCATATCTTAACATCTGTTTCTCTCCCCCAGCTTTTTCCCCTCACAGAAAGTTTCCCTATCTGCCATATTTCATAGTAGTGGGAGACTGTGGAGTGCTGCCCCGTGGTCTTGAGAGCTGGCTTTCATGTGAGAGTGGCAGAATGTGTTGGTTTTCTAGTGCTGTGTAAAAAAAAATTTGCCCCTAAAACTTTGTAGCTTAAAACAATATACATTTATGGCCTCACAGTTCCCATGACTCAAGACTTTGAAGGCTGCTTAGCTAGGTGGTTCTGAACTCAGAGTCTCTCCTATGCTTCAGTCAAGGGTTCGGCCAGGTCTATGGCCATCTCAAGGATTTGGTTCTAAGACAGTTCACTCACACAGCTTGGCCAACCTCAGTTCCTTGTTGGCCACTGGCAGGAGACCTCAGTTTCCCATCCTGTGGGCCTCTCTGTAGAGCTTCTTGGGTTTCCTCCTAACATGGCAGCTGCCCATCCCCAGAGAGAATGATCCCAGATACACACAAAGGCAGAAGCTACAATGTCTTTTATGACCCAGCCTTGGATGTCACATACCATCACTTCTGCCATAATCTACTGGTTTACACAGACCAATTCTGGCAGAGTTTGGGAGAAGACTACACAACAATGGGATATTAAAAGTCAGGTATGATTGGAAGCCATCTTGGAGGTTGGCTTCCACAGGGTCTTTCTTCTTAGATTCAAAACTCTACCTCCACAGGGGAAAGTTACTTGATCTTTCTAGATCTCTGGTTCTCATCCATTAAGTACTGTATTTAATAATGTTTCTGGGAGGATTAAGTAACATAGCTTATTATTTCAGAAACATGTCTGGAAGATAGCAAGTGAGCAAAAAAAAAAAAAGCTATAGTTCTTCACTACAAGTTGCAGGCACAGAAGTATTTTACAAGAATGACAAAATTAGATTGTTCTCTAGAAAGCTCACAATGTAATACATAGTAGCAAAATATTTACTATTGAAGCTTGAAAAGATGTGCGTTCTTTGTGTGCAATCTTTCATTTATGCATGTGAGGGGGTTGTCTATTTTTAAAAATATTTTTACATTGTAGTACTTGTTTTGCTTGTTGGTGGTGTTTGCTTATTTAAT
>NC_043702.1:5337111-5360059 GCF_006229205.1 Suricata suricatta
TCTTTTTTTGGTGGTGGTGGTTATGTTTAAATGAAGTTGCTTTTACAACACCAAAGACTTAATCATCCATTTCCTATATAAAAGGTAGCTTCTTTTTTGCATGGACCTCAAGTATATTGTAGTATAGAGGTGGAATTTAAGGAAAGGTATTAAGCAGGCTGTGTTGTAGTTTATGGGCAAGTAATAAATTGTATCATGTATCTTGAATGTATCATAGATAAGCTGCTATATAACGATTGCCACTTCAGATAGCTGTGAAATTAGGTGATTAACTAGTTGTTACATAACCTTCTAATTTCTGTATAAGTCTAAGTACATGAAATAGAAGTGGGGGTTTTGATTTTTTTTACTTTGTTTTTCTGTTTGAAATGTAATTGTAACTACTGTAGTGTAAATGATGGAAAATAATTGCATATGTTAAAAAATAAATAAATAAACAGAGAAAAAAATTTAAAAATTAAAAAAAAAGAAAGCTCACAATGGCTGCAGAATTGAGAGTGGACCGGGGCGGGGGGGGGGGGCAACTTAAAGGAAGGGGACCTGGGAGAGGTTCTGGTGATATGGACCAAAATGAGGCATTCAAACATATGGAAACAGCTTTAAGAGAATTTTAGGATTCATCTTAATTTATAATATACATAGCATAAGTCACCATTTCCTGACATATCTGGAATTGGTCACTGATCCATTGACCTGGTTAAGTCAAGTTGGACAACACAATTTCCTTTCTTTAAAGGAAGTGATTTCTCTTGTTCTACTTTGCTGTGGGTTTGTCCCTATGAGGGAGTGGGTAGATTAGACTATTCCCAAGTGTTTGCCTTCCTGTGGAAGACTACGTATCCCCACCCCAGAGTTGTTGGGCTTTCCCATGTAACTTGAGCAATGGCATGTGGGACATGACACAGACATGCTTTTTTCCAGATCTCTAGATTTTTTCCTTCTGCCAAGAAATCAACATGAAGCTGTTTCCTTAGGCATTTCAGGATGAAGAAGATATGTGGAATGGAGCCATAGCTCTGTAGCCAACCAACATGTAACTAAATGAGAAATAAATCTTTGTAGTTACAAGTTCTACAATGCAGAGGGTTGTTTGTTACACGGCATAACTAGTACTAGCTAAGTAATACAAGAGAAAACACATATTCCCCTAGCTTTCTATGAGAAAACTTTCCCTCTACTATTCAGAAGAAATACATATAATCTCTCTCTCTCTCTCTCTCTCTCTCTCTCTCTCTCTCTCTCTCACACACACACACACACACACACACACACACACACACACACTATATCCTCAATGTCTAGTCTGAGTGATGAGCCTGGGGAAATTTGGAGACCACCTGGGAATGTTCACCATGGGACAGAGCCACCCCAAACAACCAAGGACATCATGGGCTTTAGTTTCTATGCAGAAAATAAGCCAAGCAGGGCCTGCTTATGTCAGGCTCAGTCAGATCTCTGTTCATATTTGTTCCAGCTTTTCTGCCTCTGCTTGAAGAATTGGTTTACATAATGAAGTCTCGAGTTCTAGACTAAAAGAACAATGTTAGAGCTCTCCAACACAGCTTTTTCAATATCAATGCCATGCTCTGATTCCTTGTGTCTTTTCTCAGTCTGTTGAACACCTGCAAAGGAGGTAGTGTGCTCATTAATCACCATCCTCCAATAATTTCTTGAAGACCAAACGCCCAGATTTGATTCTGTCAAAAATGATCTTTTTGGTCTTCCCAAATTAGGGGTCAAGATGTAAATGAACCTCTTTTGAGTGGCCCTCACCTCCCCGTACATCTGATCTGTAGTCCGACACATTATCCACTGCGCCACTGGGCCATCCCTTCTCCCCCTACATCTGAAGTCAGGCTGCAAATCAACTTGCCCAGATGTCTTGACAAGCTGTAGTACACTCTGCTGATTGCTGAGTGTCACGACGAAGGACCTCAGTTGCTAACTGAAAACACTGTGACAGAGTGAAATGGCCTTTGGCAACTGAAGATATGAGTTTGGATCCTGCTCTTGATAGGTGACCAGCTGTGCGACCTGAGCGCATTGCTGACTATCTCAGAGCCTCAGTTTACACATCTGCAAACCAAGGTAAGGGCAGTCTCTACATCCCTGAGGTATTGCGAGTTTCAGACCAGATGGTGCTGTGAATGCACCTGCACGAAGCCTAGTGCACTACACGGTATCGAGGACAGGCGTGGTAGAATCAGGTAGAACTGGAGTAAACTGAGTCTTTCCCACCAGTTGTTTCACTGGACGCCTAATACCCTGTTCCTGGGCTGCTCATCATGAAGCAGGAATAATTATTGAATTTCATCAAACATTGTATGTAACATACAATAAGTCAGGGCTTCCTATTAAATCTCTGCCCCTTCCTTATGACCAGAGAGGCAGTTAAGTGAAGGATGTTTGCCGAAGTGATGGATGAAAGATTCACAGAATAAGCCAAGATCGCTCTTTAAAAATGGACAATCATATACACCGGGGCTGGCACACTATAGCCCAAGGGCCAAATCCAGCCCAGTGTCTGTTTTTCTAAATAAAGTTTTATTGGAACTCAGCCATATTCATCTATTTACATATTGTTACTGACTGTTTTCCTGCTACAAAGGCGGAGTTGACTAGGTGCAAATAACACCATATGGTCCTCCAAGCCTGCAGTATTTACTGTCTGGCCTTTTAGGGAAAAGTCCGCTGACCCCAGCTCTGGATGGGGGAGGAGCGTGCTGTAGGGGCAGGAATTGTGGGAAGCAATGAGAAGAGCAAGCAGACCAAGGCAGGGACAGGGGCAGAGGTGGCACGGGAGAAAAGACGGGACAGGCACAACAGGCTCAGGGTACAGGAGGTTTTGAGGTCAAGAAGGATGAGGTAATGTGGGATTGTCAAATGGAGAGCCATGGTGGATGGTGGAACGGGGGAGGGATCACGTTTTCTGTCAAGTCAGTGCAATTATTAGGGGGGTTTAACAGAGATCATCTGTTTCTCAGCCTGGGGGGGGCTCATTTAGACATAAACACACAGAACAGATGGGAAGCTGGCAAAACAGTTGCTTATTTGGAATGGGGTGTTGGCTTAAAGGGGGCAGCTGTGAGCTGTTTCCGTACTTAACTGGTGTGGGAGTTGTCGCCCCACAAAGTGTAAGTGATTAAGTTGTTAGCCGCAAAACTCACAGTTGGCTAGAGCAGCCTCTGAATGTGTACATATCAAGATATGAATAGGTGTTCCCACCAAAAAGGAGCCTTCTTGGATCTGCCTCCCGAAATGCTGCAGGAAATCACCCAACGTGAGCATGCTTTTGTTCCCCGGACTTCTGAGAGTCTGGAATGGACCAGGGTATATTTTGATTTTTCTAGAGGGATGAGAGGATGCTGTTTTTCTCCAATATATTTCATTCTGTGTGTGTGTGGGTGTGTGTGTGTGTGTGTGTAACGTACTTACTAATAACCATCTTATGGAATGTATTTGGTCTGAGAAGCGCATTTTAGAAAAGCTGGTCCAGACGCTCCCTAGAAAGCTCAGCGATCACGTGGCTGGATGAATTGGGGGGCGCTGTCTGTTTGGGGACAGTGCTGTCTATATGGGGACACTGCTCTTTCTCTGCTCTCGGCACACAGATTACCGGGTACTGTGCCCTCTACAGAGCTCTACAGTTTCCCAGATAATTTATGTACATGTTGATTTCTACATTTGCGAGGGGATTCAATGTGATTAGCAATTTAAATGGAAATGTTCTAAATGCCACAAATTGGCACCTAATTTACATTTCTTGTCAATTATCTATGGCCCTAACTCATGGCCCTGAAAAGATTCTGGCTGTCACATGTGAGGTCGCTTGCTAGGAGGCCTGACGCTATTTGGGGGATAAAAATGATTGATGGACATCTTAGTTAGTTGAATCTGAAGGTCACGAGGCTTCCCGAGTGTAAAACAAAATTGGCGAGACGTCCTGATGCAGTTGGCTTTCATCAAACCCGAGACGGTCCTTCTGGGCAGCTCCTTCTGCATTAAGCAGTGTCCCTGTCTTCTGCCGTACCGTGTTACGGGGCTGCCAGGCTCTGTCACCCTCTGTTTTCTTATCTGTCCTGTTGAGTCACTCAGAGCTCATCTGAAATCCTTCCTGTCTTTGGATGCTGAGGCTTCCTTTCACCTCAGCTGTTAAACAGAACTCACCTAATTTGGGTATTTGTTTCTCCTCCTGATATTGGACTCAGGAGGGCCCCTGTGAGCGCATCAGCGCCCAGACATTTGGCAAACCAAGGCCCTGCTGTGCTGCTGTGCTCAGGGCTCAAAATGCTGAGCGTGTGCAAGACTCCAGTGCCCGACTGCAGAGGGAGGCCAAGGCCAGCTAACCCCGCCCTGATTGTCTGGGGGAGGGGAGGACTGAAAGCAGAGGAGGCCTCGGGTATTTCCAAGGGGGAGGGATCTTCCATAGGCACCCTCAGAACACCCACCTTGAGAGCAAGGTCACAGGCCTCCGCACCCCAGCCGCGGTCGGCCTGCCCAGCACCATCGGTCAGGACACCTGACTGCAGGCTGCTGTGGAATCCCTCCGGTGAATTATCCCAGGCCCACCAGGGGCCACAACTTCACCTTCCATCCACAGTTTATCTGCTCGTATTGGCAGAGCCAAGGAGAGGGGCTTGGGCGAAGGTTTATGATGGGCAAACAAAAGTTAAAAACAAGGTTCTGTAAGAAAGGCTCAAATAGAGAAAGACGGCTCCAGGGAAAGGGAGGGGAATGGGGAAGGGGCAGAACGGAACCTTCCAGAGCGTTGGCTGTGGGCTAGGCACAAGCCTCGAGTTCTCCATCCAGGTCCCTGCACCCGGTCCTGGCCGAGGCTGGCTGCCAGACAGCAGACTCAGAACTCTGACACTGAACGGTCTTCACTCTAGAGTCTCTGCCTGGAGCCAGACACCGAGTCCGGACAAGAGACATTTTCCTTGAACCCCCACCTTCTCCCAGCTCCTCAGCCAGGTGCCCACCTCTGTTCTGACGCAGGTTTCTGCTTCCTGCTCCCTGAGCCAAGACCCTCATCAGCATTTTGGTCTTTCTGCTCAGGCACCTCGGCCCCGTCCGCCGGCCTAGTGCCCCAGGCCCGTAAAAACCAGAGACCCTGTGGGCACACAGGTGTGCCTCTCCAGCACGTCCACCTCTGGCTCTGTTTCTACTCAGTCCCAACCCAAAACAGGCCTCCCCACCTCACTTCCTGCCCTTGCCCCTTGGGAGGAGGCTTTGCCTGGCTCACCTGTCGGCCTCTGCCTCCAGCTGGTCCACCGCAGAACTTCCAACTCCACTGTCCTCCCAGACCTGGAGGCCAAGCCGGTCCTCGGCCACCAGGGAAGCCAGACAAGTCTTCAGAGATTCTAGAAGGGGTGTGCAGATGCCCACAGGCGGCTCCTTGGATGGTTTTCGCTGCGTTCAGGAAAGATAAGGCACCAGACAGCGAGTCCCATAGGAGGGTACTGACTGGCTCTCCCTCCCTGTCGGGGGACCTGCAATGTGGCAGTGTGACGCGGCTGGAGCTGGATGAAGAGATATCAGCCCTGCTTCTCCTTCTTACTGGCAGCGTGGCATCAGGTGACTTCTTGTACCCACTGTGTTCCCTTTTCTAGAAAACTGAAAACTAAAGCCGTGTTTGCATATTTCAGAGACTTGTTATGTGGGTAAAATGAAATTCTATAACTGAACTGGAAAGCATGCTGTAAATGTCCATCACTTACTTAGATATAGAAACTGATGGGGCGCCTGGGGGGCTCAGTCGGTTGAGCATCCGGCTCTTGGCTTTGGCTCAGGTCATGATCTGACAGCTTCATGGGTTCGAGCCCCACGTCAGGCTCTGTGCTGACAGTGCGGAGCCTGCTTGGGATTCTCCCTCTCTCCTCTCTTTCCGCCCCTCCCCCATTCGCACAGTCTGTATCTCTCTCTCTCAAAAATATAAATAAACTTTAAAAAAAAGAAAGAAATTGATGACAGTCCTTATGCAGGACTGATGATATTCAGCTCCCCCCGTGACAGAATGAGGTCACGTCAAACTGTGGGTGTTCTGGCTCATAGAAGTTAGGGACATTTAGAGGCCATTGGGGACACACAGCCCAGAGGTGATATGGATGTCAGCACGAGGCGTGGCCGTGCAGAGAGGGCCCAGGAGAGCCCCCAGGAAGCACCTGCAGCATCAGGCCTGGGCAGCCTGTCCAAGCCAACCTTGCTGGCGGTCTCTTCTGTTACCATAATGAAAGGAAAATGTGTAAGTGGCCTCAGTGGAGACCTCAGCAGCTTTGGCCAACCGAAGCCAGTCTGGTTCTGACTGGGCCAGAGAGCGACAGCAGGCGAGCAGGGGGGCTGAGTGAAAGCTAGTGGGCAGGCAGCAGGTGCAGACAGGTGGCCGTGCCCCAGGCAGGGGAAGACTGCGGCAGACTTGCCCGGCCTGTGCTGGGAAACTGGCTCAGTCCTCCCGTGGAGGGCTTGCACGTGGTGGTGTGAGAGTCAGACCGGCTCTCTAGGCGGGTGTCCTGGGACAGTGTGACAGCTTCGTCAAGGGTCCTGGGTGGGGGGCGCCTGGAGGCTCAGTCAGTTAAGCCTCTGGCTTCGGCTCAGGTCATGATCTCACCGTTTGTGGGTTCAAGCCCCACGTCGGACTCTGTGCTGACAACCCAGAACCTGGAGCTGCTTCGGATTCTGTGTCTCCCTCTCTCTCTGCCCCTCCCCTGTTCACACGTAGCTTATCAAAAATAAATAAATATTTTAAAAATTTTTACAAAAACGGGGTCCTAGAGGGCAGGACTGGGACAGGGAGACTAGTTAGGAGGCTGTGGCAATAGCCCCAGGAAGAAGCAATGACATGAACCAGCAGCAATGGAAGAAGACAAATGGACCGATTGCAGGAATATTTCTAGGCAGTTGGAACAGAGCTTAGGAGTTGACCCAATGTGGAAAATCAGGCAAAGGAGCAACCGTAAATGCTTTTCTGGTTTCTGGTCTAGGCGTCAAGTTGGTGAGGGGTGGGGCTTGATTGGTGGTCAAGGAAGGACGGAGATTTAGGTGAGGGTGATGAGTCCCATCTTGCACAGGTTGAGTTAGATACTTGTGGACGTGCAGGCTGAAGGTGGGATAAGAACTTGCCCATACAGGGAAGATGTCTGAACTGAAGACATGTACGGTGGTCCTCAGCCTACACATCATCATGAAAGCCAAGGACAGAGATGGGATCTCCCAAGGAGAGCACATAGAACAAACAAGCACAAGTCAAAAGGGGAATACTTCACTTACTTTTTTTTTACTGAAACAAGTTTTCAACAATTTCAGAATATTCTATATTTAAAAAAAATTTTTTTAAATTTATTTACTTACTTTGAGAGACAGAAAGAGTGAGCAGGGGAGAAGCAGAAAGAGAGAGGGAGAGAGAATCCCAAGCAGACTCCACACTGGCAGCACAGAGCTCAATGTGGGGCTTGAACTCACAAACCATGAGATCATGATCTGAACCAAGAGTCAGACATTTAACCGACTGAGCCACCCAGGCACCTCCCCAAATATTCTGTATTTATAAATGTCACCTGTATTTTCAAGGGCCCAGAATATAAACCAGGAGGTGTTTGGCTCTAGCCCTCAGTCAAGTTTTTATTTTCCTGGCACCCTAATCCTATCACTCGTTGTGCTGTGTATTTCCCCCTGGAAGGACTATAAGTATCAGTAGTCTAACATCTTTTCCATCCCCATCATGTCTCCAAGCAGTTTGCTGGCTCACCAGTCTTTGCCAGCTTAGCCTCTAAGGGACTCCCCCCTTTTTTCCTTATATTACTTTCAAGGACAAATATAGCAAGATATCGCAAAGTAGGAGGCTTAAAACAATAGAAATCCACTCTCTCACAATTCTGGAGGTGAGGAGTCTGAAGACAGGCTGTTTTCTGGGCCGTGCTCTCCCTGGGAAGGATCCTCCCTTTGCCTCTTACAGTTTTCTGGTGGTCTGGGCGATCTCAGTGCTCCTTGGCTTATAGACACATCCCTCCAATCTCTGCCTTCATTTCCACATGGCCATCTTCCTGGCGTGTCTCTGTGTTCACATTTCCTTCTCCTTATAAGGATTCTAGTCACTGGATGAACGCCCCCCCCCCCTCTAATCCATGATAACCTCATCCCAAATAGATGACCTCTGCAAAAACCCTATTTCCAAGTAATGTAGCATCTACAAGGTTTTGGGGAGACACTGTCCAACCCAGTATAGACTCCAGGGTATCTTGACACTACCAGATCTTTGACTCCAGCCTCTTCCCTGGAATATCTCAGAGGGGAATGGGCAGATGACAAATGAGAAAGAAAGGAGTCCCAAATCAAGATAGACAAAAGGGGTAGAGGCAGAGCTGCCTTAATCCCCACTCTGTGATTTCCTTCTGGATGTCAAGGAACCTCAGGTTGACTGGTCCATAAGTTAACCATATTCTGTCTGTGTCCCAGAGTCCTCCAGAGTCTTTGGCTCAGACTCCCAATGGCCCCTCTGGCCCCCATTCCAGGCATCAGCCAACACCGGCTGTGGTCAAGCATTGGCCTGGCCCCTGAAGACACAGAGGTGATGGACCAGCCACAACCCCTTCCCCACTGAACACACACCCGAGAGGGGGAGCCATTCATTAAACACATCACGTTAGGTGATTAGGGGGACAAGGATGAGTGCATCACAAGTACCATGGACAGGGGTCAACATCTAAGCTAGGAGCTGCGGTGTGTGAGGGGGGAGGATGAAGGCAGTGTGGTTGGGACCTTCTACAGAACCGGCATGCCCTGAAGCTCCAGGTCCAGCAAAGCGTGTTGTTCAGTGGAGTTAGCAGTCCAGTGTGCTGGAGCAGAGAGAGCCAGCGGGACAGATGTCCCCCTGGGCTCCGACACTTCCAACAGTGCCACTCCGGCAAGTCATTGTGTGCAGGGGGGGAAGGGGTGCATGAAGCTATTTCCTCCTTGCAGGCAGCCGACACCCAGTGTGGCCTTTGAAGGTACACCGACTTGGTACACCAGCCGTCCCTGGTCCCACTCCCCACACTGCCTGCCACTCAGGGGCCGTGTGCTTTGGGCAAGTGACTTAATTACCAACTAAGAGTTTTTTCATCTGGAAAGTGGCCGTAATTGGAGCAGGTCCAAGGAGTAAATACATCTACAGCTCTTGGCATCACGCCGGCATGGAGTGAGCGCCCCATAAACAGCAATTTACTGGACCTGCATTATATTCAAAATTATACTGAATTTTAAACATTCGGAATTCGACCTATAGTGGCCAACAAAATTTCACAGATTCTATAAATATTTAAGGGATGAAATGTAAATGAAAATGGCCTTTTCATGTTTTTGCATCACACATGCTTGCTTGCTTACTTACTGCTTATCTGTGTTTTAAGGTGCTGAGGCAGGGGTGCCTGGGTGGTTCAGTTGGTTCAGCATCTGACTCTTGATTTCTGCTCAGGTCATCAGGTCATGGTTCATGAGTTCAAACCCCAAGTCGGGATCTGTGCTGACAGGGAAGAGCCTACCTGGGATTCTTTCTCTCTCTCTCCTTCTCTCTGCCCCTCCCCAGAATGGGCTCTCTCTTTCTCTCTCTCTCCTTCTCTCTGCCCCTCCCCAGAATGGGCTCTCTCTTTCTCTCTCTCCCTCCTCAAAAAAAATAAATAAACATTAAACATTAAAAAAATAGTCCTGAGACTTTCCTTGAATATGTTTATTTAACAAATAGGATAAATAGAAATTAATCAGAATTTTCCTCTTGGAAAAAATAAACTCATAGCACTTTTTTTTTTACATGAGGCAAATATCAACTACATTGACTAAGGAATTGAGAAAATGAGTTTATTCCCAAGTATAAAACAGACAACAAGCTGAAGCTTCAACAATTTATATATGGTGTGGCATTCATAGCAATGACGTAGATTGTATGGATTTAATAAATTTGTAATTTTCATCTCCATAAGCATAAACAGAGGCAAGAACATGTGAAAATAGCAAAAGACTGTAGAAAATAAAGTTTATTACCCCTTGTTGGTTATAAAAAATTTTGTGTACAGAACGATAGTTTTGAACAGCAGTAGGTTATAGAGATGCTTGAGCCGACTGGGAGACGGAAGCCATGGACGTCACGGGTGACTCAGAGATTGCACACTGATGAAGCAGGCAGACCACGTAATCTCTGAGCACTGGAAGTGACTCCAAGAAAAGACCAGTAATTTCCAGAATCGCCATCTGCAGAAAGGTATGTGCATGGAAATGACCGTCCTGTCCAAGGATGCTCATGGCAGTGCTGTCTGTGGTGAAAACCGGAGTCATCCAAATGTTCATCAGAAGAGGAAGGTCAGGTCTCCTTATCCAGAAGGACAGACAGACCCCAAAATGCATGAGGAAGAATTATAGGCATTAATATAATGGGCCAGGGGGATCAGACATCATGGAATGGTACGTATCATCCATAAGCTGCAGTCACTGGACAGAGAGAATTGAATATAGGAAATTAGTAAAAGAGGTGCTGGAGGGCTGAGAAGGAAAAAGGGGAAACTGAAGCCACAGAGAAGGCAGCTGCGCCCCTTGAGCTGGATAAGGGGAACAAGCTGGAGTTATCAGAACTCAGAAGTTTGGAGGAACGGCCCCTGCCTGGTGCCCAAGGAGGCTTCCAGGCTGGGACACAGTCCTAGTGCCCCTGGACCTGCTTGTGCTGGAGCTGCTTGGACAGACGGCCCATCTCCAGGGGAGGCGACGCTGTCGGCCACAGACAGTAGACAAGGTGGTGGGAGCCCTGTCCCTCTTCCCGCCTGCCAGTCTCCACTAGTGCCTGGATGGGCAGAGTCTGGGAAGGAGCAGCTGGCAGGGCAGAGACGGGAACAGAGCAGGGAACAGAAGGCTGGGGCGGAGAGACGGACCTGGGGCACCAGTGCCTGTGTGATTTACTGGTACATTCGGACACGGGAGGGGGACGGCAGAGTCACCAGCGGCCGTGCATGGGGACAGCAGGCAAAGGGCAGGGAAGCTGATATGGTCACACTCTACACATTTATGTTGTTTTAAATTCCCTCCATGGCTCGAGGGCAATCATGCATTACTTAGTTTTTTTTTTTTAATTTTTTTAATGTTTTTTATTTTTGAGAGACAGAGACAGTGTGAGATGGGGAGGGTCAGAGAGAGGGAGACACAGAATCTGAAGCAGGCTCCAGGCTCTGAGCTAGCTGTCAGCACAGAGCCTTATGCGGGGCTCAAACTCATGAATCGTGAGATCATGACCTGAGCTGAAGCCGGACGCTTAACCAACTGAGCCACCCAGGCGCCCCTAGTATTTACAAAAATCCCATTGAAACACGTGTGTTACCTAGCTGGACGTGAAAGGAACACGTGACCTCCTGGTCTATTGAGAAAGCAGACTCACAGGACACGGGTCTCCTTAGACAGAGGACACGGTACGGGGAGAATGCTTCCCTTCTGGAGACTTCCTCTGAAAGACGACCCTGCAATCACACGCTCCAAGGAACATGCTCGCCAGGCCAGACTCCCTCGCCACGCAGGGGTGGGGGGTGCCCGGACGCAGTCCACGGCCCATCCCTCCCGCCCCTCCCCCCCTCCCCCCCTCCCCCCCTCCGCCCCTCCGCCCCTCCGCCCCTCCGCGGGCCTGCGCTGGCCCCAATGCACACCTCACAAGCACCCCGCGGAAGCGGTGGCCATCTTTCCCTCCTCGGTTGCCTTGGCAACGCTGTGCTGGAAATCAGGGTAAGCGTCTCCATGAAGATGCCCCGGAGGGTTAAGTGGATGGGCTGCCTAGATGCGCACACCCTCCTTTCTTCAACTCAACGCCCAAACGCAAATGCACCCCCCCCCCCGGGGGTGGATCCGATTTTATAATCTGGAGGGTTGTGCTTTCCTCCTCTATTGACAGGTTTCTGCCGCTGAGGATGGATTCTGCACCTGCTTTTGTCTCCTGCTTTCTTGATTTTTCTCCCTTCCACCCTCCCTCCCTTCCTTCCTCCCTTCCTTCTCTCTCCTCCTTTCTTTCTCTTCTTTTTCTCTTTCAGAAGAAAAGAACTGGCTCACTATCCCCCCCCAACCCCACAAAAAATAGCAGCTTCAGGGTTTAACATTCAGGGGTGTGTCTGTAGGTCTCTGACCTCTGTAACAACACAGGCATCTTTGAGATGGAAGATTTTCTGAAATAACTCTGAAACTGTATCCACAGGCACAGCAGAGCTGCGGCGAGATGTGAACTTCTCAGCAGCTCCCCTGTGACCTTGACCCCTGTGTGTCTTGGGTCCCAAACAACACAGACGGGGGCGTGGGGGTCAAGACCCGCAGGGTGGAAAAGGCAGCCTGCCAGGTCACAGGCTGGGAGGTGGGAGATGGACAGGTTAGGAGGACAGAGGGGTCTTTATTCTAAGCGGGGAGGCGCTGGGGGCTCCCCAACGAGGCTGCGAGTTTTCAGATCCTCTTCCCTTCCCCCACGCTGGTTTGTCTTGTCTGCAAACCTTGAAAATTGCAGTCAGTTGAAGAAACGCCCTATTCACCCTACTCCTTAAAGACCCTTCCAAATATACACAAAACCAACAGAGGCCCCGCCCCGGGACAGCAGCGGACTCCTGAAGCCCTCCCACCTGGCACCCCAAATTCCAATTCTGGGGAGGCGCTGGAGCCCTGTCCAGCTGTCCAGCCAGGGCCCCTCAGAGGCCCGAGGGGCTCTGATGCCCAGCTTGCAAGCTCCTGAAAACCGAAGGATGGTGACGAACGGGCCTTGCAGCATGTTCTCAAAGTTCACACGGAACAAATGAATGCTTTTAACACACACACCAAAAAAAAAGGTGATTACATTATTCACGTGGTAAATACAGAATTGATTTTTAAATAAGGCATGCCAGGGCCCCTGGGAGGCCCTTCCACTGACCGCCCGACTTCCGCTCAGGTCATGATCTCCCCACTCATGGGCTCGAGCCCCGCATCGGGGTCTGTGCTGACAGCTCAGAGCATGGAGCCTACTTGGGATTCTGTGGCTCCCTCTCTCTCTGCCCCTCCCCTGTTCACTCTCTGTTTCTGCCTCTGTCTCTCTCCCTCAAAAATAAATAAACATTAAAAAAATTAGAAATAAACTTTAAAGAAATAACAAATTGTCCAACCTATGATGGGTGGGATACTAAACTACTACAGAATGTTAAAGTCAACAGAAATCGTTTACATTGCAAAAGAAAATAAAAACTAATACCAAACTAAATTTCTTAAAAAGGGAAAAAAATAAAAACGGCATATGCAGATCGGATTTATTTCCTATTACGTAAAGGCCCACGGATTGAATTCGCCTCTAAAGGGCAACCTCGGATTAATTTTTTTTAATCCAAAGATTTTCTGCTTGTAGGATGCACCTAAAAATAAAATGACCCAAGAAAGTTAAAAATAAAAATAAGGCAAAGATATCTCTGGCAAACGAGAAGGAAGAGGAAGCAGGAATAAAAGTGTTCAAAAAAAGGAAAAAGAGGATCCAAGGAAAAAGCATGAAATGGGTCAAAAGATGTAATTTCACATTACTGAAGACTCAGCGTACATAGGGCGCATGGTCAGGGATTCTTTCCCCAGTCTCTTGTGGTCCTGCAGACGATTTGTTTTTTGTCTTTCATTTATACGTTGCAGTTCTACCCTCAGTTGGTCATTTAGCTTTTGACTTTGAAATATTTTGTCAGATTTTTGAAAAATAAAGCTAAATGCACTCATCGATTCCGTCCTATCTCTTCTGAGTTTGTGTTGTGCCTAGAAGGGCCTTCTTCGGGTCGTTTCCAGAGAGAGAACCCGGGCTTCCTTCCAGTGCCTGTAGGGTTTAAGAGTTGACACGCAGCTCTTCGATGCATCTGGAACTTATTTTGGTGTCAGGAGTACGGTAAAGACAGCTTTTGTGCCTGGAGCACAGTAAGTCGCTGTCCCCGTCAGTCCTCCTCTGCCTGTAAGGGCCGGGTTCCTCACGTGCTGAATTCCCATGTGACTTTATCTTCCTTCTGGAATCTTTGTTCACGAATCGGGGATCTCTGCATATCGATAAATCATGACTCACAAAGCAAAGATTTTAAGAACAGAAGGAAAATGTGACGTCGTAAGCCAGGTTGCAGTAGAAACTTTCCACACACAGCTGTCCCTTTATGGCTGAATAAGTGGAAAGAACTTGCCTAAGAATATGGTAGATTTACAGGGATTTTTTTTTAATTTGTTTATTTTTGAGAGACAGAGAGAGATAAAGTGTGAGCAGGGAGGGGGCAGAAAGAGAGGGAGACACAGAATCTGAAGCAGCTCCAGGCTCTGAGCTGTCAGCACGGAGCCCAATGTGGGGCTCGAACCCACAGACTACGAGATCATGACCTGAGCTGAAGTTGACCACTCAACTGACTGAGCCCCCCAGGCGCCACAGTAGATTTACAGTTTTACGGTGACAAAGGAAACTGTGTAACTATCCTCAAGCTCTTTACCTACACAGAATAAACAGAGGGGCATGTCTGAGAAGTGACCACGTATTGGGGTGCCTGTGTGGCTCAGTCCGTTGAGCGTCCAACTCTTGACTTCAGCTCAGGTCATGCTCTCACACAGTCTAGGGTTCGAGCCCCACATCGGGCTCTGTGCTGACAGTGCAGAGCCTGCTTGAGATTCTCTCTCTCTCTCTCCCTCCCCCGTGCACATTCTCACTTTATCTCTGTCTCTCTCAAAATAAATAAATAAACTTGAAAGAAAAAAGGCAGGCTCAAAAGACTACACACTGTATGATTCTTTAAAAAAAGAAGAAGTGATCACATGCTAGCTAGCTAGAGAGCATCACAGAGTTGCCAGAAGCAGAAACCCCAGAGTCACGCTCCCTGACCACAGGGGGAATGTCCTCGTACGAGGTGACATCAGCAACAATGGTTAAACAAAAAAAGACCATCTGCTAAGAAAAATGAAATCCATACACAGCACTATGTATAAAATACCCACAACCCTAGGAGCAAAATTACTCTTTTCTGGGTTTTTTCCCCTTCCAGAGGAGATGTACATTTATTTTATCAAATGCTGAAAGGTGACGATGAAGGCTGTACTAAAACTAAAAATTTATGGGCAGAAGCAAACTTTTTGTAAGGTTCCCTCCCCATCCCGTATGAGCTATCTCTTTCGGTCCCTCCCCCCATCTTTTGTATCTCTACGTAAAGCCTTATCGTTTTCTTCATGTAGGTCAACCCATTTCTATAAAGCTAGCGTAACTCCAGAACGAAATGCTTACTCAGACCATGCAGAAAAAGGAAACTGTGCATTCATCACATTCACAAATATAGAAGCAAAATCCTAAATAAAATCCCAGCAAGAAGAATGAAGGGGTGTGTTAAAGCAGTACCATATACCCCCCGAACGGAGCTTATCGTGGGGATTTGATCAGAGGGGAGTTTTCTGAATAAAGTTCATAGTGGCCCTTTCTTTAAGCGTCTTGTAAAAATAGTTGTCTTTTTTTTTCCACTAAATTAAGAGAATGTATTAGAATCTATCTGGTCTCGGGGCATATGTATGGTTT
This sequence comes from Suricata suricatta, assembly GCF_006229205.1. Taxonomy (NCBI): domain Eukaryota; kingdom Metazoa; phylum Chordata; class Mammalia; order Carnivora; family Herpestidae; genus Suricata; species Suricata suricatta. Next base: position 5,352,626 of record NC_043702.1, read on the forward strand.
ATTCTAATTTACCTGCGGGTGACCCAGGGAAGTATTCTCTTCGGAGTAAATGAAACGGCTGTAAAAATAAGGTGAGTCCAGAGGAAATCAGCCATACGATGGAGACACCATTACGATGAACAAGGTTTCAAATACAAGCCCCACGTCAGAAGGCCCAAGAGAGGAGGTTCCGAAGTCCAGGTGCCACATTGCTAATGGGCTACTTCTTACTGGACAACAGAATGCTTTCGTCCGTCAAGGGCACCCTGATGGCTGCCTCCAGACGGCTCCAGCTCAGGCTCTGCTGACAGGTGAATCTCCCGCCTGTCTCTGCCAACCACCCCACCGGGCAGAGCTGGACACACAGCGGAGACCTGGTCACACCGATTTTGTCCTGGGAGAGCTGCCTCTGCTGCCCCCGGGTGGTCACGCCTCCCGTGGGGCCCCAATGAGGTTTGGAGCCACCGCGAGGCTAAGGCCTGCCTGTGTAGACATCGTCGGGTAAGTCAAAGAAGTCGCCTCCCTCCCCTGAAATACTCCCTGCCTGTGTCCTTAGCGGCTCGACGTCCCTCACAGGGTGTCTGGACCCTTCCTGCTCCAAACGCCTCCTTCCCTGCCCATTCCTGCCTGTTTTAGGGGCATCTTCATGCAGAGCCAAAGAAGACACTCCCTTTCCAAGACCCCATCATCCACAGGTCTCCTTTGAAAGGGTAAGAAGGAGACTCAGAACTCCAAGGGAATTAGGCAGAGGGCTTGTCCCTGAAGGCCCTTCGATGGCTCTAACCGCCTACAATCTCAGATGGTCCACCGGCGACTTCCCATCCGTGTTGGCCTTCTTGGGCCGCGGTAGCAGAGCCGCATAGGACGGGTCACGTACACTAGGGGACTGTGACCTATTTCTCACAGCCCCAGAGGCTGGAAACTTGAGATCAAGGCTCCAGCGGGGCTGCCGAATGACAAGGCTTCTCTTCCTGGCTTACAAATAGTCACCTCCTCACGGGGTCCCCGCGTGGCCTTTCTTCTGCGTGCACATGGACAGAGAGAGAGGGCTCTCAGGAGTCCCTTCCTTGTCTTATAAGGACACTAGTTTTATCCAATTAGAGTCCCACCTTAGGACCTCACTTAGCTAACCCAAAAGGCTCTAGTTCCAAACGCTGCCCCATGGAGGGTTGGGGCTTCAAGCATAGAAATTGGGGTGGGGACACAGTTCGGTCCCTAACACCATCCTTAACTTGTTTCACGAAACTTAGTAGGAGTGGAAGCCTCCCCCTCACCAGCTCTTGTACTAGAAGCTTCGGACAAAAGGAGGCTCCTTCAGGGGACAGGTTCTATGGCACAAGCAGGTCACACAGCCTCTCATCTGCATCCCCTTTCTGTATCTGTGCCGGCTTTCATCCATTTTCATGCACTGCAATGTCTCAAATACACAGTTCGTGTCCACCTTTCTCTGCCCGGCTCTGGGCCCAGAGAGCTGACTTCTGAGGACCCCCTAATTGTGGCGTCCTTGTCTTCTGGCTTCTACTGCATCCAGCCAAAGGGAGATGCTGGCCCAGACCCTGAGGCAGCAGCAGAGAGAGAATTCGGATGGCATTGGACGGGGTCAGTGCCCCTCTGCCCTCCCTGCCAGGCCGGGGCTCTGCAAGACCTGGGCGCCCTGTGGCGGCCGCCCCAACTGGGACCCCTTGTAAGTCCAAGTCATAACGGGCTCCCCATCTTCCTGCCTGCTTCTTTCAGCAGTCCCTTCCCCCATCCCCTTCAGCTGGCGGATCTCAGGAGGCTCCTCTGTGGCCTTGACCTTCCTCTCGGGGCCCCTGGCTGGTCACCATGTGGCGGGCGGACCCTGGAGGAGGCGAGGGTCACAATCCTTGGAGCCCAGCTTTGTGTCCCCACCCCTGGAATCCACGTAGGCTGTCTCTACCGAGGGCAAGCAGAGGCCCCCTCTAGGCTCAGGAGGCAGAGGAAACCGCCTCAGCGGGAAGTTTAAAGCCCTCTTATCAGATCAGCTCAAGTCAGGGAGGGCACAAGGCCTTTATTCAGGGCCTGGGGCTCCGGGAGGGAGGGGGCCCAGTGGTCCCTGAGGGTGAGGACCCAGGAGAACCGAGATCCACCCCTTGAGCGAAGCAACCTCGCTCTAGAATGTGAAGCCCACAGGGAGGGAGTGCAGAGTTAATTAAGGGTCCGACGGGGGCCCTGGGTGGCTCAGTCAGTTGAGCATCCCACCCTTGATTTCAGCTCAGGTCATGATCTTGTGGTTTGTGAGATCGTCTGTGTGCTGACGACGCAGAGCCTGCTTTGGATTCTCTCTCTCTTTCTCTCTCTCTCCCTCGTCCCCTCCCCCACTTATGCACAAGCACACTCAATAAAACAAACAAATATTAAAAAAATACAATAAAAAATAAAGGGTCCCAAATGAAGGGCTTGGAGCCAGGGCTTGGGTCTGCAGGATGGCCCTGCGCTGCACACTCTTACCGGGTGCGCACTCAGACTCGCGGCAAAGCGGGGAGCCTGTCTCTCTGCTCCCCATCCGGCCGTTGAGCCCCAGGTCCTGCAGCTCAGAGAGACCCGCGAGCAACAACCGGAGGCTCCGTCCAGTGTCTGGGCGCGGAGGTGAGCCAGCTCTTCTCATGAGGAGCCCATTTCCCTCCAGTCAGGGAGAAAGCGCACCAAGCACGTTCCGCTTCCCTTCCTCCTCTTTTTATTTCTTGATTCTTTTCCTTGTCTTCCTGATTCAGTGCTGTCACCTCCAACCCTTCCGCCTTTCTTTGATGTCGATCTGGATAGCACTTGAGAGAGCCAGCGGAGGGGAGGGACACCTGGAACCCAGAAACCCGGAACTCTTTCCGTAGTGATGATGGGTGCGGCATTCCGGGCCTCTTGGTCCGTCTTCCAGGGAGGTTAAAAGTAGTCTGCAGGTCTGAGAACACGCTTACTTGCCCGTAACGGTTCCAAGTGCTGTGACTCACTTCCTCCCCCGCTGTCATAACAGAGCATCCTTTGAGAAGGAGAGAGACAGCAGGTCTCAGATGGCTGTCCGCACCCCAAGCTGTCTCTAAAGTATCTTCCTTCCTTTTTTTTAGTCTAATATTTTCATTTCTTTTAAGGTCCAAGCTTATTTCTTTATATCCATGCCCGTTCCCACAGCTCTTCCTCTCTGTCTCCTCTCTGTTTCTTGCGAACTGCAGAGTCCAGGTACAGGGCCCCCTTCCAAACCCAGAAATGCTCCTGCCTGGGGACCCCTTGAGCATCCAAGGAAAGATACGGGTCCTCCCTCTAGGAGTATGAACACACAAATCCGAATTGCCACTCCACTTCAGGGGTTCATAGGACTATGACAAAGTCTGTCCGTGGGGCACCCAAGGCCAGATCTTTCTCAAGCTGTAGGCAGATAATAACCTGTATCAGGACTCCCTGAGCTGCTGGTAAAAACAAGCATGTTCCCCAAACCTACTGAGGACCTATTGAATCAGACTCTTTGGGGTGGATGCCAGGAATCCACGTTTAATAGGCAGCTGGGCCGTCCCTATCCACAAAGAACTTGGAGGAGCCTTGATAGGGACCCACTTAACCCCAATCCCTGAATTGATCTGATTATTTCCAAAGCTACTAAAATTATTTTACTTTCAACTGACCTCTACAGGCCAAACCATGTCTTACCTCTTCGTGACCTCTGGTGAGCTTGACCTCAGCTGCAGGTGGAGAAAGTGGATCGTCCAACATTTTGCTCTCATTATTTCCCCAGATCAATTACTCTTGTGTATTTTAATGTCAGCTCTTATTTATGAGTTGTTTGCTCTTGAAAAAGAACCCACGAGGGGCACCTGGATGGCTCAGTTGGTTAAGCATCTGATTTCAATTCAGGTCATGATCTCGCAGCTCCTGAGTTGGAGCCCTGCATCGGGCTCTGGACTGACAGCTCAGAGCCTGGCACCTGCTTCAGATTCTGCGTCTCTGTTTCTCTCTCTGCCCCTCCCCGACCCTTGCGCTCTCTCTCGCTCTCTCTCTCTCTCAAAAATAAACATTAATTTATAAAAAGAAAAGAAAAAGAACACACCATTTGGACAGTTTTCCTTGGAGCAGCTCTTAATTCAAGCTACAACAGTAAAAAATGACCATTAACTTCCCACGTGAGACTGAAGCTGCCAAGACTTCATGAACCGTTAGGTCTTGTTTTTGTTAACATCAAACACAATCACCTTATAAGTGGTATTTGTAGACTGCTTCAAATGACAAACTTAACCACAACACTGAGGAGTAGAGAAAATACACTGAAGTGGGACTCGTTAGATTTTTTTTCCAACGGACTACCCTAGCAAGCAGAACAGAATAAAAACATTTGCTCAAGACCTGAGATCTGAAAGGTGTTTCAAGAGGGGAGTTAAGCACTGTGTTTCACCCTAAAGATATAGAAAAGTTTGCATTCCTAAGTATGACTTATCTATATCCAAAAATCATGGGTCCCCCTCAAATTTTCAAGGAAAATAAATATCGAGCACTTTCATGCTCCACGCAGGTACTTCCTATTTATTCAGACTCTACGCATCTCAAGGCACATGGCTCATGGTCCAGCTTAAGAAATTTGACCTTAACTCCATTGTATGTACATACATTTAAAATGCAATTTCTCAGGACACCTGGGTGGCTCAGCGTCCATTGGTTGAGTGTCCAACTTTGGCTCAGGTCACGATCTCACGGCTCATGGATTTGAGCCTTGCGTCAGGCTCTGTGCTGACAGCTCAGAGCCTGGAGCTGCTTCAGATTCTGTGTCTCCCTCTCTCTCTCTCTCTCTGCCCCTCCCCTGCTCCTGTTCTGTCTTTCTCTATCTCTCAAAAAAAATAAATAATAAAATAAAACTTTAAAAATAAAATAAAATGCCATTTCTCTGTATTCCTCCGTACCCATGTACCACTGTATTTACTTCCCGCCAAATTCTGGCTTGGGCAAGTAGCCCACCAGTACTAGCCATCATTCGCACGGGCTTCGCGATGAGGCCCCTGAGGCCCACCCGTGAGAACAGAGCCAGGCACATTGTCGGTGCTCAGCAAATACTTTTTCGTGGATAACAAAACAAATAAATGAATTGCCAATTCCCTTTCCGACCATCTGGGTGCTGGCTTACATTCATCCTCAAAGCCAACGTGACTCACAGGCTTTGTTTTAAGAGATTCTAGAATATATCCTGAAGAAGGGCACAGCCCACTGAAGCGCTGACTCCTCCTGGCTCAGAGTCTGCCTGATTTCAGCCGCTGCTCGACAGCCGCCACCTGCTGTCCTCTCTCGCGTTATAACTGCTTCGGCGATGCAGTTATGAAATCCATTAACATTGCTGTCACTGATAAGCTACATTCTTCATGGATGTGGTGAATTTCCGCCAAAGCTGACCTCTTTTATACACCAGGGCGCTGCTGGTGCTCGATGCGAAAGGGCTACTGAAGATCCCTTCGCGAGGGAGGTTTCTGTTAAAACGGGAAATTGCTTGGCGGGTCCCTGCAGCCCTTGTGTCGTGGGCGGAGACTGGGGGCACAAAGGAAAACAGCCGAGAGGGAGCATCTGTAAATTCTGTGACTGGGGAGCAGACAGGTCTCAGTCGCTCTACCTGGAAGGAGGGAAGCTAGGTGAGCAGGATGTGTGATTCTTGCCGTCACGTTAACGGTGAACGTGAGATGTTTCTAGAACACCAGCAGTGCAGTACAATCACCAAAGGTCTTCCTCTCCTCCTTGCAGGGGGAGCTCTCCTTTCTCTCCCTGCTCCTCGACACTACTACCCTCTCTTAATTCACTTCTATTTTTCAAAAGATTGGCAATCTGCATGGTACGAAGCCAACAGCTTGGATGCAGGGAGCCGTGTAAAGCAAGATGTCAGAGAAGCGAGCTCTGAGATATTTTGGGACCAGCGACGACACCCTCCCACCCCCAAGCACGGCGCGCGGGCGACTTGGTGCGCTTCCCACAAAGGCCACGTGGGAGAGACATCACTGGTCACGCCGATGCCACACCCGGGGCACCATTCAGGGCCGAGAGCGCCCTTCACTGCGCAGGTGCAGCGGTCCCCCGCTGAAAGCGCCACCCTCCGCCTGTGTCTACACTGCCTCTGGGATGCCTTACTCACCAAATCCTCACGACACCTAAGGGATGTAGCGATGATGGTGCACAGTTTACGGATGACAAAAATGAGGTTGGGACTAGGTGGAAAAAATCCCTGTGATCACAGAGCCAGCAGGTAGAAACAAAGTCCAGGACTCCAACGCGGGCGTACCTGTCTGCAGGCCCGGGGTTCCGGGGCGCTTGGCCCGGGACTGGGTGTTTGCGTGCGTGCGTGCGTGCGTGCGTGCGGGCGGGCTCACAGGTGCACACGCACGTTCGTCGCTTCAGGACCGTGCTCAGGCTTAGGCAGTTTGTGGCAATCAGTAACCATGTGGTTACACCGTGTGCACCAGGGACACGTCAGGGCACACTTACCCCTGCCTGTGGATCATGGCATCACTGTCCCCCTGGGATCCAACCCCTGGTCTGGAAGACTGACCTGCAAAGGTGTCATCGGTTAAGACAGGGCAAAAAGCCACCCCATGTCACTTCTCAGACTCTCAGGCTGACTCTGTGATGGGGTCGTGGCTGTTGGACAATAGAAGGAGGTTTCATGCTATTTCAAAATAGGGCAAGGTTTGACAGTAAGGCTTACAATTCTTGTTCTGCTAAAACTAACTTCTGCTTTACATTTCCGTGTTTTAATTATAAAGTAATAACTTATCACTGTATGAACTTTTCAGTTTGGGTGGGAAAAAATAAAAAGGTTATTTATTTTACGAGAGAGAGAGAGAGAGAGAGAGAGAGAGAGAGAGAGAGAGAGAGAGAGAGAGCACGGAGGACGGGCCTAGAGGGAGGGAAAGAGAGACTCCCAAGCAGACCATCACTGTCAGCATGGAGCCCCATGTGGGGCTCAAACTCATGAACAGTGAGATCATGACCTGAGCTGAGATCAAGAGTCAGACGCTTAACTGCCTGAGCAGCCCAGACACGCGGGCAGTTTTTGAAAACTTTTTAGAAACTACAAAACGCTGTGATATGTTAAGATGTTGGAAAGCTGAACTCCTGGGGTTTTAACGGCCCTGGACAGCTGTGAGCTTATCCCTCACCTTCCAGAACGTCCCCTCTGCCCTCGCCATGTCCCTGCTTAGAGAACAAGACTTTCTGTGCACAAGGCAACCCAGTTTCTAAGAGAGCTCTGACGGAAGCTAGTTACAGGTGAATTAGAACAGTGGGGGGTCTTGTCACCCCCACCTATCTGCTCGAACCCGAGGTGGTCAAGGCCAGATCTTTCACTGGAGGGGTTTCCAAGGGCTTTTGAATTCTTCAAAATACTCAAGGCTTTCACTTCATCCTGACACAACCCCAAGGAGGAAGGTTGTGCTGGGGGCCCCCGGGACCGCCCTCGGGGGCGCTGCTCGCTGGGAGGACCCC
>NC_043702.1:5360159-5376787 GCF_006229205.1 Suricata suricatta
GGGGCGCTGCTCGCTGGGAGGACCCCGGGACCAGCCTGCAGCCCTGTGCGGCTGTGGATTATTCCGGCGCTGGGATGCAGAGCGGTCCACAAAGGGAGAAGAGAGAGCAGGGTGGGGGTGGGGGAGTGCCGGGCACCAGGCGCAGGCTTCCAGGAGCCCCAGGACACCCCTGATCCCTCCAGCCACAGGCTGTGACAGCCCATGTGACATCTGTCTACCGGAATGCTGGTCGGACGCCTGGCGCCGAGAACCCCCCGGGGGCTGAGCCCGTGGCATCCGCTGCCTGGCACGTGCCTGGATTCCAGCCTCCTGGGGGAAGAGCGGGCACTGCTACTGTGCTGTTGGTACCCAGTGTGGGCACAGCCGGCCACGCTCGTCCGTCCTGGGGGCTGCAAAGCCCCAAAGCTCCCGGACACCAGCCAGGGGCCAGCTCCCAAGCAGACCTTCGTGGGGACGGCAGCCGGGCTTGTGGTGAAACTCGTCGCGGCACAGTGAGTGCTCTGGCTCCCGGGGGCCCAGATCAAGGGTCTGGGCCTGTGAGGGCCCCAGGCCGTGTCTACACAGCCCGCCCTTGACCCTCCCATTGGGCAGAGTGGCTGCTGAGGAGAAAGAAACAGCCCTGTCCTCCCTCAAACGGGGGCTGTCATGAAGCCCACGGTCATTTCTGTCATGACCCAGCCAACAGCACCCCCCGTACACACGACACATACATCACGTCATGTCACGTCACGTCATGTCATATCACGTCACATACAAGAAACATCCATACGGGGCGCCTGGGTGACTCAGTCGGTTAAGCCTCCGGCTTCCGCTTAGGTCATGATCTCACAGGTCATGGGTTCTAGCCCCGCGTCGGGCTCTGTGCTGACAGCTCAGAGCCTGGAGCTGCTTCGGATTCTGTGTCTCCCTCTCTCTCTGCCCCTCCCCTGCTCACACTCTTGTCTCTCTCTCTCAAAAATAAAAGTAAACATTAATAAAAAGAAACAGATGCAAACACCATGCACGTCACACACACATACACACACACATATGCTATACAAACATATACACAACACACATCACACCCAAAAACCCACATACCATGCATGCCCCCCACACAAAACACACACATATACTTTCACCATAGACACACGCACACCACATACAACACACACACACACACACACACACACACACACACACACCACACACCACACACATACCCCACATCAGACATTGGCATGAAAATGAGGAGCAGAAAAAATATAATTTTACCATTGTCGATTACCGTCTTTCATCCGTCCAGGAAGGTAAGTGCTGTAACAAAATTATCATTTTTATAGTCATTGAACCATACCTAGGACTTCAGAAGTAGATGCCATTTTGCAGAGTTCGGTAGACAAAATCAGGAGTCTGACAACGAAGAACATTGAGTGTGCAAATCCCCCGATGCCATAATTTCACACACATGTGGAGCATGAAGTGGACAGACACATAGAAGATGCCTACCGTCCCATCCCAAGTGGAGAAAATGAACTTTCATTCTCATAGACCGAGGGAAGGCATGCCTCTGTGCAACGCGCTGTAACCATTTACTGAAACAGACCAACCACAGGGAAAGCAGGATTCCTGTCACTGCCAGGCACAGCCCCACATGGACACATAGGGATGGGTGAGTGACCTAGGGCGATGATAGAAGGAACACGAGCTGACACTACGGCTCCTCTCTCTTCTCCCAGTGCAGCGCCGGGTCCCTACTGCCCAGGCTCCTGTCCCTGTGGCTTGTGAGACAGGTGCTGTCATCATTTCCATGTCACAGACAGGAAGATAGAGGTCAGCCCTCCTACCCCATCTCACTGGGCAGAACTGGAGCCCGAGCTCACCAACTCCCAGAACAAGGCTATTAAAAACAAAGTCCGGAGTCTCTGGGTGACTCAGTTGGTGAAGCACCCAACTCTTGTTTTCGACTCAGATCATGATCTCATGGTTCGTGAGATCAAGCCCCACCTTGGTTCCTTACTGCTTGGGGTTCTCTCTCTCTTTCTCTCCACTTTCAGAATAAATTTCTCTCTGTTTCAAAATAAATAAATAAATAAAAATAAAAATAAAAACAAAGTCAAACAGGGGCATCTTGGGGGGCTCAGTCAGTTGGGCATGCGACTTTGGCTCAGGTCATAATCTCCTAGTTCGTGGGTTCGAGTCCTGCATCGGGCTCTTTGCAGACAGGTCCGACCCCGGAGCCTGCTTTGGGTTCTGTGTCTCCCTCTCTCTCTGCCCCTCCCCGACTCGTGCTCTGTCTCTCTGTCTCAAAAATAAATAAACATTAAACACAAAATTTTTTAATAGAAAAAAAACAACAAAATCAAACATCACTTTCAGCAAAGCATGAGACACCACCCAATATCCCTAAAACATTTCCCTACTCTCGGGACTTTCCAGTAAATGAAGAGAGTGTTGGGGGATGGCAAGTATTTGGCTTTTTCAGGAACGGAGTTTTGCTTTGTTAATGAAATGTCACCCGACCATACTAGGGACTCTGTCAGGTCGAGAGACTCTGCTCACACACCCACGGGACCTGCTGAGCAGGTGCCTTGAGAAGATTTCTCACATCAGGTCCCAGCCCCTGAGCGGCAGGTCCCCGAAGCCAGGTGCCCTTCTGCATTGGTTTGTACAACTTCTCCGCCATGACCATGTAGCCACACACACAGAGACCCCGACTCTGGAACTTTCTAGAACTTTCCATTGTGCCAGGTGGAAATGACAGGTGTGATCAGTTAACTGGCGCGTACTATTGGCTGAATTAACAGAATTAACGGAATTAACAGAAGCCATTTTTCTCGCACTGCGATGGCCGTTACCCTCTGATGTGGTGTTCAGCGCAGGTGCGTAGGTGGCCGCTATGACTTCAAGGCTGTAGGTCTGACTTTGTGCTGCTCGCCTGCAGTCTGGTCAGAGAGGCAGCTGGAAACTCCTGACACGTCTGTCACCTGGACTTCTCACGGGCTTTGTCCTTGGCTGCTGGCAGATCCTGCCCGCAGCTCCCGGGAACCTGTCCTCGAGATGCGGTGCAGAGCCCTTTATGTGCGCAACTTTGTCTTCCTCCGGTGGCTTCTGACCGCGGCGCCCCCACATCACTGGGAACCTCAGAAATCAGAAGGCGTTGAGGATAGACTCACAGACACCTGTGAGATAACCAAATGTTGTCACCCGAGTGTCTGCTAATTCTGGCCCCTGTTTAGGTGTCACCTGCCCAGAAGCTGTCCCTGAGGGTACCTGCCTCGCTACCCACCCCACCTTTCTCTGCATCATCCACCCCCACCCCCCACCCAACCTGAGCTCTGGGCTCACTTCCCTCTTGGAACTTGTGCTCCTGTTAATTCTGTGGGACGATTTGTCTCCGTTTGTCACCAGCCCATTGACTCCCTGGGACTCGGGACTAGGTTTCATGATGCCATCACCTGACATAAAATGTCCACAAATATGTCTTTGTTAAACGTATTTATTTATTTGGGGGGGGGAGGTGCAGTGGAGGGGCAAGGAGAGAGCGGGAAAGAATCCCAAGCAGGCTGCACGCCATCAGCGCAGAACCTGACACGGGTCATAAACCATGAGATCGTGACTTGAACCAAAGTCAAGAGTCGATGCTTAACCAACTAAGCGGCCCAGGCGTCCCACAAACTATGTCTTGAATGAATGAAACCTGAATTATTTCCCCAAAGAGTGAACTTGTATTTGAAATGACAAGCATTTCACATGAACTCTCTCCTATATTGCAAACGTGGGCTGTTACATCATGGCCGAGCACACACCTCCACCGGTGACCTCACAGCCTCACGCGGCAGCAGGGATGCGCAGGGGCTGGGAGCCTGGGCTGCCGGTCAGGGAGTGTCTCGTCTACCTGTCTGAAAGCCTGCCTTTCCTTTGTTGAGAGGGACGCTGAGGGCGGTGACCCAGGACCTGGGCCACAGCTCAGTGAGGGGAGGGGAACCTCAGAAGGCTAGGACCATTGCAGACCTTCTGGGACATGTGAGAAAAGGCACATGTGTCTGCACCAGTGGAAGGAGGACTAGGATTCTAGAAGAGACAGGGCTGCCCAGCCTCCAACAGCAGGGGAGCCCTTCTTTGGCCCTAAATACCACCCGAGGCACCAGACTGATTCCTCTGGGTAACTTGGGACCCTAGCAGAGGAGAGGAAAAGAAAGGAAAGAGGGAAGGAAACTGGAAATCTGAAAAAACAGAAAAGGGGAGGTATAAGCGGTGAATGAGTAGAAAGGAAAACAACCAGGGGTGAAATAAGAAGACATGTTTCCTAAAAACCTGGAATCACTTAACTCCCCAACCAGACGGTAAATGTCCTGCGTAGAGACACCAGGTCTTGGACTCATTGTAAATATCTTGTCCCCTATTATCACCCCTGCTCGATGCTCAAAGGGTCTGAGCATCCACATGCCGTGAAAGGTATTTGTGGATATGGGGCACCTGGGTGGCTCAGTTGGTTGAGCACCCGACTCTTGATTTCGGCTCAAGTTACGGTCTCACGGTTCACGAGGTCGAGCCCCACATCAGGCTCTGCGCTGACAGCACGGAGCCTGCTTGGGATTCTCGCTCTCCCTCTCTCTCCGCCCCTCTCCCACTCACTCTCTCAGAATAAGTAAACTTAAAACAAGAGGTGTTTGTGGATAAATGAATCATGGTCCACCTGCTTCAGGTGAGCGTGTGTAACCACCTCCATGTATATCAATATGAAGAAAGCGTCTTATGCTCAGTGTGGTTTCCGTGTGACAAGTGAGGGAGCGTTCTTCATGAGAAGCAATTCGAGAAGCAGAAAAACCAGTGCAATGCATTTAAAGGGGACTCATGATAGAAATAACACCCTTTGGCGACTTGTAGTGATATTCCTGATAGGCGCTCACTTTGAGGGTTTCTCAGCGATTATACGTAGGCGGTCTAGACACAGGATTTAAAAAGTTAATTCTTGGGATGCCCTGGTGGCTCAATCGGTTAAGTTTCCAACTCTTGGTTTCGGCTCAGGTCACGATCTCACGGTTTGTGAGTTCGAGCCCTGCATGGCGCTCTGTGCTGACAGCGCGGAGCCTGCTTAGGGTTCTCTCTCTCTCCCTCTCTCTGCCCCTCCTCTGCTCTCTTTCTCTCTCTCACTCAAAAGAAATCAATGAACTTTTAAAAAGTTAATTCTTTATTGCAGAGAATGTTTCTTAGGAGAATGGCTGCAACCAAAAAGAAAAAGGGGAAGAAATGATGACAGCACTGATCTAATTATAAGAACACGTGACGCACATGTGGCTTGGAAAACCCTCCAATTTTGTTACGTCATTTCCAGTTCTATGAACTGTTGACTATGACAGAAGTTTCTAGAATGGGGAAAGTAAACAAAGAACTCTATATTCAGACCTGGGGTATATCAAACTTGCTGACTACATTCCTGTTGGGTCTTTACAGTGCCTGAAAAACATAAAGTAATGAGTTTACTGAAATTATTGTGGAGAGAGCACAGGTCAATTTGACATGAACAGGCATGGTTAATACCAGTTCTGATGACATGGTTGACGGCCCTGGCCAGGCTCCCTTGTTCCCGGGGTGACAGTGTCTTTTTCTATACAGTTCACTTCGTCATTCAACTTCATTAAGAAGTCAAAATTAAAAATTGTCTGAAAGATTTCTCCAGGAAAATGTTACTTCCAGAAGGGGTATTGGGGCTCGTAGAAGAGAATGGCACAGAGTTAGCAAATCCGAGAGCCCGTGTCTTGGGTGATAAAGACTGATAGTTAAATACCACACAGCCTTTAAAAATGAGCGGTGTTCCGTTCTGCCCAACCTTGTACAGAAGCGTGAAAAACTCTTGTGCTCCACGATGCACAGAAACTGCTGGGAGGCTGCTTCTCCACCACTTTCATGCAGTAATAAGGTGTTAATGATACATAGATGGAATGTCATTCCAAAAGATAATTTGCGTGCACACACAGAAGAAAGGAGGAATTTGTGATATTTTAAAATATTTGTATGTTTATTTTTTTGAAAGACAGAGAGAGAGAGAGAGAGAGAGAGAGAACATAAGTGGGGGAGGGGCAGAGAGAGGGAGACACAGAATCTGAAGCAGGCTCCAGGCTCTGAGCTGTTGGCAGAGAGCCTGGCATGGGGCTCGAACCCATGAACTATGAGATCATGACCCGAGCAAAGTTGGTCTCCAAAAAGAATCAGTTGAAAACTTGCAAAGAACCAGGGACGTTGACTCTATGGCTCCTTCCAGAAAGATTAAAGGTTTGGGGAGAGCCAGACCCCTCCCGCCTTTTGCCTATGCGGGAAAGCACGTCTAATGTCAATGTTACAGTTCACCTTGCCAGCCTGACCTTGAGGGAGCAGGGCTGGCAGCTCTGCAGGAAACCGACACCCCCCATGGATGTTTCCCTGAAAGGGCTTCAGTCCTGCTTGGCCACTACTTTTATGGGCCTCGTGCAGCCGAACACGAATCACTTATTTATGGATATTTGACATTGGCTGATGTGGTAATTCACTCTCTGGACATTTGTTCTATTTATTTTCATCCTTTCTGGAAGGCAGTACAGAATTTAGGGCTTTTCAAATCTGCATATGTTTGCAGGCATTGTCTCTTTTGTGTGCATGCATTAGCTAAATGGGTTTTTTGGACTTTCTCTGTTATGATGAAAATAATATTTTTATGCACATGGAAAGAAAATGCAATAAAATATTGGGGATGCAATAAAATAAAAGTTTCTTTTCCAACCCACATACTCCGTTCCGTTGTCCGGAGATAACCAAGACCAGCAGTTTCTTACGTTCTTGTTTGTCTTTTTGGGAAATCCCCCTGCGTATCACATATCGTATTTCCATGCCAATCTAACACACGCACATTCACACATTTATTATATATATGTATATAGACGAACTTGTGGGAGGCATTTATGCACTGATGCTCTTTTTCACTTCACAATATCTGGGTGATCCTGACCATATCAATGCACACAGAATCATCTCATTGTTTTTAATAGCTCTGAAGTTTATGACTGCATGGACGTATCTTAGATTATTTAATAATTTTGCTGCAGATGGGCCTTCCAGTTTCTGGCTGGGGCTAAAAACTTTCCGGCAAAGACTCCTTCTTACAAGCCAACGCCCGACCCTACGGCTACACGTGACTTCAACCTTACTTCCTTGAATCATCACTCTTCCCTGAAGTCTAGACCTAATTTTTGTATTTGAATTTATGACTCCTTTGGCAAAGAAAAGCCTAAGATGGTTTTTATTTTGTTATTTTGCCCACTTGGCACTAGATAAAGTTATGACAAAGACACCGTCTGTGAGCAGCAGGCTGGAAATTACGTTAAGAGATACTAGATAAATAAGCTAGAATTCAGTCAGCTTCTTCCATCAGGGAAATCAGATTTATTCTCATTTCTTTCCTTTTGTTTTTCTTTGTCTTTTCCTGCCAAACCATCACAGGCTGGGGAACTGCTGGAGTTACTGTTTTGGGTCGGTCTTGCCTCTCCGGTCTCCACCAGCCGCTATGGGTCCAGTCACAAGACTCAAGGAGAGGGGCTTCTGATTGGCTAGCCGGTTGTCAGGACAGCCACTGCGGTGGGTGGAGCAGAGGCTCAGTCCCCCCAGATGGCAGGTGCCCGGTGGTGTCTTTGCACCTGGGCAGGAGACAGGTGCAAGGGATGGGTGCCCAAGGAGTGCCTCCAAGTAATCCCAGCACCCAGATGCTCTTGGGAACAGGTCCCCAAGGCTCCCGGGAGCTGAGCGAGGCTGGGCTGTCTGTCCTCAGGAACTTTAATAGGAAAAATCTGATAGCTTATTCCTTTTCCCCAAAACTCAAAATCCTCCTTCTTCTGGAGCCCTTTGCCTGGATGTTTCATTCTCATATTTCAGCTCTTCTGGACTGCCCACTATCAGATTAATTTATGATACTGCTTTTTCTTTAGCATCCCTTGCCTAGGATTTTCGAGAAGGAGATCCTTTTCTTTAAGGAATAGCTCTGAGTAGGGATGGTGCAAAGTCTAGAAGGAGATCCAAGCTGTGGATAATGGCAGCTGCCCCCCCAGAGAGCAAGGGTGGGAGGGAAGGGGGGAGGGTGAGACAGGCACGTCCTTCTCACTGAAGGCCCTTTGTGCCTTCTGAACACCACAGCGTGTGTTCACCTCATTCAAAAATACTGAAAAATGGGAGTCGGGTGGCTCCATTGCTTAAGCGTCTAACTTCAGCTCAGGTCGTGGTCTCATGGCTCGTGAGTTCGAGCCCCGCATGGGGACCTGAACAGACAATGTGGAGCCTGCTTGGGATTCTCTCTCTCTCCTTCTCTCTGCCCCCTCCCAGTGGCTCACATGCTCTGTCTAAATAAATAAATTTTCAAAAATACTGAAAAATGATCTATTCAGTTATCTCTTAGTTCTCTTAAACATCAGCTTCTCAAGAAAGAAAAACTTGCTCTACCATAAACAAAGAAAAGGCTGAATCTTTCATAAAAATTGTGATTCCTTTAAGTAGAATGAAAATACCAAAATGTTTTTAAAAGGAGAAAGATGAGGAGGAGAAAGAGGGACTCAGCCTTTATTCTTTGGTTCCACAGTTCTTTCATCTCATCTGGGAGCCTCTTGCTGGATCTCTTCTCTGTTTAGATTTTTCTCTATTGCTGCCTATGCATTGTGTCTCCTCATGTGCAATTTGGATGCCAAAGTTCACTGCAACGTCCCTCTGGGTCGTGTGAGGAGTTACAAGTTGGGTTTTGAGGTCTAAACCCCTTCATTTATGATGCCCCTTTATGGCCCAAGCAGTATTGCATTATTATGCTGGGCAAACGCTGATGACCAACCTCCCACCTTCTTCTGGAACTCTGCTCTAAGCCAGAGTGAAGAAAGCAGCTTAGGTGAAGGATCCAAGCAGGACTTGTCCTCAGTCTGCCCGAGTGCAAGGTGAAAAGTCCCACAGATCCTACCTTCCCCGTGACAGGTGGAGAGGGAAACAGATGGCAAATCTGCTTCTTGATCATGTCCCTTTGTGATCTCCAGGGTGTAAGCAGAGTGGACAGAGGCATGTGCCTGGGTGACATGTGCCAAAGTAAAAGTGAATACTGGACTCATCAAAGACATGATGAGTGGTGGTTCAGTCAGTTAAATGTCCAACTTCAGCTCAGGTCATGATCTCATGGTGCATGAGTCTGAGCCTGGCATAGGGCTCTGGGCTGATAGTGTGGAGCCTGGTTGGGATTCTCTCTCTCTTCCTCCCTCTTTGCCCCTCCCCTACTTGCACTTTCTCTCTCTCTGAAAATAATTTCTTTTTCAATGTTGATTTACCTATTTTTTTGAGAGAAAGAGAGTGACAGAGCATGAGTGAGGGAGGAGCAGAGAGAGGGAGACACAGAATCCGAAGCAGGCTCCCGGCTCTGAGCTGTCAGCACACAGCCCAGTGTGGAGCTCACACCCACGAACTATGAAATCATGACCTGAGCCAAAGTCGGATGCTTAACCAACTGAACCACCGAGGTGTCCCCAGGCAACTCTCTTGAATGGAAAAAAACCCCAACAAATGTGATTTAGAAGTGCTCATAGTTTTAATTTGGAGAACTGTTTTTGAAATAGAATGACCTGGCCTCTGGTTGACTGGGTATAAACATATCTAGTGTTAGTTTCCTATCCTTGCTCCGTAGTGCTGGTGGAGAGAGAGAGAGAGAGAGATAGAGAGAGAGAGAGAGAGAGAGAGAGCGCGCTCTGCATTTGATGCTTTGTTTGTTGAGCTCTTGGCTGTGGGCAGTGACAGAGATTGAGGAAGCTGGAGAGAGAGGTAGGATTAACTACTGAGACCTGAGCGGGTGAGAAGGTTCAAGACCGAACACGGGGTGCCACTGACATTCTGTGGACTAGTGACCAAAGGACAGAGTGGAGAAGCCGCGATCAGAGAGGGGGAGGGAGTTTGGCTTTGCAACCACAGGTGTGGATGGTGGGTGACGGGTGGGTGGTGCACCTCTGACCCCGTGAGCATGTGCATCACAGCCGTCACCAGCACAAATCAGTCCTGCATTTTGGGGGCAGCAATGTGAGGCCACAGAGGGTAAGGGAAGTACGGCCAGTTGACCAGGCCAGTCGGTTCCCATGGGGAAAAATTTTTAAGAAGGATAGAGGGATCAGAAAACCAAAAGTCTTGTGGATATTTCCTTTGGGCCCGAACGCCCTTGGGAAAACAGACTTAGGAATGGGAGGGGGCCGAATCCAGAAAGTAGAAAGAATACTCTATGACTAACGGGCAAAGTATTAGATTGCAGAAAGCACAGGATAACTTGCAAGGAGGAAATGAAAATTGTACGTGGCTCTACCTCTAGCGAAAACAGAAAAGAGCCAAAGAACTCTACTCAGATGCTCATGCCATAGTCACACAGATGACGGTCCCAAAAGAAGCCAACTGTTGGATTAGCAAGAAGAGTCATCCTGAGTGACCGCACGGCAGACAAAGGAAGGGCTTGGTGACACGCCCCGTCCCCTTCCCCGCGGCTGGGAGAGCCGACAGGGCTGGATCGAGGCACAAAAGCGCGATTGTTTCCACCTCTCTTGGGTCCAGCCAGCTAGCTTTTAATTAAATGAACATAATAGGCGCCCCAGTTCACCTGGGGCGAACGGGGGAGGGGGCACGAAGGCATCCAAGTTTCCATCAAATACTTCTCGGTTCATGGTGCAGCGCTCCAACCACCTGGTATTTATGTTACCGTTTCTTCTCCGTCTTCACTGTAGCTATTAGAGTAGAAATTTAATTACGGTGATTGAATAATTAAACGAAACGCAAATAACTTTTGCATAGCAAGCTTTTTCTTCCCCTTCACCTAAAAGGCTGTTGGCACGGGTGCGAGGATTCTCTGTCCTTGTCAGTAGCCTTGAGCCCTGACTTCCAAAGTGTAGGTTCTGAATGTCCTCGATAAACGTTCACATAAAGTAGGAAATTTAGGGGGCACCTGACGGGCTCAGTCTATGGAGTGTGTGACTCTTGATTTCAGGGATATGCGTTTGAGTCCTGCATTGGGTATATAGATGACTTAAAAACCTAAAAATTTTTTTAAATGTTTATTTATTTTTGAGAGAGAGAGACAGAGAGAGAGTAAGCAGGGGAGGGGCAGAGAGAGGGAGACACAAAATTCGAAGCAGGTTCCCGGGTCTGAGCTGTCAGCACAGAGCCCGACTCGAGGCTCAAACTCATAAATTGTGGGATCATGACCTGAGCCATCATCAGATACTTAACCCACTGAGTCACCCAGGGGCCCCAATGAAAATCTTCTTTAAAAAAAGATGAAGTGTAGGGGTGCCTGGCTGGCTCAGTCGGTACAGCATGTAACTTTTGATCCCAGAGTCAGGGGTTCAAGGGCCCCGACTGTGAAGCCTACAAAAACAAAAGAAATGAAATTTAAGTATTAAGGAGAGATTTAAAACAGTCTTCTATAAGAATCTTATCTGAAAATAATACTGATAGGAAACCTCAGGACTTCTAGATATCCATACCTATCCAGGCGAACAGCAGAGATCCACGATTCCTAATGAAGGCTTAGATGTGGGGGCAGAGGGGGGGACAACCCTCCTAGCTTTTTTTTGGGGGGGGGGGCCAAAACAGCAAGAACAACAAAATGCTCATAGTAGTGATTCTTGGGAGAACCTGCAATGTTTCAGCCTTGTTGCCTCACAGAAAAAGAAAAAAAAAGATAATAGTAATAAGGCATTCTGAACTATTTGTTTTCATAAAATCATGAACTTGAATGGACAATAGAATAGTGGGTCCTTCTTATTTCCAGGCTTGGGACGACTTGAATGAGGCAAAAAGCGGTGGCATCGCAGATACACACTTGTCTCCGCCAAAATCCACTGCTGCGTCCGCAAAACTCCCCTTGGAGCCAGCGTCGTAGTCTTTCCATGCGGCCCTGAGCCCAGCATCTTGCGGATTCTGCAGGGCTGAGACATGGCTGGCGTGCCCTCGCCGGGGCTCCTGGGAGGGGCGTGGGGGTCTTTGTGAAGGAGACACTCCCACCAGACAAAGAACTCAGTCCTGGACCACCTGGCTGCGCCGGAGGGAGGCCCGTCTTTCTCGGTCCACCCAGCCTCCTTCATGCCCGGCTGCCGGCTCCATCTCCACTTACCGCTGCCCATACCTTGCCCTGAATGAGATACAAAAACGGATTTCTTTCACTCTCTGCTCTCAGCTGAGTTTCCTGGATGCCGATTTCCTCTCTCTTCCATCAATTTATGAGTCTTTGAACAGCTCTGCTGGCCATAGCCCTTCTCGCTCTGCCAGGCTCCTGTCCAGCCTCCTAGCAAACCTCCTGTCCGGTCCTCCACTGGTCTCTGGGACCGGACCCAAGCCTGCCCGTGAGAATCGCTGTCCTCAAGCTCTGAGCCGCAAGCAGAAGCACTGTCTCAGTTTAACAAGTGGGGCCCTAAGTCCCACAGCTCCAGACAGACAGCCAGGTTAGGGAGTCACTTACCTACTCATCGGTTCAATAAATATGAATGGGGCATTCATCAGGCACGAGGCAAATTTGCCTCTGGACAGGCTTTCGGCGATTACACAAGAGGCTCAGTAGAGGGCGCTCCTGCATTATAGCAGCTAAGCGTGGGGGCAGTGCGCCTGAATCCAGGGATCCAGTCGGAAAATGCAAATAATGACACATATCATAGGCGAGCGTGGGGGCACACGTGCCCGTGTTCTGATATTTATACCCGAACATATTCAGCTCTGGGTAGGACGCTCACTTTACATATCATGTCATTACCCTTACTGAAGCAAACAGAAGAGCGATGCAATACATTCATTGCTCCGCTCATGAGAGTCACTTAAAAGTTATTTTAATCCGTGGCACACTTCATTTCTAAACCCTTCGGGGGGAAAAGGAATATTTTAGGATACAATTTCAAAAAGACTGCTGAGTTACCGTATTCTGTTTACTTGAACTAACGGAGTCCTTTTCTGGGTGTAAAGCGGTCTTGATGCAGAAGAGAAGGGAGACCAGCTGAAAAGTCCCGCCGCTGGAAGCGACATCCATCCCGGGCGAGACAGAAGTGCGCACCGCTTTTTGAGAAACGGTCTTACCCTGATGAATTGAGGTGCAGAAGGTGGCACCTTGCAGCCAGTATTTTCCGCTCAGTGGGATCTTGCTTGTGAGCCAGTTGTCACAATTCAATGACTGGGTACACTACAAAACTGGCTTCTTTCCAGTTAGCAAGGCTACCATTTACTGAGCACTTACTATGTGCCTGGGCACGGTGCCAAGCCCTTTACATACATCATTTGTTTGTTTCTTATTTATTTATTGCATATGTTATTTAATCTTTGCAACCATATGCGTTAGACACAGTGTGGAGATGAGGACCTTGAAAATAGGGAACTAGGCATTGGCTTCTGGCTAGAAGGTGCTGGAAAATGCAGATGCGCATCCAGTCTCTCCACGCCTCCCAGACCAGTAGCCGCAACGCTGTGTCCATCTAGAAAGAGACTCAGTACGACTCTTGCGTTTCTGACACAGTAGTAAACATTACTTTTCTTTACATAAATCCAGTGGTTTTCAACTTACATCCATATATGAAGGCAAGTTACCAGTTGATCCAGATGAATGACATTTTTATGTGTTAGAAGTTAAATTATCAACTGTAAAATCAACTTATCACCCGGTGAGTGAAATTAGAATGTAGAGTGGTTGCTATTCAGTTACGGTGAGCTGCTGTTTAATGGCTCTGTTCTGGAAGGCTCTATTCATGTCTATTAATCTGTTTTCTCTACTGGACAACAGACGGTCCTTTATTGCTAAACCCCACCGTGGGGTGCAAACGGCAGGGGCTACCCTGAACCCACTGTGGGCAGTAATTAGTGCAGCATCGAGAAAACGCATCAAACGTTTTACTAAAATATTTCCCTCCTGATACCCTTAACATAAAAGCAAGACCTGACTGGGGGGAGATGCAGCTGAGAGAAAGGAGCCCCACGTTAAGACCATTAGTGGGAGCAGGGGCTCCTGGGGGGCTCGGTCAGTTACACAGCCAACTCTTGGTTTCAGCTCAGATCATGATCTCACTATTCGTGAGTTCAACCCTACTTGGGATTTTCTCTCTCCGTCTCGCTCTGCAGCCCACCAGCTCATGATCATGCACCTTTTCTCTTTCTCTCTCATAATAAATAAATAAACTTTAAAAAATCATTTTTAAGTGCCAAATCCCAAGGGTTCTAGACTGTTCCACCACTTTCCAAATGCCCAGGTCCCAGACTACCAAGCAAAGTCCTGTCTGGGACCGGCACCCAGCCTAGGCCCTGCCTGTGGCACAGAGCAAGCTTAGAGAAGAAACAATCTCATGAGAAGGTGAGTATCCCAAGGGCAGACCTTGAGAAGAGCCAAGAAAATCACTCCCAAAACGCAAAATCCTGTCTTCCCAGGGTTCCCAATAACCAAATGACATCATTATAAGCTATGCTGACAGCGGTTATTTTTGCTCACTCACTGCCATTTGCCCTGTTTTGTTTTTTGTTTTTAATTTTTAATGTGTATCTATTTTTGAGAGAGAGAAGAGACAGAATATGAGTGGGGGAGGGGCAGAGAGAGAGACACACACACACAGAATCTGAAGCAGGCTCCAGGCTCCGAGCTATCAGCACAGAGCCCTACGTGGGGCTTGAACTGGCAAACCATGAGACCATGACCCGAGCCAAAGCTGACCACTGAGCCACCCAGGTGCCCCACCATTTGGCCTTTTGAGAACAGATGCCTGAATACTCTTTGAGAACCACCCCTCCCCACTTCTAGCCCCTGGGCCATATCTATCCATGTGCTCCATCCTCCTGGACAGGGTTCTTGACTCCAGAGTGAGCTGAACAGACCAAAAGGATGTGTTCCTTGGGCTTCTATTACATTTACTGAGAAAGATATACACCTTTCTTCTTCTAGGATCTAAACCAAGGAAGTGAGACCAGGGGTGCCAGTAGGAAAAAGAATCAATACAAAGAAAAACAGAGGAGAGATGGAGACTTCTTTGGAGCTCCTGGATCTAGCCATTCCTGAAGACAATCCTAATCATAAACCTTTCAATTATATCAGTGAACGGATTTCCATTTTGTCCAACCCAGTGTGAATTCAGTTTCTGTCTTTTGCAACTGAATTCAGGTTGCTTACAACTTCATTCCCTGTTATGTTAAAATAGCATGTGGGTGGTGTGGGAAATGGGGGAGAAGAGGCAGGCCCTCTGCCCTGGGCATGAACACCCCCGGGGCTGGAGCAGACAGTCCACATCCAGGCTGCACCTTGGTGAAGTCCCAGATGCCTAAGCCTTAACTTCACAAGGCCACGTCCAGCCCTGACATTTCGTTTCCAATCCCTGGATGCGGTCTGGACCACCCAGGACTGCCCTGACCGCAGCCACCACGCGAATCCCAAAGATGGGGTCTTCAGATCTACGTTATCATAGCTTGTGAAGGGAAGGTGGTCAAGAAAATCATTTCTGTAAAATGTTGGTTATTTGTTCATAAGTGCTGTCATCTTCATTTTGTCCCTGGTGGCCCCATTCCTGTCTTTTCTGCCTAATAAGCTGGAGCGTTGCAAAGACCCTACAGCAGCTCAGCCACTGGCTGCCTCTCCAGCCAGCTCGGGCCCCGGGTCTGTTACCCATAATGCACTCTGCGCTTCCTCTGAGCCCAGAGGATGTGCATTTGTTATGTGTTTCCAAACCAGAATAAAAGCACTGAACTGGAGTGAAGGGAAATTGGAGTGGAGGGAAGGGGAGCTGGTGTTTGTAACCCCCCGTGCCACCTACTCCAAGCTACGGACTCATTTTAAATGTTTCGGCCCCCAAGAGCGTCTGGAGCCCCAGGCGAGGAGCAGTTCGCCTGGGAGCAGGTGGATCTCAGGTCTAAGTGGAGCCGCAGACAGCGCTCTCCGGTGATCCCGGATGTCAGCACTGTTGGTGGGCTGTCTGGGAAAGGGAAGTCGTCTAAGTTATCTGGGAAGGAAGGCTTGTGGCCTAGGGTGCAAATGCCCTCCCTCACCGTGGCCACCACAAGGCAAGAAAAACTGGACCTTGGGGGCTCCTTGGGCACAGGCCTGGGCTCCAAGCGCAGCAGCGGCCCTGGAGCTCCAGAAAGACAGCGATACAGAGCATCATGGAGGGCCAGGGCCCCCGGGCCCCGCAAAGGCGCGAGAGCAGGGCGCGCCCCGGCTGGGACAGGCGCGGGGCGCCGGCTGGCGGCTCACCGAGGCCTGCGCCTTCCTTTCCCCTCCCCTGGGGATCGGACCACGCGGCCCCATTCCCCCCGTGGGGCACTCTCACGCCCGCCGCGGGCGCTCCCCGCCCCAGGGACGGAAGCTGTCCCGGCCTGCCCTGCCCGGGACTCCGGACTGGCGGCCGCCCCAGGGCCTGCCGAACGGGGGACCCCCGAACCCGCTCCCGGAGGCAGGCCGTGCGGCCCAGGCTCGGAGGCTGGGGGTTCCGGGAGCCCGGAGCTATTTTTACAGGATGCGTCAGCCGGCCGGGGAGGGAGAGTCGGCCACGGGCCCATTGTCTGCGCGCCGCAGGGGAGGGGGACCCGGAGGGCGATTTCGAACGTTCGGAAGGCGCGAAAGCTGCGCGCGGGGCTGGGAGGCGCGCGGCGGGCCGGGGGTGGCGGGG
>NC_043702.1:5376887-5416159 GCF_006229205.1 Suricata suricatta
GCCGGGCCGGTGCCCGCGGCGGAGGGCGACAGGGGCGGCCCGGGTGCTCCCGGCGGCTTCGGGGGCCAGTAACTGCTCGGGGGGCGGTGCCCTCCCGTCGCAGCCGCAGTGGCCGGCGCCGCAGCTAGGAGCCATGGGCAACATCTCCTCCAACATCTCGGCCTTCCAGTCCCTGCACATCGTCATGCTGGGCTTGGACTCGGCTGGCAAGACCACGGTGCTCTACCGGCTCAAGTTCAACGAGTTCGTGAACACGGTGCCCACCATCGGCTTCAACACGGAGAAGATCAAGCTGAGCAACGGCACGGCCAAGGGCATCAGCTGCCACTTCTGGGACGTAGGCGGCCAGGAGAAGCTGCGGCCGCTCTGGAAGTCCTACAGCCGCTGCACGGACGGGATCATCTACGTGGTGGACTCGGTGGACGTGGACCGGCTGGAGGAGGCCAAGACGGAGCTGCACAAGGTGACCAAGTTCGCCGAGAACCAGGGCACGCCGCTGCTGGTCATCGCCAACAAGCAGGATCTGCCCAAGTCGCTGCCGGTGGCCGAGATCGAGAAGCAGCTGGCGCTGCACGAGCTCATCCCGGCCACCACGTACCACGTCCAGCCGGCGTGCGCCATCATCGGCGAGGGCCTCACCGAGGGCATGGACAAGCTCTATGAGATGATTCTGAAACGCAGGAAGTCCCTCAAGCAGAAGAAGAAGCGGTAATGCGCCCGGCTGTGTTTGGGAGGAGGCGGGAGCGAGCGAGGAAGCCAGCGGGTCGGGGATGGATGGATGGATGGATAGGTGGATGGATGGATGGATGGGTGGGTGGATGGATGGATGGATGAAGAACGAGAATCCTCGCCCGCGAACAAAGACCCAGAACCAAAGCTATGCTTCAAATTTTTAAAACGGAGTCTGTGCACCCAGAAGCAGGACTAGTGACTTAATCTGGGTGTGTACCCTGAGTTGCCAGCCTGCCCTCGATCTACCCCCACCCCCCTCCACCCCCAGCTCAGGGGACCTTTTGTCTGAACGCCAGAGCTACTAATGGGGGGCGCTGGGGAGTGGACGTGCCTGGCCTGCTGTCCGCCCCTCCCGGCCCAGGTGGAAAGCTCAGAAATAGAGACAAAAGCGATCTCTTCCTCCTGCTCAGCCAGAAGTTGGGCTGCCCCGCCCTCACTGGGGCTCCCACCTGTGAGGCACCTGAGGTATGCGGCTCCCGGAACCCTGGGAGCACCTATCTGGGGGCATGTTGGGGGGGGAGGAGCAGCCACCCCCTGCAGTCCTGGGCTCTGGAAGCTGGATAGTTTTATGTCACAGGGCAGGCCCCTGTTGAAATTTCATTTGTCCTGCCCTGGGCCCAAACGAGGCGGCGGCGAGAGTGGTTTGGGCCATCCGAGGACTGCCCAGAACAATACAGCAGCCCCAGAGGATGAAGCGCTGCACTGGCCCTGACCGGGCCATGATGGCCACAAAGATGTCCCTTCCCTGGTGCTTTATGGTGGCTGCGGAAGACCAGTTCGGTTTAGAACTGCTTTTCAGCCTGGAATCAGACATCTTCCAGATGGTTTGGACCCCGTCCATGTGTAGGTCATTATCACACAAAGAGACCAATAAAAATTAAAAAACAACAACAACAACAACAGCGTTGGAGGTGGTGGCCAATGATGTATTTACTGTTTGCAGGATAGTTAAAGGTTTTTAAAGGGTAAGGCTCTTGGCGTAAATGCCGGCTGGGGTGTGTGTGTAGACAGATGCAGGGCCCTCCCTCTGCCCTGTGTAGTCGGCATGAATACCTAGACCCATATGTGTGGAATCTTCAGAATCTCTTAGCTTCCTGATGGGTTGGGGTGAGCACACTGGCTGCAGATGTGTGCTGAATTGCAAGTTGGTTTTCCGAGGGCTGCCTCCTGTCATACTAAGGGCTTGATGGGTTTTGGTTTTCAGACATGTTTTTAAGAAATTCTACAAATGAATACTCACCTTAGAAATATTCACCTTAGGGGAAGAAAAAACAAGACACGGCTCTGCCCTTTTAGAGCCCTTTACGCTGCAAGCGGCAACACGTTCGAATTTCTAATTTGGTTCATTGTGGCCGATCTGGTTTTCAGTATCTCATTAAAAATGTCTCCGTTAGAGTATTTGATGTCATGCACCAAGAAATAAAACCCCACCTTGTTGCAAAAGCCGACCTCGTTGCATGGATTTTAGCGAAGGAAAAGCACAAGGAATGAGGTCCTTCCAGACCCATTCTTGTGGGAACCGGCCTGCTTAGCAAATGCAAACAATGAGTGCTCCAGATCAAAGGAAGCGCGTGATGTAACGATCACCTGTACTCAGGCCCTCCTCCTCGGTTTACTTGAAAGAGGCTTTGGGAAATAGATAAAGCGAAAGAAGAATAGATACGTATTTTTAATAATGTAATTTAAGAAATCCTTTATAATCAGGACGGAGTCTTGGTTTGCAGAAGCGATCATTTACCCTGAAACACAGTATCAAAAAGGGAAACTTCTACTGACCGTTTGGTTTTAATTTCCTCTTACAATTCCGGTTTACAGGTAGCTTTAGGTGTCTTCAGACACACACACACACACACACACACCCCACTGTGAGGAATTTCTTTTACGAAGGAGGCCTATAGAAACTGGCATGATCATGCTTGAGCATGGGAGGTAGGTTGTAAATCCGTGCCTATTGTCCACTACTCAGAAAGTTAATTTAAAGGTCAGAGGTAGTCCTGGCTTCCTGCTTGAAACCCAATTCTCACATGGAATCTTTTAGAGAAAAACCTAGCAGTCCATCATCTTTTATCTTTGGTCGGCGTATTTGGTACCTCTCCAATGCTGGTCTTTTTGTAGCAACTCAGTAGAGAAAATAGATCTCAGTGGTGTCGAAGCCTGCAGGATTTCGGTTTACATATCGATAGCAGAGTCACTGATTTCTAAATGGGCTGGTCCCATCATCTGAAGATTCTGTATAGAGTTATTAAAAAAAAAATCCATGTTCTTTTATTTTCTTCACATGTAACAATTTCTTATGCACTTTGACATTTTGGTAGTGCCACACTCTTGAGAGAATAATATATTTATTTTGTGACATTGAAGATGCCAAATACTGTAACCATCTCGTGCTAATCATCCTTAGGTTCCAGATCACCGTTCGGATCCTGTCATGCTTTACAAACGAAGCGAAATGATTTTGGTCTTTGCGTTCTCGATACTTAAGGGTGCAGTCCGCTGTTAGTAATTGTGCAGTCAAGTAAGGCCCCTGTGCTGTGTCAGCTAAAATAGTTAAGAGTCTCAGTTGATTTCTGTAGTGTTTGACCGATGAACAGCCCATTTCGGTCTCTGACCAAACAGAGGGGGTGCACCTCGAGTCACCTTGGCATGGGCTGGGGGGCTGGGGGGAGTCCCCTCCAACATGGCGTCGGTGATCCACTAGCCTCCTGCCCCTTCGGAGAATGAATGGGTTTCACACCGAGGAAGTTCGCCTCTCCACATGAGCTTTTGAAATGTTTTCTCCTAGACACAAGGAGGCCGGTTTCATTTCAAACCCATTCTCTTCACAGATTCCCTGTCATGGTGTTGGGACTCTCGTCTCCCGGTTTCAGTTTTCCTTTCTGCAGCTGTAGTTCTCTGTCCTGAACATCCTCTTCCGGTCCTGTTCCCTTTTATATGCATATATGATGCTGTGAACAGAAATAAATTATTTATACAATCAAACGTCTGGGGGAGTTGTCTGGGTGGGTTTTCAAGTTGCCCTCCTTTATTTCAAGGCCTTCTCTGCTGAGTGGATGCTGAGTGGAGGGATGGCTAGCCGGACAGGGCCCGCCCGGGGCTGCGTGGGCCTCGGCTTATCCGGCTTCCGTGTCTGGCTCTGCCCTGGGGTGGGGGGGGGGAGGGCTGGACTGTGGGCCTCCACCGTGCCTGCCCCCTCATGGGGTGCCTGGCCCTGGTCCTCCCAGATCCTTCAGGGATCCTTCGGGAAAACGGCCTCAGTGCCGAGCCTGTCCTCAGCCTCTCAGTTATTAAAAAGGTCATGCTTGGGGCACTTGGCTGCCTGGGTTGGTAGACCATGTGACTCTTGATCTCAGGGGCGTGAGTTCAAGCCCTGTACTGGGTGTAAAGCATACCTAAACAAACCACAAAAGAAAAGGGCATGACTGTTAATCACTTCAAGAGCACCGAGGGTTGTGTGAAATTGGAAGGAGCAATGGGCTAATATAACATGAGTAGTCCCAAAACTGCTCAGCGCCTAAACTTCCTCTGCTCTTATCAGGGCTGAACCCAGAAGAAATACAAGACTTTTTTTTCTTAAATTTTTTCTAACGTTTATTTTTTGAGAGACAGAGAGCATGAGTGGGGGAGGGGATGAGAGAGAGGGAGACACTGAATCCAAAGCAGGCTCCAGGCTCCAAGCTGTTAGCACAGAACCCGATGCGGGGCTAGAACCCACAAACTGTGAGATCATGACCTGAGCCAAAGTCAGCCGCTCCACTGACTGAGCCACCCAGGTGGCCCTGAAATACAAGATTTTGAGTCCTCTGCTGTAGAGAAGGCACAGTAAAACCATCGTGCTTTGTACATGCTGTTGGGGAAAGGCCCACTTTCTTTTCCTTTTTTTTAACATTTATTTATTCTTGAGAGACAGACAGAGACAGATCATGAGCTGGGGAGGGGCAGAGAAAGATGGGGACACAGAATCCGAAGCAGGCTCCAGGCTCTGAGCTGTCAACACAGAGCCTGACTCAGGGTTCGAACTCACAAACCATGAGATCATGACCTGAGCAGAAGTTGGACACTCAACCCCACTGAGCCACCTAGGTGCCCCCCAGAAAAGGCCCACTTTCTGAAGAAAAAGCAGTTGGGTCTGAATCCGTAGCAGTCTGACTGGGGCCACGCACCCACACTCGTGAAGGCACTCAGGAGATACCGGGCCACAAAACCTAGTGCTGGTTGGGGCTCCTCTCAGGAGGCAAGAAGATCCAGTTTCAAATTTCAACTCCAGTACTTAGGGGCCCCATGAATTTACTCAACATTCCTAGCCTCCTGAGCCTCGGTCTCCCCATATGTAAAATGGGATCATGATGCGTGCCCAGGAGGACAGAACATAGCACTAATACAGTGACGTTCGCAGGAAGGACCCGGTGCCGAGGGAGGGAGTGCTGGGTCATCAGCCTTGGCTTTGATTACAGGTTGTTAGGGACACATGGAAAGCACCATAATTCAACCTGACCACAAGCATTCCTTGCTGCAGTCTGCCTTTTACCCATACTTCTTGGTGTCCTAACCCTCTGAAACCGAGGCTGCAGACCCCGGGCCCAGGCCAGTGTGGAGTCAAGCAGGCAGCCGCAAGATCTGCAACCATCCCGGTCGCGTGGTCTTCCAGAGCTCTGCGAGGCCCGGTGAGGGGCCAGACGGGGGTCTGCGGACCACCGAGTCCATTGCTCACAAACCCCGTCTCAGCAGGCTATGAGCCCTCCACCAGGGGAAGGCCTAGATCTTTGATAGCCAGTACCTAAAATCACCTCGAGGGGCGCCTGGGGGGCTCAGTTGGGTAAGCCTCTGACTTCAGATCAGGTCATGATCTCAGGGTTTGTGAGTTTGAGCCCCGAATCAGGCTCTGCACTAACAGCTCAGAGCCTGAGCCTGCTTTGCATTCTGTGTCTCCCTCTCTCTCCGACCCTTCCCCACTCCCACTGTCTCTCTGTCTCTCTCAAAAATAAACATAGGAAAAATCATTTAAAATCGCCTCGTGGGGCGCCTGGGTGGCTCAGTCGGTTAAGCCTCCGGCTTCAGCCTAGGTCAGATCTCACCTTCGTGGGTTCGAGCCCCGCATCGGGCTCTGTGCTGACAGCTGGCTCAGAGCCTGGAGCCTGCTTCCAGTTCTGTGTCTCCTTCTCTCTCTGCCCCTCCCCCTCTCATGCTCTGTCTCTCTCTGTATCAAAAATAAATAAAACATTAAAAAATAAAAATCGCCTCGTGCATGAAGTAGGGGCTCCGTAACTATCGGCCGCACGACTGAATTCTCGTGGGTTAGTTTTCACGGTAACTTTAAAGTGGGCATTATACAAAATCATTATTTCCCGTGAAATGTTTGAATTAAGGTGAAAATACAAAATATGAATATTGGTCTTCAAGATCATGGTCGTGAGATGAATCACGGTTGTGACTGTGGAGAAGGAGGTTGAAACTTGTACACACGGTAGAAGTGTTTATGAGCCTCGTGGTCTTTCTTAAAAGATGAGCGAGGCTTGATTTTATCTCCCTGTTGCTATAGGAGCCAACGTTTAGGAAGCAGATAAGATCTGCAGATGCAGGGCGCCTGGGGGGCTCAGTCGGTTGAGCATCCGACTTCGGCTCAGGTCATGATCTTGAAGTTTGGGAGTTTGAGGTCCGCGAGGGGCTCTGTGCTGACAGCTTGGAGCCCGGAACCTGCTTCAGATTCTGTGTCCCTGTCTCTCTCTAACCCTCCCCTGCTTATGCTGTCTCTCTCTCTCTCTCTCTCTCTCTCTCAAAAATAGACATTAAATCTTTTATTTATGTTTTTTTATGTTCTTTATTATTTTTGAGAGACAGAGAGAGACAGTGGGAATAGGGGAGGGCCAGAGAGAGAAGGAGACACAGAATCCGAAGCAGGCTCCAGGCTCTGAGCTAGCTGTCAGCACAAAGCCCGATGCGGGGCTCAAACCCACAAACTGTGAGATCATGACCTGAGCCGAAGCCGGACACCTAACCGACTGAGCCACCCAGGCGCCCCTAAATCTTTTATTTAAAAAAGGGGGGCAACGATGCCATTTTTAAGTCCTGAGACCCGAAAAATTCTTGAAACACTATTTAGGGATGGCTCCCCCGATGAGAAAAAATACTGGAAACCAAAAGAAGCAAAAACTGAAGCCCTCACTTTGTGGGGCAGCCGTCCTCGAAGGTACCAGGTGACACTTGGTACCTGGGCAGCGTGGTTCATTTGATGTCTTCCAGGAACGTCACCACAAACCGCCTCATCGCCCTGACCGCTAGGGACCCGGGAGGCCAGTGTCCGCCCTAAGGCCCTGCTGGGTTTTTCCCGACCTGATTGCATCCCCGAGGTTGAGGTCCAGATTTGTAAGATTTTACCAGACGGTGGGCGTCCTGCCCTGCTGCCCTGTGCCTTCCCACCTGTCGGCAGGGGCCTGTGCCCTTGGAGCAATTCTGTTGGCAACCCCACAGACCGCTCCAAGGTCACCTTCAGGGGGGAGCAAGGACAGGCGAGTGACGTGCACAGAGCAGAGATATGAGGTCTGGGGGGCGGGGAAAGCGTGAGGTGAGAACACACCCAGAACTTGGCCCGCCTTGCGACTTAAGAGCCCCCACCCGTGCCCCCCTTCCCTCCTCCGGTCCCACGTGCAAAGCTGATGCCCGGGACCCGGATCCACCTGCCGGGCCGCGAGGGCATTTCCGGGGTCTCCGCGACCTTCTGCCCCCGGTGCATGTTCACGTGTCCCTCCACAGCCTTCCCTGCTGGCTGTCCCCACTCCATCCAGACCTTTTAGGAACAGACTTCGCACGGGACATCGGAGCACTTCTGCACACTTGTTTTGTACAACTGCTGGAGAATGGGGCCGCTGCCATTTGAGAGGAGATGGCCAACGGAGGGCTTCTGAGAAACTGGCGTGTTGATTCTTTGCCAAGATGAGAGCTAGAATGAAAGAGCTATGTGGTTTAACCCCGCCTCCAGTTCCGGAACGCGAAATGGCTTTCTCTGAATGGTCCGACCTCAGGTGTCACCGGGCATGAACTTCTCCTAATGAGGGGTGCGGGCGTGGCTCAGTGGGTGAAGCGTCCAGCTCGGGATGTCCGCTCAGGTCATGTTCTCACGGGTGGTGGGTTCGAGCCCCACAGTCGGCACAGAGCCTGCTTGGGATTCTCTGTCTTTTTTTGCTCTTTCTCGCCCCTCCCCCACTCTCACTCTCTCAAAATAAATCTACTTAAAAAAACAACAAAACAAAACAAAACAACTTCTCCTAATGAGAGCATCGCAGAGGGTGCATTCTCCTCAGAGTGTGACGGCAAGCCACGGAAGAAAGCAGAGCTAGATTATTTTTTAGATGGTATTTATGCCTAGGTTTGAGGACACAGGCATCTCTTTGGTATTTTTATTAATTAGCATTACTTTAAACATAGTCATGTGAAGTATTTCTATTTGGCTCGGTTTTTTTAAAAAGTTTATTTAATTAGAGAGAGAGAGAACACGAGTGGGGGAGGAGCAGAGAGAGTCGGAGAGAGAGAATCCACGAAGTCTTCAGGCTGTCAGCTCGGAGCCTCATGGGGGCTCGACCCCCTGAGATCATGACCTGAGCCGAAGTCGCTAAGCCGACTGAGCCGCGCAGGCGCCCCTCTTCGCTCTGCCCCCGTCAGCCCTGCCGGGTCGTGAGCACAGCCCTTGCCAACCTTCCCGGGAGGCCGGCTGTGCGCGGGGCTCCCGCCAGGCGACGAGCTCTCTCCGGTTGACCGATTTTTCCTCCCGGAGCCCCAACAGATGGAGTCATTAGTCAGATAAACGAATCACTCGATTGTATCCGCTCTTGCAGATGAGGAGACACAGGTGAGACTAGACGACGCCCTCTGAGGCCGGAGGCTGTTCAGCCGGAGCCCGGCTGGGGCCCCAGGTCCCCTAGACCCGAGGCGGAGCTCCGGGAGGCTCACCAGCCTGCTGCCCCTGTGGCGGGGTGCCAGGGCTTGCAGGAAGCCAGGGCTCTGGTTCCACAGGGCAGAGGGTGGAGGCTGTGTCCTGCCCGCAACGCCGCCCTCCTGCCTCTTCCTGTACCCTCCTGCACCCCTGCACCCTCCTGCCCCTTCCTGCCCCCTCCTACATCCCTGCACCCCTGCACTCTCTTGCACCCTCCTACACCCTTCTGCCCCCCTGTACCCTCCAGTACCCATGAACCCTCCTACACCTTCCAGCACCCCTGCACCCTCCAGCACCCCTGCACCCTCCTGTACCCTCTAGCACCCATGAACCCTCCTTTACCCTCCAGCACCCCTGCATCCTATACCTTCCTGCACCCCTGCACCCTCCTGTACCCTCTTGCATTCCTGCACCTTCCAGCACCCTCCTGCACCCCTGCGGCCTCCAGCACCCCTGCACCCTCCAGCACCCCTGCACCCTCCTGTGCCCTCCTGCACCCCTGCACCCTCCTACACTCCTGCACCTTCCAGCACCCTCCTGCACCCCTGCGGCCTCCAGCACCCCTGCACCCTCCTGCACCCCTGCACTTTCCTGCACCCCTGCACCCTCCTGCACCCCTGCACCCTCCTGCACCCCTGTGCCCTCCTGCACCCCTGCACCTTCCTGCACCCCCCTGCCAGGGAGGACCCTATCTGCACCTGTGCCCAGAACTCACACCCACCACCATGCACATGTCCGAACAGAAGCCCAGAGCCTCACCTTCCCTCCTTAGCACAACCTAAGGTCCAGGAAAATCCAAGCCCTCTGGTCCCACATTCCATCCCTGAAGAATTTTATTTCCAGTATTTATTTCAGGAAACTGTGTCAAGGGCCATGCCCCCCCCCCCCACTCCACACAGGGGAATTTACATACCCCGAGGGGTGGCCATGGGGTATCAGCCTTCCTGCTTTGGGGTGCAACCTTGACATTCAACTCTCCACTGGGGTCCCTCAGCAACAGAATGAGGCTGGGGACGCTGGCCCTGCCCGAGCCTTGGGTGTTTACCAACATAAAGTGAGATACGTTTACGCTCGGAGAGCGCAGAGCACCGGCAGGTCTAGATGCCTCCGAAGTCGGCACAGCACCCCTGGACTGTCGCCCCTTCTCTGTGGTCCCGGCGCTGGCTGCAGAGCTCCACCCCCTTGGCGTTCCCTCTTTGTGTTCACTGACGAGAAAACCTCCACCTCCAGAGTAACCAAAGCCGGCTTCCCGGAGGAAGCCATCTCTCCTTGTGAGATTCCGGATGGGGAACCTTTAGTGCAAGCGTCCATTAAGTAATGCTCGGGGAAAATGGGCCTCCGCGCCTCCGTCATTTTCAGGCTTCCTCTAAGGGCCACACATGACTGCTCCCTTTTTAAACACTAACACCCTGTGCAATTAATTTCAGCTGCCCGTGTCTCGGAAAGGCTAAAACGATTTCAATGTATGATTTAAAAGTCATCATGGTAAGTAATGACCACTCCACCAGCTTCTCTCGTAAGTGTATGTTCGAGTCCACGATTATGCAGACGAACGCTTGCATCGCTGTGTAATTTGCAGTGTGCTGGGAGGCCGTATCCGTCATGTAAAAACATGCTGTTAAAATTAATATCTGCCCGGGCGCCTGGGCGGCTCAGGCGGTTAAGCGTCCGACTTCAGTTCAGGTCACGATCTTATGGTTCGTGAGTTCGAGCCCCGCGTCAGGCTCTCTGCTGTCAGCACGGATCCTGCTTGGGGTCCTCTGTCCTCCTCTCTCTACGCCCCTCCCCCACTCAAAGATAAAGAAACATTTTAAAAAATAGTATCTGCAAATAATTGTGACACCTGTTCTGCTGGGGACAGTCCACGAGGCAGATGTGCCAGGAGGGCTTAGAATGGGATCCTGGTCCTCACATGCTGACATTCTAGGTGGTGAAGCCAAGTGAGGTAGTGAGGAGGGGCCGGATCCCGGTGTGAAACCTCCCTCAGTTTTGCCAGACAGAAAGTCATTAATTCACCCACGTTCACATTTTCCATGCCATTCGAGCCTGGCAGGAAAACCTGGCGCTCCCAGTCCTGCCTCGATTTCCCTCTCTAGATCTTTCTGAGATTTCCCTGGGACGTGTGCTCGTATGACTGTGCCAACAGCCTCCGCTCCTGCACTTTCGGGCTGCTTCTGGAAGTGTCCTTCTGGAATCTGGGCTCTGCACGGCAACCACAGCTGCCGACCCGTCCCCAATGGCCATCAGCTGTTTCATGCCATGGTTCCTCAGTGTCCACTCCCACACAGACATCCGGGGCCTGGGGGTGATCTGAGGGGCTGACCCCATGCGGCCTCAGAGCCCCCTTCTTACCTCACACTGCTTCCCTCTCCCAGTGTGGACCCCCATGAACCTACAAGTGCCGTGAGATCTGCCTTGGAATTAGTTCGCTATCATAGAGAGAGGAATTTCTTGGAGGAGTTTTGAAAATGACCACCTCCCCCGGAAATTCACTCTGTGCCTTAATTCTGCTCTTCTTACTTCTATTTGAGCAAGTCATTGGGGTGATGGAATCAGGGGTTGAAGAGTCTGAATGAGGTAAAATCTTTTGATTACCCACACAAATCCACGCCCCGTCGCCTTTCTTGCAAGCAGAACCCCAGTTTTACTTGGGGGTACCCTCTGCCTGGTGACTATGTGCTCAGGGAAAGTGACGCTACACTCGGCTTAAGGGGAGATTGGTCTGAGCCATAAAATTAATCAATTCTTGCCCGTGATTTGTTTAGGAAGGGCCCTGAGACCCAAGGGAAAGGTTTCTTGGGGAGAGTAAGTGGATGGGGTTTGGAAAATCTTTCTTATGTTTTTGGAAAATCTTCCTTATGTTTTAACATCGAATCATACAGCTCTCCTCTGCTGCCTCTGAATTTCAGTGAATGAAGATATGATGGCTGGAGTGGCCGCAGCCATCCTGACACCACGCTGACAGCCCACTCACACACTGAGGACAGCAGGAGGCAAATATGGGAGGAACTTGGGTCTCAGATGACACTGTGGAGCTGCTGACCTGCCTGGCCCCGGCGCCACCTGACCTCAGGGCTCACAGTTACGTGAGAAAATAAAATGCCCTTTATCTGGGGTTCCTGCTAAAAATTCTCAGCTGTTAAGGTACCTCAAACACCACTACCCCTTCATTGTGCGAAACACGTAGGGCTCAAGCGCTGCTGTATGAGAGAGACCCCTCCAGCGCCCCTGTGCCGACAGATCACAGGCAGATGGAGACCCGCCTCAGTCTGCCCCTGCTGGGGGGATGGAAGGACTGACCCTTGGCTCCTGCTTTAACGATTACCACCCCGGAGCTCAGAACATTCTGGCCGGGAGGGTGAGGTGCACCTCGAGTGTAGTTCCAAGTGAGCAGCTGAAACGCCACTAACCGTGAAGCCCTTTCCCTGCGCTCATTTTCTGGAAAGAAATGATTAAGTACTATTACTTGCGCCCATTCATGGAGTGTTTGTTTTCCGCTAAGTTCTGAAGGAGGCACGTTACGGACTCACGGCATGTAATCCTCTCTGGAAGGCCACGGGGCAGGTCTGTTCCTCCCGCCCGCACTGAGTGTGGACCTGCACTACACGGCCAGACAAACAGACAGGTAGAGACAGAATCACAGGAGCGATGACTGAGCGCTCACGGGGCGGCGGGCGCTGGGCCGACGCACCGGGTAGATCTCCCGACTGTGCCTCATAATAAACGTTGAGGGGTAGGGACGATGTTTGCCATGACTGTCACTTCACAGGCTTGGAAACCGTCGGGCCGTCTGGCTTCAGACCCTGCGCACCTACCACGGGCAGCCCTTCACAGCCGGGAACTGGGAGAATGTTCCAGAATGTCTGTGAAACCAATGAGCTTGGAATGAAGGGAGCGGCACTCAGAGACGTTGCACTCCAAACCAGCGCCTCCCCAGCCCCCAGCCCATCTGGGGCTCCTGTTACACCCCAGGCGCTGGTTTGCTGAGGCCGGGGGCGTCCTGAGTGTCCGCTGGTCTAGTCAGTTCCCAGTGCTGCTGCTCCCTGGATGTCAAAGCCATGCACCCCTGAGGAGCTGCCCGACCTTGGCTTGGCATCACGCCCAGACCCCAGCAGACTCGTGCCTGAGCTGCGCAAACTGCCCTCTGGGGCCGTGGCTTTCCACGGGGGCAGTGTTGTCTTCCAGAACATAATGGCCACGTCCTGAGACACGTTTGCTTGTCACAACTAAGAAGAAGGTGCTAAGGAGGCCACAACGGAGAGCAGTGTGGCCCAGTACGCCCGCCCGTAGCTCCGAAGCGGGGGACCCTCCTCTCCGGCCTTCATCCGGGCCTCTCCCTGTCCTTAGACCACCTTCCCCCGGCCAGCTCGCCGGCAGCCTCTCTCCCCAACCTCCGGTCTTTACACCCACACCTTCCCGTTTTCATTGTAACCCACTTCCGACTCTGTCTCCCCTTCCCTGCAGCACTTTTGTCCATGACCTACTTTATAGTTTATTCCCACTGACATAATAAGCACTTTGCTCAATTATTTACTGATTGTCTGTCTCCCCCGCCCTGTGGATGAGGTTCCTGCTGCTGCTGTAACAAGTTACCCCAGACTCAGTGGCTGAAAACAACCCAGATGTGATGTCTTACAGCTCTCAAAGCAGACGTCCTAAAATCAGGGCGTCAGCAAAGGTTGTGTTCTTTCTGGAGGGTCTAGGGGAGAATCTATTCCTTGTCTCGACCCGCTTCTGGTGCCTACCTGCACTCCGGGACTCACGGCCACTTTCATTGTCAAAGCTGGCAGCACAGCGTCTTAAAAAAATTTTAGGGTCACCTGGGTGCCTCCGTCGGTTAAGGGTCTGACTTTGGCTCGGGTCATGATCTAGCAGCCTATGAGTTTGAACCCCGCATCCGGCTCTGTGATGACAGCTCGGAGCCTGGAGCGGCTTTGGATTCTGTGTCCCCCTCTCTCTCTGCCCTTTCCCCACTCACGCTCTGTCTCTGTCTCTTAAAAAAATGAATAAATTAAAAAAAATTTTTAAATGCTTATTTGTGTGTGTGTGTGTGTGTGTATGAGAGAGAGGGAGAGAGGGAGAGGGAGAGAGAGAGTAGAGCACACACGCACACGCAGGGGAGTAGCGGAGAGAGAGAGAGAGACAGAATCCCAGCAGGCTCCAGGCTGTCAGTGCAGAGCTGGACATGGGGCTCAATCTCACGAACAGCGAGATCATGACTTGAGCCGAAATCAAGAGTTGGAAGCCCAACCAACTAGCCACCCAGGTGCCCCAGCATCTTAAATATTTTTTTAGTGTTTATTTATTTTTCAGAGAGAGACAGAGCATGAGCAGAGAAAGGGCAGAGAGAAAGTGAGACACAGATTATGAAGCAGGCTCCAGGCTCTGGGCTTGAATTCATGACCGGAGAGATCATGACCTGAGCTCAAGTCAGATGCTTAACTGACTGAGCCACCCAGGCACCTGTTAAAATTTTTAATGGAAAAAAAGAAACTGTAAAGCTTATTATCGAAGAAGTAGTTGGTATCATCCTGAAGGATCCTTATGAACACGTTCAGTTCTACTCAGCTTGATGAAAATGATAGATTCTATGAGTTTACATTTTTGTACCCAGCAGTGTGCAATAGCTGCTTCGACCACTGCCTTCGAACAGTCGTGGAAAACGATGTCCCAGGAATATTTAGTTAAGTTATTAATGAGGACTCTGTCTGAGCTTCTGTTATCTGCCTGGATTGCCACAGCCCGGCTCTCGACGGCTAAGATCACACTTGAGGTGTCCTTTGGTAGAACGCAAGTGCGGAGCAGGTCTGGGAGAAAAGAACCAGCCTGATCTGTTGACCAAGAGTTCCTAACCTTCTTCCTTCGCTTTCCAGGTCGCAGGTTCCCACGCTACCAGGACAAGACTTAATTCCACGTCAACACGTCAGAGCCTTTCTTTACTACCTCGCAGGAAACTCGGGGCTCTCCTCCTAACCTCAGGCTATTGGCCAAATGAAAGTGTTTGAGGGGCACCTGGGGGTCAAGTGGCTGACTGTAGATTTCGGCTCAGGTCATGAGCTCACAGTTTGTGAGTTTGAGCCGCACGTCTGACTCCGCACCGACAGCATGGAGCCTGCTTGGGATTCCACCTCTCTGTCCCTTCCCCTGCTTGTTCTTGCTCTCTCTGTCTCTCTCAAATAAATAAATAAACTTTAAAAAATGTGTTTAAATAACCACCCCTCACCACCATATATGAACATATTACACTCCCCCAACCCTAGAAGGGACTCACATTATCATTCAACGAGGGACTTGAGAGCTGTAAAAAGGATGCACATGAGTCATTATCTCGATCTTTCTAATGATCTCAGCCTAAAGATTTTAAGTTAACTCTTGTCTGCTTGGGACCCTTGTTAGATTTGATCCATGCCATCCAAGTTAGATATTTACCTTGTCAATTTGCTCCGGAAATAACAAATTCCAGAGATCACTGTTTCTCACACTGCGATGTGCACAGAACTCACCTGGGAACTTGTTAAAATGCTGTCTCACTTGGGGCGCCTGGGTGTCACAGTCGGGTAAGCGGCAGACTCTCGATCTCGGCTCAAGTCATGATTTCACAGTTCATGAGTTCAAGCCCGTGTCGGGATGGGATTCTCTCTCTCCTTCCCTCTCTGCCCCTCCCCTACTCGTGCTCACTCTTTCGCTCTCTCTCAGAAAATAAATTTTAAGGATTTGAATTAAAAAATAGACTCTCACTTGTTAGATCTAGGTGGGACCACCATTCCGCACATCAGTGAGCTGCCTGGTGGTGCTGAGGCTGCCGGTCTGCGGGCACACTTGGACAGCAAGGAGGAGAGCCAGAGGGGGCGGAAGGTGAGGCGTGATAGGCCGCTCTTGCCCCTGTGGCTGAGGGTCCAGTGGGAATGGGGGGCCACAGAGGATGGTGTGTGATCGCGCCAGGAGAGCCTGAAGGACGCGCACATCTGTGTGAGTGAATCACGTCACAGCGTCCGCCCACACTTGCTGCCAGAAAGGGTAGAGCGATGCCAGCCGGTGGCTGGGTGTGGCCTGGGTTGTCCTTGAGACACGACGTGTGGCCTGAAGCTCACCCTGTCACATTTCCAGGACACCTACCAGTAGCCATGACCGTCCTGGGGTCCAAGAGGTCCTGAATAGCTTACAGAACCGGAGGAGATTGGCCAGACTCTGCGTGGCTGCTGGCATACAGCAGTGGCGCTGCAACATGTCAGGAGCAGTGGAGAGAGCTCGTGACCACGCCCTGCTGCACCCCCTGCCGGCTCCTTCCAGGGCCACTGAGTCAGAGGCTCCGCACCCCGTGCACCTGGAGTGGAGTGGGGCCGTGGCACTGAGGCGGCAGCGAGCCCGAGTGGAAAGGGGGGGCAGGTCCGGAGGATGTCCCTTCTCTGCGTCCGCTTTCCCCTCCACGGGACTGAAAACCGGGATTCCCAGGTCACCGAGGGGCTGATGGGAACACCCTGGAAAACTGAGTCACCACTTCAGCAGGAGGTGCCCACCCAGCAGCACCTGCGACGTGAGCCAGTCAGGAACCTGTCTTTGCTGCTAAGATTTCCGAGTTCATTTACTGAATAGCAAAGCGTGGCATTGTACCCCCAACCCCTCCTCCCCAATTACTGCAACATGCGACCATCAGCCGGGTATTAGGGGAGTTGGTGCCGTGAGCCTGCCCCTGTTCAATACCCCTGGGGTGCTCGAGTTTGCTCCCAGGGGTCTTGTTCCACCACCTCTTATTTCACACTCTCTGTAACAGCGTCTGTCTGTTGGCCCCCCGGGTCCTCCCAGGCATTCTTAATCTTCTGGTATCAAGGTCAATGCCTCTCAAAGGTCAGCATTAGGTGAGCCCCAGGTTTATTTAAATCTCAGGGTTCCCTGGCAGGTCCGTATAATTATACCCCAGCTGCAAAACAACTATAAGATTAAAGAGGGTGCTGGATGTCGTGGGCAGAAAATGCTGTAGCAGCTTCCTTTGGCCACTGTAGCAAATTACCACAAACTGGGGGGTGCTTAAAACCACAGGTATTTATTCTCCTACAGCAATAGAGGTCGGAGCCCTGGAATCAAGGTGTTGTCAACGTTGGTTCCTTCTGGAAGGTCGAAGAGAGTCTGCCCCCCTTCTCTCTCTGAGCTTCTGCAGCTTCCGGTAACCCAGGTGTTCCTGCGCTTGTAGACGTGTCAGTTCAGTCCCTGCCCTGTTGTTGCCCGGCCTTCCCACCGGTGTGCCTTCTCCCCGTCTCTTCCCAGATAAGATGAGGGTCCACCCCAATCAGGGTGGGATCTCCTGTTAGTGTGAATTTGGTTCTTAAAAGTGGCAGCTTCTTCTGAGTTCCGTATAGAGAACTGCCTTGACCAGTGGCCTCTGTCACCGCAATATCGGCGTCCCCACCTCTCCCTGTCTCGGTCACCGTGGTCACCGAGATGAAGCTGCACTGCTCTTCAGAGAGTCAAGGCTCCTGGAGAGAAAGCGTCCTTAGGGCTCCTGGGGCCGCTACTGTAGAGAACAAAGTCCGTGTGATTCCCCGTGTGCGTCTCTGCATCTGCACCAAGACTCCTCCCAACCCAGTCAAGGTGCTTCGTAGACTCTGCACCAAAACTACATTCTTGTGAAATCCACGCCAGTGTCGTCACCTCAGCCCCCAGTAGGACGGTTCCTCATGGAGTCCTGTGGACTGATATGCCACGTGG
This sequence comes from Suricata suricatta, assembly GCF_006229205.1. Classification (NCBI taxonomy): domain Eukaryota; kingdom Metazoa; phylum Chordata; class Mammalia; order Carnivora; family Herpestidae; genus Suricata; species Suricata suricatta. Next base: position 5,394,247 of record NC_043702.1, read on the forward strand.
GGCCAGCAGAATGATTTTTGCTGTGGAGCTCCCAGCGATGACTTCCCTCGTGGGACAGAAAGAGAGCGAGCGAGATGTGCCAAGGGCCCTAGGCTGCATGGCGGGATCCTGACGCGTGTGTGCTTAGGGCTGCTCCAGACAGAACCGAACACGCCGAGAGCCAAGTGTTGGCACACGCACGACCGTACGTTGGGTATTGGAGAATGATGTGTGCATTAGCGTGACACTAGAGGATTGGACCCAGGAGCCTTTGTGCACTATGATTCCTAGCCTCTGTGCCATCTCGGAGACCCACAGGCCAGCTTTCCAGCCGGTGCAGATCGGCCAGCCTACCACCTTGGATGTTACCTTACGCCGGAACCCTGCTTACACTCCAGTTTTGAAATGAAAGGAGGGAGTACCCTCTAATGTTGTTACCGGAGTAATTTCTGTCTTCATGCATAGCTCGGGATTCCTCAAACCTCTAGACCATCAATTATGTGTTCTGATTCCAGACTAGAGTGTAATCAATACTTACTTATTAGGGCAAGTGCCTACCCGCAACTTGCTGAGCCTGGCAAGTAAAATATTTATGACCCGACAGACCAGTTCTAACTGTTCTCTGTCATTGCTTTACTGCAGCCAACCACTGACGGCTCCAATCTAAAGCTGATTTGTTTTGAGCACAACCTGCAGCATCCGTATTCCAGTAAGTCCGAAGGGACTTAGGATCTAGGAACCAAAAGTCACACGCAAAGATACATACTCTGTACTACACATTCAGTTTTAACTGTCTCGGGTTAAGTGTCAGGGCGCCTGGGTGGCTCAGTTGGTTAAACGTCCAACTTCAGTTCAGGTCCGTGGGTTTGAGCCCCGTGTCGGGCTCTGTGCTGACAGCTCGAAGCCTGGAGCCTGCTTCGGACTCTATGTCTCCCTCTGTCTCTGCCCCTCCCCCCACTTGCAATCTGTCTTTCTTTCAAAAATAAATAGACATTTAAAAAAATTTTTTAAAGCAACATATTTAATACGAATTTCTTCAACAACTCCCTGGGCCCAGGAATCAGCTCCAGTACTAGGGGGCCAGGCTGAAGGGTGGGCAGGGCCATTCCTGAAGGGGAAGATATAGACAGCCCCTCAGCACAGCCCCTCAGGGTGACCGGACCGCTGTTCACACCCCACTGCGGCCCTGGCCGCATCGTGCAGAGGGTCTACATCTGTGTCCCCTCCTCCTCTAGCCTGGAATCCCTCTTGTCCTGGCAACCTTCATACTTAGCTCACGGCTGGGCAAAGAGCAGGCACTTACTCCACTTGGGTGCACTCAGGGGAAGCTCAGAATCATGGGAAGGCAGCAGTGGCTCAAGGTTAGCCCCCGACCGCCCCCGTCCCTGGCCTTCCCAGTGGCATCAATAGCTCTGGGGTGCACTTGGCCTATCCCAATCCGCCAACAACCCAGACCGTCACAGAGAGATCGCTGCTTATGTGCCCCTGTCTCCTGGAGCTGTGAGAGGTGTGCTCAGTGCCCAGCTCACGCATTACCTCCTACTGCGACCAGCCGGTGTGCTGGAGGTGGAGCACGCCCACCAGGAGGAGGCATGCAGGGGGGACGGGGAGGAGAAGTAGACTTCCCATCAGGAAGGCGGGATGCAAGGATCACTGGGGGTGCAGGTTGGGGTTCCCTAAGCTCCTGGGGTGTGGACAGCAGCGTGATGGTTTCCTGCGGGAGGCTGGCGAGGCTGGGGACATGCACGTGCACTGCTGCTCTGCCCACAGGGCTCTCCTTCCTCCCTCCGGCCATCCCTCCCTCCAGCAGCCTTGCCCTCCTGGCCCCGCTGACCACTCAGGTCCCAGGAGGCTTCATGACATGGGGCGCTCAGCACTCACCCAGCTGCAGCGACCTATCACTTGTGGGATCACACTCGTCCCTTGCCGGCTTGGAAGGTGTCAGCTTTACTCCTTTAGCCTCGAGGCTGTGCCTAACGCGCACTGGCACCTGTGCTACGATGCGCAAACTCCCTGAGGTCACAGGTGAGGAAACTGAGGCACAGCAAAAGCTAAAGTGTTTGCTCTTGGACCGCACAGCCAGGGAGGCAGCGAATAACCAGCCTCGAATCCGTGGGCACCAGACACTGTGCTCATTGTTGCCTCTTGTCCTGTTTATGCCTCACACCGACCTGGATGGAGGTGCAGTCATGATCGTCCTCCAAGGCCAGCTGGGGACACGGAGGCTCAGAGGAGGTGACAGCTGCTGCCAGCGCCCCACCAGCTCCCCTTGGCCCACTGGGAGCCACCTACTGATAGGGGATGGCTCCCAGTGTCTCCCGCCTCAGGGTCCCCCTGGCCATGACAGAGGCTCAGCGCACACATTGGCAGGACTGAGCACCGGGGCTCCAAGCTTTCAGGGTCACGGACTTCCTCGCCTGTCATTGGGACGGTCTGAACAGTGATTTCTACCCAGTCTTCCTTCTCACAGTGACAACCAACTTTCCTCCCTGACAAATGTCCCCGCTCCCTCACAGTACTTCCTGGGATCACTTCCAAACCAAGCTCCACAGCCCGGGGAACCCAAACTCCCGCAGAGGGAGAGGCGCAGCGACTTGCCCAAGACGGCACAACGGAGCAGGTGGTGACGCCAGAATGTGGATCCAAACACTTACTTCAGTCAGGGTGCCACACCAGCACCTGCCGCCGGTCATGCAAATCACTGCTGGTCGGCTGAATAGTGGTCCCCAAAGATGTCCCCGCCACGGTCCCTAGAGCCTGTGAATATGTTACCCTTTGCGGAAATGGGTGGAACTGACGTTATTAATCAACAGTTCTAAGATGGGAGGCTGTCTGGATCATCCAAGGGACCCAACGGACTCAGGAGGGGCCTTATAAGTAGAAGAGGGAGACAGAAAAGAAGCACTGGGACAAGAGGACCTGGGAAGGTGGACGCAGAGAGATGGCTGGCGCTGAAGACAGAGAAACAAGCCATGAACCAAAGAACGCGGGTGACTCTTCAGCGCTGGAATAGACTTGGATTATTTAAGCCACTATAGTTGTGATTTGTTGCTGCAGCAACAGGAAAAAAAATACAACCCCTTAAAGAAGTTCCCGCCCCCTGCCCTACAGCGTTTTCAGACAAGGCTTGGGTTTATTTTTTATTATCGTAGCTTACGTATCAATTATACTGCAGAAGATCTTGACCGTGACAGTGGCATGGGGGTGGGGTGGGATGGGGGAGTGGCCTAATTTTGTTCTAAAAGCATACACCTTGTACTTTAAAGCATTTTTAAGCCTGGCTCGTGCAAAGCTTTGGAGATGGCGGCAGAGGAGAGCGGCACGCCATGACCCGAGGGCTGAATCCGCCTGGATCCGGTTGAATGAACTCGGCGGATCACTTCCGCCTGCTCTGCGCATGCTCAGAGAGATGGCAGAGACGTCACTGCCCTGACACACTCCATTTTCAAGTGCACGGCCATAGAGGCAGCTAAGTAATAAGCATCCAGCGCTGCAGAATGGCGCCCGCCTGTGCCTCCGGCGAACGTCTGGGGTGCAGTAAACAATCATGACAAGGGGCAAGCCAACGCATGAGACGACTCATCAAAGAACAGATTTTTAATAACCCTTTAGAAGGATTTTTTCCTAGAGGACGGTGGCGAATGTGAGCATGTGGTTGTCTAATCATCTGGGGACGCCCAAAATGGCACTTTGGAGCAATCCACTTCAGAAATTCGATCCGAATGGCGAGCACCTCACTTACCCAGGGAAACTTAAGGAAGCTAAGAATCGGAGCACAGAAGCGAAGCTGGGAGCATCTTTCTGGGAAAACAACTGATGTCAGGCCCATTGGTTCTATGGTCATGGTCAACTGGGTGTCAGGGTCAACTGGGTGTCATGGCCCATTGGTTCTATGAAACTAAGAAAGATGATAATGAATTGAATGCCCCTCTCTGAGCTCCTCCCAGGAGGAGGGGACATCAGAACCTATTAGAGGAAAATGTTGTGTGGGGAACGGGGTTGGAGGGTGGGAGAGAATCTCAAGGAGGGAAAGGAAGATTCTCACTGGGCTGGGATGCCTAGAAAGGGATTCCATTCAATTAAATGGAATTCTAAAGAGCATCCACTATAGTAGGGACACTGCTCTTGGTATTTGAGATCAAAGGATGAACTGGGCACAGACACTCATGCTCTGGCACCCGGAGGAGGCTAGAGCCTGAAACACAAAGAAATCACAAGACAGTGTCGTATGAGCAGCTCCTAAAAATGTACAGAGAGGCCAGTGGAGCTAAGGGGATGGTGTGGTTAGATTCAGGTATCCTGGAGGGCTCCCCGAAGGAGGCGCTGTTGGAATTGCTCAACAGAAGAAAAGAGCCAATCCGTGGTTGCACCTGCTGCCCTCCCCATCTCATTCTCTCTTAGCGCCAATACCCACGCTGTCCCTCTCTTAAAGCCTGTTTCTCAGTTCATTGTGGGCAATATGCTTTCCTTTCCTTCTGTCTGGGTCACTCGGCAAGTGTACGGTTATCAGGTAACCCGTTGGGAAAGGTTCTATGGCCACCTTGGGGCACCTGGGGTGATGTCTATGCAGGTCTCAGATTGGGTAGAATCAGGCAGTGGTCTCAGCGATCTACTGGAAGGAGGAGTTGAAACAGCAACTCTGCAAAGGTAGAAACCGGAGCAGATTAGTGTGTTGCAAGCCCAGCTGTGGGGGAAGGGGCCCCCTGAAGGGAGCTCCACGGTCTGCGTGAGGGACACGGGCATGAGAAAGCACTAGGCCATCAGGCTGTGGGCAAGGGTCTTGTGTGAGGCCACGCCCCCTGAGTAAAGGTCCTGCCTACTGTGGCCCTAATGACATCATAGTCTGCCCTGATCAGCAGGGCCACCAGAACAAGACACCACAGACCAGGGGGGTTAAGCAACATGAATTTATTCCTCACAGTTCTGGAAACTGGAAGTCCTAGATCAGGTACCAGCAAGGCTAAGTTCTGGGGAGAGCCCTCTTCCTGGCTTGCAGAGGATCACCTTTGCACTGCGTCCCCGCACAGTAGAGAGAGAGGTTGCAAGCTTTCTGGTGTCTCTTCTTTTCTTCTTTTTGTAATGATATATATTTTTACTTATTTTTGACACACACAGACACACACACACACACACACACACACACACACACAGAATCCAAAGCAGACTCCTCACTGTCAGCACAGAGCCCGACGTGGGGCTCGAACTCACAATCTGTGAGACTGCGACCTGAGCCAAAGTTGGACGCTTCACTGACTGAGCCTCCCAGGCTCCCCTCTGGTGACTCTTCTTATAAGAGCACTAATCCGCATCGTGAAGGCTCCACCCTCGGGACCTCATCTGAACCCAATTACCTCCCAAAGGTCCCATCCCCAGACACCGTCACATGGGGGTTGGTTAGGGCTTCCATATATGAACTTGAGGCGACAGGATTCAGTCCACACCATGGTGCACGATGGCCAAGGCAAATGACTGAACTCACACATGTTTGAATCACCAACTCTAGAGGAGAAGTGAGATCTTAGGCCGCCAGTGGCCCTCTAGTGAAGAGGACTAGCAGGAGGAAGCTGGGGGCTTGTCCACATCCTTCTGTGCTCCCAGATGCTCCGTGCTCCTAGATGCTCCGTGCTCCCAGATGCTCCGTGCTCCCAGATGCACAACACGCTGCTTGGAGAGGCGGCGAGTGGCCAGGACTGGGTCCCCGCAGTGGATGAACTGGAGTCAGGGCTCTGATCCTCAGCCTATCAGTCTCCGGAACTTTGTCTCTTGAGGGGCCCAGAATTTGATGGAAATCTTGATGCCCATGACTTAGTTTGTGTGTTTGGCTGTCAAGTGGTTGGAAACACCTCTCTGCCTGACCAGTGAATTCCCACGGATGCTGTTCAGGGAGCGCGGGATCCAAGCAAAGTCCAGACACGGGTCCCAGGCTCGTCCCTTGGAAATACTAGTCCATCTTCGAAGGCAGTGACTTCTTCCTGGCTTATCTCTCAAGGCCATTATAAGTCTGCTCTGATCCACTAGGATTGATTTTAAAATTTAACTCTAGGGGCGCCTAGGGGACTGAGTCAGTTGGGCGTCTGACTGGCTCAGGTCATGATCTCACAGTCCATGGGTTCAGGCCCCTCATCAGGCTCTGTGCTGACAGCTCGGAGCCTGGAGTCTGCTTCCGATTCTGTGTTTCCCTCTCTCTTTGCCCCTCCCCTGCTCACTCTGTCTCTGAAAATAAAATAAAGACATAAAAAAATTTTAAATTTAACTCTGAAATGGGAAAATTTGGTTTCCAATGTCTACAGGAGCCTGACGCAGGAATTCAGCCCTGGACTCAGCTCTCACGTGTGTGCCATATATGAGGCAGAGGGCCTTATGAGTCTGCTATTCTTGTTACACATTTAAATCACCATTAGAGATGACATCTCCACGAACAGGTTTAAATCTGTTTATTTTTAAAGAAATAAAAAGTTCATGGGGCGCCTGGGTGGCTCAGTCAGTTAAGCCTCCGACTTCGGCTCAGGTCAGATCTCACGTTCGTGGGTTCGAGCCCTGCGTCAGGCTCTGTGCTGACAGCTAGCTCAGAGCCTGGAGCCTGCTTCCGGTTCTGTGTCTCCTTCTCTCTCTACCCCTCCCCATCTCATGCTCTGTCTCTCTCTGTATCAAAAATAAATAAAACATTAAAAAAAAAAGAAATAAAAAGTTCAAATCTTGAGTTTCCAAAGAGGTGGATTTTCCTTTAAAATCAGGTAGGATTTGGGCATTTCTGAACAAGCGACAAACCTAATTAAAAGCAGTGAAAAAGAAAACTCATGTGTGTGTATTTGTGTGTGTGTGTGTGTGTGTGTGTGTGTTTCAGCAATGTTGGTAAGTGGCAAGTTCATCACACACCTAGCTGGCACTCATGGTGCACTTATAAGGACTCATTTAAACTCTGCAGGAGGGGCTCCTGGGTGGCTCCGTCGGTTGAGTGTCCGGCTTCAGCTGAGGTCCTGATCTCCTGGTTTGTGGGTTCAAGCCCCGCTTCGGGCTCTGTGCTGACAGCTCAGAGCCTGGAGCCTGTCTTCAGATTCTGTGTCTCCCTCTCTCTCTGACCCTCTCCTGCTCACACTATCTCTCTCAAAAATAAATAAAACATTAAAAAAATAATCTGCAGGAATGTAGCTTGATCTCATAAGAGTGACCTTTCTTGAAGTTGAAATTGCTAAGGAGTTCTTTTTCCTTCATATTTTATAACTAAAGGGTTCCCACACCATCAGACCCTTATGTGAGGTATTTTTTTGTTAGTGGTGGTTCCAGCAAATTCTGCAGATGATGAAGACCGGAATAAGAATGAGAAAGGATCTGAGTTTTGAGCTAGCTGCCCTCATTCAGTCTCTGCACTCTGTGGGAATTGCCCTCCCTTCCCCAGGTCCTTCTAGAAAGGCCAACGCAGCCATAGAAAGGGTCCTACCGCACGGGCAGGCACTGGCAGATGGTGCCCGTCATGCAGTCCCGAAAGCAGGATTGATGTGCGGAGGAGCGGGCTGCAGCGGCTGCCCCACAGGCTGTGGGGATGAACCCCCAGAGGAACAAAGAAGAAAGTCTAAGGGAATTTAGGGTGTGCAGAGGCTCACACTTGTGGATAAACAAGCTGATCAAGTTTCCCGAGTCTTCGATGATCTTTTGTGGAACCAGGAACACTTAGACGTGGAGGGGTGTGTGAGGGAAGGAGGGTCCCATCGAGGCAGGATGGCTCTGCAGACAAGGGGCCTCCCTGAGCCGTGGCTGGGGCCTTGGCCTTGGCATACTTACCTCCTGGCCCTGCCGCCTGGATTCCGCGTGTTGTGTGGGTGGATTAGTAAATGCTCAGTGAATGAATCCTGATCCAGGACTAGCACACTAGGTTCCTGTGGGGCAAGTTCTTGTGGATCTGAAATGCAGAGAGGAAAGTGACTGGTGGCTTCAAACTGGTTCTAAGGTGTCCTGATAAAACCAGGGTGTTTTTCCCCAAATTTATTTATTTAGCGAGAGACTGAGAGAGCATGACGGGGGGAGGAGCAAGGGGAAGGGGACAGAGGGAGACTCCCAGGCAGGTTCCACCCGGTCAGGACAGTGCACAGAGTCCTGAACCCACAAAACCAGAAGATCATCGCCTGAGCTGAAATCCGGAGTCAGATGCTTAACCGACTGAGCCCCCCAGGCGCCCCAGGGCCAGGGTGGTGGTTGTTTTCTTTTTAATGTTTATTTATTTTTGAAACAAAGAGAGAGACAGAGTGCAAGCAAGGGAGGGGCAGAGAAAGAGGGAAACACAGAATCAGAAGCAGGCTCCAGGCTCTGAGCTGTTAGCACAGAGCCTGATGCAGGGTTCGAACCACAAGCGGTGAGATCATGACCCAAACCGAAGTCAGATGCTCAACAACTGAGCCACCCAGGTGTCCCTTTCGTGATATTTGCTATTTCTTCTTTAGAAATGCTTTCATAGGGGCGCCTGAGTGGCTCAGTCGGTAAATGTCCGGCTTCGGCTCAGGTCATGATCTCACAGTTCGTGGGTTTGAGCCCCGCGTCAGGCTCTGTGCTGACCGCTCAGAGTCTAGAGTCTGTCTTCAGATTCTGTATCTCCCTCTCTCTCTGACCCTCCCCTGTTCACACTGTCTCTCTCTTTCTCTCAAAAATAAATTAAAAATATTAAAAAAAAAATTTAAATGCTTTCAGAGCCTTGAACATGCTCATTTTTTGTGGGATCTTTTTTTCAGGTCATTCTATTAGCTCAAGGTCTGGAATTGCTTCTGCGAGTATTTTCAATGCAGGACCAATTTATATGTTGCAAACTCAACTTCGGGATTGCTACACCATATAAATAATATCAACTCAGACTTTTTTTTTTTTTTTCCCTTTTCACAGCCCTGGACAGAGGCACGTTGATTGGCAGGTGGAGTTTTTTTTACATCCTCTTCATTAAGAGGGCTGAGTTTCAAGAATCTCTGCGTTCTGCAAAGGTCTGAGTTCTAACTTCTTCAAAGACCTCATCTCCTGTCCTCACCGGGTGCGCACAGAAAACGATGGCTCCCACAGTGGATTTCTGGGCTAATTAACCCCATTCAAGCCCCTCAGTGGCTGCAGCTGCGAATCACACCGGACTGATCTGATTTGGGTTCCTCTTTGTTTCTAGCATCTGGCGGTCTCTCTTTCTTGTTTGTTAATTCAATTATGTATCTGAAATAAACTTTGTCATATTTTATCTAACATTTTTAGCTCTCCGTAGCCAGAGGCATTTCACATTAGTAGACTCTGTCAAGTAGCCAATACCAGAAGCCCAGTCTCTGGGGTTCATTAAAATCAAGTTAACTAGCACTCCTGGAGGTTAGCTTGCTGTCAACGTTGGACTCGGTGTCAATCATGCAGGAAAAGTCCTGTTTAATCAAGTTTATGGGACAACTTAGGGTCCTCCTTTAGCTTACTGGACTCCTCAGAACACGATTCCAGTATTGAAATAATTGCATGCCATTCTGTTTCCGTGGTTTTCTCTCCCCAGGGATTGCCAGGAAGCCCGAGGAGGAATCTTACAGACGTTAGACAAATGTTTGGGACATTCAGAATCTGGTTGATTTCAGTCAAACTGTAAGAAATCTGGAGAAATGGAAACGGGACTGCACTGGGAGGTCCGGGAGTCAGGGAGTCCTCTTCTGCCTCTGAACCCATAACCGCTTCCAACAAGGAGGCAGATTGTAGACCCACCTCTGCCGCTAACGGGGTGACCTTGCTCGCCCAGAGTTTCTCAACTACAAAAAAAGGACATTGGACGAAGTGCCTCTTTGTGGTTTCCACCCTCTTGTGGTTTCCATGCCTTCTTTTGTATGCAGCACACCTGCTCTCCCTTTTTCTCAATCCTGACTGTCTTCTCTCCGTCCTTGTCCTCTGCCTCTACTGGGCTCTTTCTGGTGGCGGTCCGCTACCTTAGCAGAGATGCTGGATGTCAATACAGAATCCCCCACATTGCTGCCAAAGCCGCCTCTGGCCCCCGCTACCGCCCTGTCTTTGATGATAGCACCGTGCTTCCTGCGAACTTGAATTTGTCCAACCTCTTCATTGCCCAAGTCCTGACCACCTGTGCAGTGTCCCATACGCAAGCGGCATGCATTCAATGAGTCGTTCTGGAGCTAAGCTAGGCACTGTACTGGACACAGGGATTCAATAAAGAATGAGGAAGGCAGACCCCTGAGGCTTGGGGGAGAGAAGAAGCAGGAAAGCAAGATAATTATGGCTTGTGCTTCATGATAAGTGCTCTGAAGAAAGCGAGTAGGGAGACTAGGCAGTGGGTGGTAGGCTGGAGAGAGTGGAGAGCGGAGCTGGGAGCTCCAACAGGAAGTGGGAATTTGAGGAGGGGAGTCTGGTGATCTTTCCACCTGGGAGCACCTCCGCATGTGTGGGGAGCCAGGAAGGGCCCAGAGGGAGAGTGACTATGAGGAGTCTGCGCCAGACAGCCATCTCCCTGCCTCTCCTTAGTCCCTTCTCAGAATCTGTTCTAGAATCATCCAACTGCCAGTATCTCTCTTAAACACTATTTTTTAAAGCTTATTTATTTTGAGAGAGAGAGAGAGAGAATGCGCACTCGTGCGATCAGGGGAGGGGCAGAAAGAGAGGATGAGAGGAAATTCCAAGCAGGTTCCATGCTGTCGGTGCAGAGTCTGGTGCAGGGCTCGAACTTACAAACTGTAAGATCATGACCTGAGCCAAAATCAAAATTTGGCCACTTAACTGACTGAGCCACCCAGGTACCCCTGGGTTTGAATTTTGAGACTTTTAATTGAATTTCCCATTCTGTCCTTTGGAACAGACTCCTTCGTCCCCTGAAAGAAGAGAAAAAAAAAAAAACCAGCACAAAAGTGACACCAATGAACAGTCTGCTTAGTCCTCAATGTCCCACCCCTCACACTCACCTCCGTGTACCGGGGATAAGAAACAGAACTCAGCAAGAAGTATCCAGAGACCTTTCTTAGTGGCTCTTGGTCTAGGATTTTGAGCCAAGACCCTACAATGAACTCAACACCCAGGATACTCCAATCCATGCAAGGGGCTCCTGGAGGCACAAGGGAAACCAGCATGAGGAAGGGACCCTGCACTCCAGGACGTTACCAGAACTCAGTGTATTTCAAGAAAATAGCATGAGCTCATTCAAGGATTTCAAACGCATCTTCCCTGCAAGCTCATAGGAGGTCAACCCGATACAGAGACTACCAGGACTCTGCCATCTTGCTGTTGACTGCACCATTGTCCCCTCAGAAGAGCTGATGAGATGCCAATACCCCACGGCTGGTGTCTTCTACAGGAAGTGAGCAAGACTCTGGAGCTGGTGCAGTTCAACCCACCACAAGTTTTCCAGTTTGGCCATGAATATGAGGCTGAAATGACATAAAGCAGAAGGAAGTTAGAGCCATGAAGCTCAGGTCCCGTAAGATCACTGGGTCACCCACAGGACTGCTGTGTGGGGACACTTGTTGAGGAAAAGACGCCCGTGAGCTACCTGTAAGGCCATAAGGGACCCGGCTGCGAGACGACATGAAGGCGCCAACACGTTCTGGGCGAGGGCACTGCCACGAGGTAAACCAGCCAGCCCGCACTGTTGTGGTAAAGTTGGACATCACACAGGACATGCCAACCTATGGAGGAGAAACACATTTGTTGTTTTGTTCACACCCCCAATAAGAGCCCATGTAATTAAGAGACCGACACTCACCCTTGGGAATTTCTACCTCGATGAGTTTGTGAGATGTGCCGCAAAGCCAAGGAGCATAATAAATCAGACGGGAAGAAACTGTGAGCTTGTCAGAAAGAGGCATGCATGGTGGTCAGATGGCAACTTGGTCTTTCATCTTTCAGTTCTGTTCAGATCTTCAGGAAGCACAAGTCAACTAGAGTAATTTTAAAAAATGTATATGTGGGGGCGCGTGGGTGGCTCAGTCGGTTAAGTGTCCGACTTGGACTCAGGTCATGATCTCACAGTTTGTGGGTTTGAGCCCCGCATTGGACTCTGCTGACAGTTCAGAGCCTGGAGCCTGTTTCAATCTGTGTCTCCCTCTCTCTCTGATGACCCTCCCCAACCCCGCTCACGCTCTGTGTCTCTCTCTCAAAAATAATAAATTAAAAAAATTTAAGGTATATGTGTATATGCATTAGAAAGGCAAAAGTATAAATCCTCTCAAGTATGATTTTCTGTCCTCCCTGTTTCAACAATTACACTTATGAAACATAAAACCAAAGACCAAGTGTTTTGCTGTTCTTTGCTTGTTTGTTTTTCAAAATACAAGAAAACCTCAGGATATGAAGAAAGAATTTCAACAAACTGCTTTTCCATTCCTTTACCCAAGAGTGCCCAACTCCCCGCTGGCCCAGCACTGGGAAAGAGAGGACATTAGGCCATTGCGTCCTCTCTGGGGATATTTGAAGCGCCTGCAAAGCTTCTTTCTTGAGGCTTATAAATCACCCTTCCTCACCCGAGCTTAAATCTCCACCCCCCTCCTCAGGGGTGGCGCTGCCCGCTCTTCCCACTCTGTGTTTAATATCAAGATGGCCCCACGGGCGCCTGAGACGCTTAGTCAGCTAAGCATCTGACTTCGGCTCAGGTTATGATCTCATGGTTGGTAGGTTTGAGCCCCCACATCAGGCTCTGTGCTGAATGCTTGCTCGGAGCCTGGAGCCTGCTTCAGATTCGGTGTCTCCTTCTCTCTCTGACCTTCCTCCCTCATGCTCTAACTCTACCTCTCGAAAAATAAATAAATGTAAAAAAATGTTTAGAAGACCAAGATGGCCCCCATCCTTCGAGCCTCTGACGTGCAAGCCCACAGAGGCTCAGGCCAAAGACTCATTCCATGACACAGAGGTGGTAATCTCTACTCACCCGACCTACTGGTGTTGCTGAGAAAAATGTTGCGTCAACCAAGTGAATTTTACGGCAAAGTTCCTCTTCGTTCTTTATCACCAAAGGGCTGTCTTCCTTGGTTTCAAGATGCATAATGGATGGTGTGGGAGCACAGCCGGGCAGCGGGCTGTCCCTGGAGTGTCTGTCACCACAGCCGGGCCATGTTCGCAAGATGAAAAGGCCATTGCAGTCCCCAAGCCTGAGTCCCCAACACACTCTTACAATGACTCATCGATTACCCAGAGTTCTTATCTTGGGACTGTGGGTCCCAAGCTCTGCCCCACTTTTCCGCGGGGTCTTCCTCAGTCCGTGCAGCCATTCACAACCTTACACACTCACGCGGCTGGGCCCGCAGAACAGTACTCGCCTGATAGGGTCATTGCTGTTCAACCAACATTTAAAAAGGAGGAGCCAGGGGTCCTGAGGTCACACATTCCTGAAATGCCATGTTGACAAAAGAGACCCCTTTCTCCCTCATAAGACTTTATTCAGGACCCTTTTCTTCTGCTCACCTCTTTGCAAATCCCCAGTGAACTCTGCCGCGGCTTTTCCCAAACGCTCTTGGCTGGGACCCCATCTGCTTCGCGGGGAGTCTCACGAGATCTACATCCTTTGCTGTAATTTGGGAGGTCTGATTTTGGGGTTCCACAAGTCAGATAACCAACAAAAAGCCGGAGCCAAATACTTGGTGTGTCAGGTGACAATACACTCAAAACCGTTATTACTGACATGTGTTTTGCACTAAGTCTTTGTTTTTGTGTTGTTGTTTTGTTTGTTTTTTTTACATTTATTTATTTTTTGAGAGACAGAGAGAGACAGAGCATGAGCGGGGAGGGTCAAAGAGAGAAGGAGACACAGAATCTGAAGCAGGTTCCTCGCTCTGAGCTGTCAGCACAGAGCCCGACTCGGGGCCTGAACCCACCAACCGTTGAGATCATGACCTGAGCTGAAGTTGGATGCTCAACCGAGTGAACTACCCAGGTGGCCCGAACTAAGTCTTTGAAACCTGGCATCAACTCGATATTCAGAGAACATTTGGGTCCCCAGCAGCCACATTTTGGATGCTAAGCGGCCACCTGCGGCCAGTGGCCAGGGCGAGACCAGATGACTCCGTTAAAAAAGGCTTTCAGGTCTGGACACAGAAGGCTTGGTGATCTTTTACTGAAGCACAAGAAAGGAGTCTGGAGGCTCCGGTCCCCACCCCCCTTCCCCACTAATCCTGTTCTACTTTTCCTCAGCAGGTTGAGGGTGAACGCATTTCTTCCTACTTGCCTCAAAGGACTTTTGAAAAGAATGGGGGGAAGGGGGGGGAAATAAAAGCTTCTGTTGAGCGTTCTCAGCACAGCTGTCCGTAGGAGGTGGTCACGATTAAAGACCAAGCAACCACCGCTATTTGCTTTGGGACAGTAATTGCGGGGACAGTCATTCGTCATCGACTTTAGGGACAGTACAAAGTTGGCTTTGCAGACTTCAGCTGAGAAAGAAAACAAACACGTGAGGGGAAAGAAAGAAGAGTGCAGAACTTTGAGTCTGGCTTATCTTCAGGACCCAACTGTCTGGGTGGGGGACGCTCCCTCCTTTTTTTTTTTTTTTTTTTATCAAAGAAAGGTCAACTGTTAATCATCTTGTGAAATGTGAAAACCTATATGGTAAGTGATGACACTTTTTAATGGGAAAAAAAAATAATCAGTCTAGACACTACCGGCCAGGAAAAAAAAAAGAAAAAAAATGTAATGTTCCTTTAATCCATCTAAAGGGGGAAAAAAAACCCAACCTCATTATCAGTTCTCAGTAGAGGATTAAGAGGCGCTGAGCAGAGAAGCTTCCGGAAGGCTGGCATTCCAGAGAAGCTCGTCAGGTTTTTGAAAGAAAGAATGCCAACCCCATTGATCTCCACCCTCTTGTCTACTCGGTGGGAGAAACTGCATGCACAGCTCTGGCTGCTCTGGTCTGTATCTGCAAAGAGAAGACTTAAAAAGGACCAGAGCTTGGGGGCGGCCAGGAGGTGGGGATGGGGGTGGGGGCGGGGTTGGGGGTGTGCTAACCGTTCCGGTGGAGTTACCTTGTATGACCCTCTTCTTCCCCTTCAGCAGCCCAAAGACGGGCCCGAGGTGGGACTGGGGCATGGGGCTCTTTCCCATGGGGTTTTCCACAACCCCCCAGCTCAGCAGGTGGGGGCCGGGGGGTTCTGTTGGAAAAAATCAAACATTCAATCTACCGCTTAAATTTTCTGTTGCAAAAAAATTTTCAGCCGCCAAATGGCTGGAATTAAGGAAAAAGGATCTCCACCACCCCGTGACCCCTGTCATGAAGACTTTGCCGTCCCTTACTCCAGACTGGAAGATTCTTGCAGCCGTGCAGTCCGGGTCAGTGGTGCTGTCTCCAGCATCATGTCGTTGCTGCTCAGGGATGAGAGTCGTTGCAGCCGTCCCTCTGTGGGTGCGGGCTTTGCTGGGCCCCTGCATCTGGTCACCTGTGCGTGGCTTTTCCAGGGCCACCGTGACACGTTCCCATAGACTGGGGGTCAAAACCAACAGAAATTACTCTCTCATGGTTCTGGAGGCCCGAAGTCCAAAGCCAAGGGGCGGGCAGGCGTGGATCCTTCTGGGGGCTCCAAGGAAGAATCAAGTCCAGTCTGCTTATAGCTTCTGGTGGTTTCCAGCAACGCTTGGTGCTCCTTGGCTTGTAGACACATCCTCTGTCTGCCATGTCACATGATGCCCTCCTCTGTGTGTCCGCTGTGCCCCGCATGGCCCTCCTGTAAGGACGCCAGCCTTTGGATGTCGAGTTTCTAAGCTTAGAGACGAACTTTCAAGTAAATGTGAAGCCAACCCTTGTGAACCAGCACGGAGCACTGAGTAGGGGCCTCGGGGGCCAGGAGGGAAGAGAGAGTCAACCTCTAGAGGCTCATTCTGTGAGGCAGGAAGAGGAGGAGGTGAGGAGGGAGAGCAGGCGGGGGCAGTGGGGAGCCAGGTGGGTCCAGACTCAGAGGTCTTTGGGGTGTGAGGAGACAGAGACACCAGAAAGCCTCTCAGAGACAGGACCCCCCCACCGCACCACCCGGAAGACCGCCCAGGGGCCTGGGCCCGACAGGATACAGCCTTTCCCAGGGCAGAAGTGAGAGGTGGAAGAAAAGCCCCTCCCCCAGCCCCAACCCTGCAAGGGGACATTTCTGCACTGAACTTAGAGCATCAGGCTTCATGACAGTGGATTTCTGTCCTTGGCCGCACTTGGGCGACTTCTGCGCCTCCTGCCCCCCCCCCCCCCCCCCCCCCCCCCCGCGTCTTTCCACGGAAAGCCCCTCCTGAGAGGCGCTCACATCACAAGTCACAAAGGAAGGAAGTCAGTCGGCCCATCTGCACATGGTCGACTGAGGTCTCGCTTCCTTTTTATTTCTTTCTAGGGCTCAGCTCGGAATTATATCTTCATTAGAGCACTCTTCTTTTTTTAACCCTCCGGCTAACGTGGAAGGAATTTGTTTAGTTTGCTGTGGTGCAGCGGCCTAAACCATCAGCAGGGTGATTCATGCACCCCGGGCTGCTGACGTGCACGGGAGGGGCAGGGACTTCGCTGGGGGAACTTGGAGAAGTTCTAACGCTGATGAAACAGGTCTGAGGCTGATACAGCAGAATACAAATGCTCCGATCCCTACTTCTGAGCTTTGCTTTTCTCTAACAATGCACGTTCCCTTTGCTGACAGGAGAAAGAGATGGGAAAACCGAGAGGCACGTGCAAGGAAAGGACTGGATTGCAGGTCAAGCTCGATCTGGAGACACTGCCCGGAAATCCGCAAGGATGCTCACAGAGGCCCCGGCTCTGAGAAAAGGCCTAAGGCCCGTGGTAAGGTATGGAATGCATGACTCGTGCAATGCTAAAAATTCCTCCTGAAGCCTGAGGTTTTCTTCCAGGGTTTGAGGAGGTCTTAATATGGAGAACTGGGCTTCTAGAAATTCCATGAAATCTTGGCTCACTGTGCTCTTTCCTTGTCTCCACGTTCAGTGTTAATTAAACACATCCGATTTGCACTTCTAAAAGGAGCCAGGTTGAGGCAATGGAAAAAAGGTGTGGGGTGGTAGGAATCCTGGGACTTGTTCAGCCAGTAACTATGTGACCTCGGGGGAGCGGCTGCACCAGGCCGTCCTGGGCTCTGGTGAGGATGCGAAGGCACTGAAAGGGGTCGCCTAGAGCCTGGAACACGAAGCACGCCCAAGAAGGAGAGAGCACGTCTTTCAGCCCAGACTGTGGCAGCACGTCAGCGGGAATTTCTGCCCTGACTTGTTTGTCTGCACACCCTCCCTTCCAGGTGCTCTCCAGTTCCTGGAGCCGAGAGTGGCTTCCCTATTGACCTGAGCCAGAGGGACCCTGCTCATCCCAGGACCCCTGCCCGAGACCCTCAGTTGTATTTCTTTCCTGTGGCTGCTGTCAAAAACCACCATGAAGGTGGAGACTTAAAGCAAGAGATTTCTGGGGTGCCTGGGTGGCTCCGTTGGTTGAGCGTCCAACTTCGGCTCATGTCATGGTCTCACAGTTTGTGGGTTCGAGCCCCGCATCAGGCTCTGTGCTGACAGCTCAGAGCCTGGAGCCTGCTTCAGATTCTGTGTGTCCCTCTCTCTCTGCCCCTCCCTTGCTCATGATCTGTCTCTCTGTCTCTCAAAAATAAAAGTGTTAAAAAAAAAAAAACAACAACCAAGAGATTTCTTCTCTCAAGACAGTTGTGAAGGCCGGAAGCCTAGAGACGCTTTCCCTGGGCCAACAGCAAGCTGTCAGCAGGGCGTGCGCCCTCCCGAAGCTCGAGGTGAGAACTGGTTCCTTGCCTCCTTCAGCTTCCGGTGGCTGATGGCATTTCTGGGCCCGTGGCCCCTTCACTCTGGTCTCTGCCTCTGTGGTCACGTGGCCTTCTCCCCGTGGCTGAGCGAAATCTCCCCCTACCTCTTTTTCATGAGTTCCCCCCTGTGGTTACCTTTAAGGTCCATCTGAATAATCCAAGATAACCCCCGTCTCAAAACTGAGAAGTCCGTCACCTCAGAAAAGAGCCTTTTTTCAAATAAAGTCACATCCATAGGGGGCGGGGGTTAGGAGAGGATTAGGACTCGTTATCTCTAGGGGCCCTTATTCAGACAGTACCAGCGGCCATCAAGGACATTTCTGTTTTCGATCTCCATTTGGTGTTTTATTTTGATGAGGAAGTTGATGATGCTCCTTGTATCAGTCTGGAGGGACCCACACAAACCAGTGGCCACTGTATCTGGGCAGGTGACCAGTAACGAGAGTACGAGGAGTTATTGGCATCTGTTGTGCTTTTCTGCCCATTTGGCTGGGTCTCTTCCTCATTAAAGCCGTAGCTAGAGATATGGAACAACTTTTCTGCTTTTGATGGGAAAAGCTTTGGGTTCTCGTGAGGGGAAACACCAGTGACCGGGTGGGGTTTCTCCGTAGCTAAACTGAGCACCGTGTGTGAACAAATACTGCCCCAAACCTTTCCTATGGAAAGCACTTACGCTATTCTTAGCCGGTTTTGACAACAGCCTATCTTACCTTGGAGCCATCACCATGCATTATTTAGACGTGCATTTCTGCTAAAGTCCGTCCCCACCCCCCAACCTAAATGTTGCAAATGTGTTTGGTATTTTAAGCAAACAGAAGAGCGTGATCCACAGGAGCGTGTGTTCAACCTACTCTGTAAAACGCTGCTATTCTCCAAATGTGTTCTTCGGAGTTATAAAATCATTTTTAATTCCTTTTAGACCCTATGCAGATTTGTAGCAATAATGCCTTTTATTGTTAACCTCTGTTAAGTCGTAGTGGCCCTTGTGCCTCTCTGCTAAAACACTACCGCGCCTGTGAAACATTTTGTAAATGAAATAAAAACGGACATGTGTCAGTAATTTGCAGTTCCTCCTCTGCTTCTTCCTTGCTCTCCCCTTAGACATCTGGAAGAAAAATCTATTGTTTCAGTGGCTCGCACAATTGTTTACTGTTTTGTTTAAGTCTGAATAGTCCCCCAAAGCTATGGAATGAACAGCAAATTTGAGGTGGGGGAAAGGATTACACCACAGAAAGGGCAAAACTCACCCTGGAAGCTGGTGGAAACCCAAACATCACAGGCGCATGATGGTGCATATCATCAGTGCAAACCAAGCTGGTGTTACACAGATAAGGGAATTTTAATCACAGGGTAATTAAACAGTCTTTCTCTGTCAGAGCAGATTCTGTGGGTGCAGGAAATTGGATGGACGTCTTCCTTCGCAGTTAGCTGGTATTTCACGAGCACCTGGTACACAGCAGACCTTATAGGTAAGATGGTGAGCAGTCAAGGTTCCTGTCTTTGTTGGAAGGTATCCTCGTGGAGGAAACGCGTGGAGAACTTTTGGGGTTTTCTAATTTTCCCCTCAGAGCCAATTGGAGTCTCACAACAATCTTGGAAGGAAGGAAGTAGGAACTGTCATGATTGGATTTGCATTTGAAGTGGTCACTTGGCTAGAAATGAGCACGAGGGTGGCTGGACCTCAGCTTGGGGAGAGAAGAGGAGAGGGGGCCAGGGTCCTGGCGGGGGAAGGAAGGGATGGGTTTGTGAGGAGGTACTGATGAGCTAGAGTCCACAGAACCATGTGGTGGGTTGGCTCTGAGTTGGGTGGCAGGCGTGAACCTTGATCTGTTGGGACAGTCTTAGTTTATGCCTATTGGGTCAACACAACCCTGAATGGTCCCACTTTTCCTCCCCAAAGGGATCTGGTTTGAACAACAAGGTGGTTCCCTTACGTAGGAGGTGTGAGGCTGGAAGGATGGCGGTGTCACTGCCTGAGACAGTGGGTAGCAGAAAACCGTGGTCCTGCCAATTGTCGCAGCCAGTTCCACTGGGAATTAAGTCAACTGCTCCCGTGGGTTTCACGGCCTCGGCATTTTCCTGGTCATTCTGCTGAGCAGTCGTTGCCCACCAATGTCGGTAAGGACAAGTTTGGTCCGCTCCCTCGGGGGGTCCCGTGGGCCCTGCTGTGTGATATGTCAGCAAGGCTTTCGACTAATCACGTAGGAAGCACACGCTGCGCTCGTGGGTGTCACACACCCCCCGTCACCATTTACTCTGGCTTATGGGGACGCCCCCCCCATCCCTCCAGCGTGTGCTGGTGGTGGAGAGGATGTTGATGAGGACCATTTCAGAGAGAGAGAGAGAGAGAGAAAGAGAGAGCCCACAGTGGGCACAGACCTACAGTAGCTGAGATTCTGAAAAGAAGGCAAATGGGAAAGAGACAGTTATTGCCACAGGAAAGGGAAAAAGAACGTGAGGTTCTGTTTCCTTGTATTATATTCCGGAACATACGCTGGCTTCTGTTCGTCCTCCCCCGCAGACACCTGAGGGCTGCGTGACTTCACTGCTATAAATCCTTCTCTCCCACCACACCGCCTGGCAGAGAGGGACCTCTGCCCCAATGCCCTTCACCCAATGTCTGACCGCTTCCAAGAGCCTTCTCGCCAGCCAGGGACCCCCACGCCCCAGGAGCCTCCCCAGGGTGGCAGGCCAGGCCAGGCCACTCCCTCCCCTCCCATTGCAACAAGGGTCTGAAATGTGACCCTGCAGCTGATCTCTTCATGCGGATGGGATGCCATTGTGTCAAATAATTACTGTGCACCTTCGACCCAGCTTTCTATATGACTATGGCTTCTTCTCATCAATTTGTGGGACCGCTCTGTATAATGAGCATATTAACTTTTAGACTATAGGAAATAAAAATATTTCCCAGTTTATCATCTTTCTTTTGTTTACGTTTATGATATCTTTATATACGTGAAAGATTTATGAAGACACCTGTATGGTATTTACACACAAACACTTGCACACACACCTATTTGCACATATATCTCTTGCTCTCTAGTGACTTCCTGTCTCTGGGAGTAAGGTCTCCCCATCATCTCCGATGTTCTCTAGCTCGATTAAATTTCCTCTGTATTTAGACCTCGAATGATTCAAAACTGTAGCACCATTTTTCCAAGAGCTCCTGAAGACCGTTCATAAAAGCCTAACAGAGCTCAATATGTTTTTGACAAATCACTCCCAGCCAGTATTTTCTGTGAAAATACTGTCTTATAGGAAAACAAGATGCTGAGCAGCAGCAAAATGCCCTGTCGTCCAGATGTTCACCGCTGGAAAGGCTGCGCTCCCCCGCGGGTCCTGCCCGTGAGCGGCGCGGAGAACTCGCATCTCCCACGTCAGGGCTGGAGCCAGGCCTTCTCTCCACCGCCCATTTCGGGACACAGCCTGAGCCGTGTCCACGCGGACTCAGTTTCTGAGCAGGTGGTCCCCTCTCTAGGACAAGCCCCCTCGTCTGCCCTCCTTTCCTCCCCCAGCAAAGAAACCGGTTCTTCTGTCCCTAAACCAGCCCTCGATGGAAAGACTCGGTCAGGTCTGAATTAAGAACTTTCTTTCCTTGTGAGGTTAGGTTTTGCTTTTTCTATTTTAAAGTTATATTACCTTTTCATAGTTTAAAAAGAAAGAAAGAAGGAAAGAGAGAGAGAGAGGGAGAGAGAAAGAAAGAAAGAAAGAAAGAAAGAGAGAGAGAGAGAGAGAGAGAGAGAGAGAGAGAAAGAAAGAAAGAAAGAATAGAAGTGGGGAGTTTCCCGGGTGGCTCAGTTGGTTAAACGTCCGACTCCTAATTTCAGCTCAGATCATGACCTTGTGGCTTGTGGGTTGGAGCCCCAATCTTGGGCTCTGTGCTGACAGCAAGGAGCCTGCTTGTGATTCTCTCCCTTTCTTTCTGTCACTCCTCTGATCTCTCTCTCTCTTTCAAAAAGAAAGAAATAAACAAGAAACAAGCCAGCAAAAAAGGTGGTGATAGGTGGACGTCTTCCCTGCGTGAGCCCCAGTGGCGATCCGGCGCACCCCAGGTCCACACTCCAGGACCACCCACCACTCCTGCAGCTGCCGTCCAGGGAGGGGCTCGGACACCTGTGACCACCAGGGAGCTGGGAGATGGTGGCCTTGGCTGCTGGAGTTCCTGCTTCCCTTCTGGCCCCTGAGGGCTCCGTGGGGAAGTGGGGGGGTCTGTGCGGGGGGGG
>NC_043702.1:5416259-5479311 GCF_006229205.1 Suricata suricatta
AAAGAAAGAAAGAAAGAAAGAAAGAAAGAAAGAAAGAAAGAAAAAGGAAGGAAGGAAGAGAGAGAGGAAGAAAGAAAGAAAGAGAAAGAAAGAAAGAAAGAAAGAAAGAAAGAAAGAAAGAAAGAGGAAGGAAGGAAGGAAAAGGAAAGAAAGAAGAAAAGAAAGAAAGAAAGAAAAAGGAAGGAAGGAAGGAAGAGATAGAGAGGAAGAAAGAAAGAAAGAAAGAAAGAAAGAAAGAAAGAAAGAAAGAAAGAAAGAAAGAAAGAAAGGAAGGAAGGAAGGAAGGAAGGAAGGAAGGAAGGAAGGAAGGAAGGAAGGAAGGAAGGAAGGAAGAGAAAGAAAATGAGATCATTTTTATTCTTTACCCTCTGGGCCAGGACGGATGGAAATGAAGCAATGCACCTGCGACACATCCGTCGGGTGGCAGGAGGGGCTGTGAGGAAAAATAGGGTAGCGGGGGAGAAAGGCGGGGCGATCCGGAAGTCAGACAGCCGGGCCGGTGAAAGCGGGTGGGGATCAGAACAGGGAGGTTCCAGCTCATCAGACAGACATTTCGTTTCACTGGAAAATTCGGGATCATCCCATAAACGCCTGGGTCTGGCGCTGAAAAGAACACCAGCAAACCCGACGCTCACTGGCCATCCTACCAAGGACTATTTGGGAGGAAACTGCACGCTGTCTCCGTGAGTCCCCGGGCGGCGGCGCGCAGCATCGCCACACAGCTGCTGGCCTGAGGCTGCCGTACCTGTTTGGGTCCCAGGATGGGTTTTTTTAACACTTGTATTTCCTTGATTGTTTGGGTGAAATATAAAGGCAGTGGGTGGAACTGAGCTTAACAGGCCCAGTGCATCACCTTGAACCTGAACGACGCCTTCTTTCCGGCCATCCACCTTTGTGTAAGGTCCCTCTGGCTCCGCTGACTCGGCGCCTGGGAGAGACACAAAGGTGGAGGAGGCCCTCAGGCTTCTAGAAGCTGCGTCCGCATCACATCTGCAGGGAAGGGCAGGGTGGACCCCGGAGCAGCCCAGTAACACCGGGCCCAATGCCACCTGGGGTTTAAAACGCACCATCACGCTAAAGGTTTCCAGCATGAGGGGTGGTCTCCAGTTCACACGGATTCACGGCACGCTCCGTCCACCTCCGGCCTGTCCCTGGGAGCTCCTTTGCCGTCACCAAAGCCCGCTAGTCCACGTCACATTGTCACATCGTCAAACCTCCCGACCCTTCCTCAGCCCCACCCCCATCCTCACAGGTAACCCAGGATCCCAGAGGGGGACACGAGCCCTCCCCACACACCTCTCCTCTCTGGGAAAGACATACCCTTCCTCCTGCTGTGGTTTTTGGCAAATATCCCCTGGGGAACCTTTGATCCTGCTTCCCCTGTCCTACAAGACCAGCCCCACCAGCCAGCGCTTCCCATCTTGCTGATTTTTTCCTCATTTTTTATTTAATGTTTTATTCGGGGACAGGTGGGGCAGAGACCGAGGGAGACAGAGGATCTGAAGCAGGCTCTGCACTGACAGGAGACAGCCTGATGCGGGGCTCAAACTCATGAACCATGAGATCACGACCTGAGCTGAAATCAAAGAGTCAGATGCTCAACTGACTGAGCCACCCAGGCGCCCCCCCCCCCTCCCCGCCATCTCGCAGACTTTTCAACCTCTTCTTATCCAGCAGGGCCTGGCTCATTCCCAAAAAGCATGTTCCGATGTCTGTCATCCTGACGGCATATGCTTAGTTTTGAAAAGTTTGAAAGTAGAAGAAAGAGGAAGTAGGAGGACAAAATGTGAACTTTTCCACCTCTGCTTCAGGGCGCAGCACACACGGCCGTGGGGGATTCATATACATCCCAGTGTTCCCACATTCTTTCGTGCATTTGTTCAGACTTGAAACTCCAACACACAAGCCTGTATCCTGTCTTACTTAAAATTATGCCCTAAGCATTGTCCCATTTTGCAAAAGTTCTCCATGTAGACATTTAAAATGCAAAAACAAAAAAATTTCCTCTAGCAGATGCCACGCTGATGCTTTCCCTTTGAAGTTACTTAGTTTGGCTGCCATGTGTCTTCAATGTAAAAAACTGGTCAACAATGTGGGTGCATCACTCTGTCTTCAGTTTAGTGCTTAGGCTGCGTCTCCAGAATGGAAGTCCTAGGTCAGAAGGCAGGATCCTGTCTTATGCTCTGGATACTGGTGTCAGATTCCTTTCTAGAAAAACTGGCCTGCTCACATCCACATGAGCAGCTTCTGATGCGGAGACCCCATGCCGACATGGCAGCCCTCTGCCCATCGGTTCAGTATTCTTGCAGCTCTGACCCCGCCCATGTTGACTCTGTTAATTCAGGATCTCAACCCCTTGTCTTTCTCATCTCTTACCAGTGTTTCCTCATTTTTGTTTTCTAATACAAAGAAATGTATTATAGCCATAATCAAAAATATATTGATTTTTAAATTTAAGCTAGAAACTTTGTTTCTAGTTTTCCAAGTTACAATGCATTTAGGATTTTTCCCCCGATAGTATGAGGTGAGGATCTATTTTTTCTTCTAAATAGTTCTAAATAGTCCATGTTCACACTTTATTGATAGGATAATCTCTTCTTCTTTTTTTTTTGTACAATAGGTTTATATGTACTCTGCCTGTTTCTGAGTTGTCTTTAATTCTGTTGATCTGACTTTTCTTGTGTGAGAAACATTACGATTTTCTTTCCTTAAGTTTTAGGATTAGCATTTTTTTTTTTTTTTACTTTGCTCTACAAAAAAGATATTTGTGGAGCGCCTGGGTGGCTCACTCAGTTAAGCATTCGACTCTTGATTTCGGCCCAGGTCATGATCTAGCGTTTTGTGAGTTCGAGCCCCGTGCTGGGCTTTATGCTCACGGCTCAGAGCCTGCTTGGGATTCTCTCCCTCTCTCTCTCTCTATTTCTCTCTCTTTCTCTCTGCCCCTCCCCTACTGGCATTCTCTCTCTCTCTCTCTCTCTCAAAATAAGTAAACTTTTAAAAAAAGTATTACTTCGAGATTTTACTTAGATTGTGTTGAACTCATAAATTCACTTGAGACAAGTTTATTTCTTTATAATATTTGACTTTCATCAGGAATGTGCTATGTTGGTCTGTTG
Organism: Suricata suricatta; assembly: GCF_006229205.1. NCBI lineage: Eukaryota > Metazoa > Chordata > Mammalia > Carnivora > Herpestidae > Suricata > Suricata suricatta. Next base: position 5,419,376 of record NC_043702.1, read on the forward strand.
ATTTTAAGTTTATTCTCTGTGTCTTATTATAATTTCCAATATTTAATTTTTCCTCAGTGTGTATCTTATTAGTGTCATCTAAGCAAACAGTTCCTCCTCCACACTCACTCTACTTTCTGGTTGGTTTTGCTAGTAAGACACGAAGCCACCGTGCTTCCCACATTTATTTTGTGTGGCTGCCATCTTTATTAATTCATTAAGTCTAAGACACTTTCCATTGATCCTCTGAAGTTTCCTGGTCCCAGTATTATATGTATATAAGCAATGGCAGTTTTGCATTTTTAATTCTAACAGCTATTATTTATTGTTTTTTATGTACTTAGAGAGTTTCCAGGATGATTTTAAAGGGATGCTAAGTTTTACTCAACTCTCTTTCCAGTGTTCACTCATGCACGTGATTGTGGTTTTCTGTTTAAAGTTGCTAGGCTACATATTTATGTTTCCTGATATTAAATTATTCTTGATCTTCTGACATAAGTTTGATGTGAATGTTACCTTTAAATTTTTAATTTAAAAAAAGTTAAAGAATAATTTGCCAGCATTTAAAAACAATTTTTAACATTTATTTTTGAGACAGAGAAAAACAAAGCAAGAGCAGGAGGGGGGTAGGGGGCGGGGTGGTGAGAGAGAGAGAAAGAGAGAGAGACAGAGAGAGAGAGAGAACTCAAGCAGGCTCCAGGCTCTGAGCTGTCAGCACGGAGCCTGACATGGGGCTCGAACTCACCAACCATGAGATTACGACCTGAGCCGAAGTCAGACGCTCAACCGACTGAGCCCCCCAGGTGCCCTCCAGCCTTTTTTTTTCACTCCAGCTTTATCAAGTTTTGATCTTTGATTAAGCAAGTTTCATCCAATAAATTAAAGCAGATTTTAGTCAATTTCCATCTTCCGGGTGAGTTTATGTAGCTGGAGAATGTCTTTGAAAACAAGAAATTCACTGAGAGAGCTTTTTAGGTCTGAAGGTTTTGAGAGAGATAAATCTTTTCTAATCTTTTGCATTTCTTCCATGATTATGGATGGTCTTTTGAAGTTTTCTACTTTGAGCAATTTTGTTAACATTTTTAAAAAAGAAAAGTCTTTTGTTAAAAGTCAAAAAGTGTCAATACAACATCCTCCCTGTAGGTTTTAATCCTTATTTATTTTTAAACACCTTTCTCCATTCTTTTTTAAAAATTTTTTAATGTTTATTTTTTGAGAGAGACTGTGAGCTGGGGAGGGGCAGAGAGAGAGGGAGACACAGAATCAGAAGCAGCTCCAGGCTCTGAGCTGTCGGCACAGAGGCCACACAGCCTCACCCCTGCCGCACCTCCGGCAGAAGCAGTCACGGGCACCCTGAGGTCCGGGGTTGGGGTGGGGGGAGGGTCAGATTCTACCTCCTGATGGGACGACAAGGGTCCCAAAGAGTACGTGGGGTCAGAAACGGCACAAGGGCCATTTCTGTAAAATACCATCTGCCACAACCAGGAAGTTTCTGGATCAATGGCAAAAGATATAGTCCCTTTTGTCCCTCTGGATGGGTGTCCAATAAAACAAAAATCAAACAAAATCAAAGACCACTTGATAAACCAAATTCAGGCAGAAATAATCAATGTAATAAGCATGGTAGATCGCTTCCTACCCATCACTACAGTCAACACTATACACCTCCCTCACCATTCATTTCTAGAATACTTATGTGACATGGCCACATAGGCCCAAAAGATTCACAATGTGTAGAAAACAGGACAGTGTGATAGCGCCGTAGATGTCTATGCCTGTCAAGGCAGGCCAGAAGCACCTGACCACAGCCCATGTCCTCCTGGGTAAGTTTCCAGTTACACAGTCCGGCAGGTCATGTTCTATAATTCCGTCTAGAAACACAGGGTCACTCTAGCTGTGGCTATGCAGTGAGAAAGTTTAACTTCACTGAAGACATACAACAGGGTGTTGGGCAGCCAGAGTGTGGAAAGAGCCCGAATATCCATCGCTGGATGAATGGATAAAGATGTGGTATATACATACAATGGAGTATTACTCGGCAATCAAAAACAATGAAATCTTTCCATTTGCAGCAACGTGGATGGAACTAGAGGGTATTATACTAAATGAAATTAGTCGGAGAAAGACAAATACCATATGATTTCACTCATATGTGGAATTTAAGATACGAAACAGATGAGCAAAGCAAAGGGAAGCAAAAATAGTATAAAAACAGGGAGGGGGACAGAGAGCTTTACCAGGTTAAACAATGAAGACATCCCCTAAAGGCGGTAGGGGCGGGGGGCAGTGGGGACTTTCCAGTGTGAGAAAAAGGACCCCCGCGGAGCAGTGTGGAAGGTGGGCTCATGGCTCTTCCTATCAGGTCTGTGGGAGCATCCAGGGGACCAAATGGCACAGGAGGGACGTCGTAACACAGTGCAGCGCCCACGCCCTCGTGGACTGAGTGGAGAGCCGCTCACTTCTCTTTTGCAGATGGTGGGATAAAATAGAGAAGCCTGAGAGGAAGCAGAGGAGACCCCAGGGCGGCCTACGGAGGGATGAGAACAGCCATTCTAATAACGTGAAAATCATGAGTCCGGTACGTCCTGGACATGGACCTTACCACTGAACCCCCCTGGGGGGCGGATTCCTTATCTCTAGTCTTTTTATTATTATTTAAACAATTTTTAATGTTTATTCCGTTTTGAGAGAGAGAGAGAGAGACAGAGCCTGCAGGGGGGAGGGGCAGAGAGAGAGGGAGACACAGAATCCGAAGCAGCTCCAGGCTCCAGGCTCTGAGCTGTCAGCACAGAACTGGACGCAGGACTTGAGCTCACAAACCATGAGATCGTGACCTGAGCTGAAGTTGGCCACTTAACCGACGGAGCCACCCAGGGGCCCCATCGTTACTCTAGTTGAGAGGGGACTCCTGAGGCTCAGAAAAGCTAACTCGGGTCCCCAAGTTCCCACAGTGGCAGACCCAGGACTGAATGAGGGCCTGCCCAGATGGACCCCACCCTACTCAGCATAGGCAAAGGCCTTCCAAGGAGGGAATCTAGGCTTTGCATTTGCACCTGGACCGTTTGCTAGGGTCAAAGGTCAAGGAGGTCTTCTTTGTCATGAATTAGGCCACCACCTTCCATCCACCAGCAGGGTCCTTGGGAAAACCAAAGAAGGGAAGGGAAGCAGCCAGGTGTGGTGGGCTTGGCTTTGCTTTCTTCCTTTGCCTTGTTTCCTTTGCTTTGCTGTGCTTTTCCTTAGAATTCAAGACCAATGTGAGCCTATCACCTGTTAACTTGGGGAGAAAGGGAGAAGAAGCAAGTCTAATTCAGAGGCTGCAGCCAACTGACAGGTTTAGTGCTGACTTTGTCTACAACGGGCTGCAGACGGGAGGCCTCATGATGTGGGCAAGGGGAGCGTTGCATTTTTGTCTCGTTGCACTTAGACCTGACAGATTTGTCTACAGGGCACTGGGGCAAGTCAGGATCAGGGTACAGGGGGTTGATGAGGAGGAATGACACTTCTCCCAGCCCCTTTCCTGTCCCTTCCACCTCCAACAGCTTGGCCTCCAAGGGTACAGCTTCCTAAGAGCAACTTCCGAGCAGACTCCGGCTGGCTCTTTCTTGGTCCTTGCCATCAGTGTGAGGACCTTCTGCATCAGGGAACAAGATGTAAACAAGGAACAGGAGAGAGCTGTCATCCACGGCTCCAGGAGCTCAGCTGCGTACTGGAAGCTTCTCTTTGATTCTGGACACGGCAGCTGACAGCCACGTTGGCTCTTGCCTCACATGCTTCTGAGATTTCCGCGCAGCTTGAAGTGAACTGATACATATCTCACCTCTGGACCGTCTCCCGTAGGGAAGGTCACGCCATCACAAACATCAGAGACTTTCTGGGGAATTATTTGCTTGCTGCTTCAGCCGACCAGCTTCCCTGGCGCCTAGCACGTGGGGTGGGAGCTGTGAAGTTTGCTTCATGGATGAACGGGCGGGGAGATGAAGAGGGTCTCCACGGCCCTCCTCAGGGAAACGAACCGCATTCCTTGTCCGAAATGTCTTTTTCGCAGCATCACCTGAACTGTTGTAAAAGAGGTTGTCGTGAAATAGGCAAGCCATTTCTAAGACACGGAGAAGAGGATGGTGTGGTTAGCAGTGCAGGTGGTTGGGAAGCCCGTTCCGGGAGCCGAACTACTTGGGGTGACTCTGGCCTGACCTCCGGACAGCTCTGGGACCGTGGATGACTCACTATCCCCTTCCGCACCTCGGTTTCCTTCCCAGCAGTGGGGAGAGTCAGAACACTGGCTTCACTTACAAAATAGTAGGACATTTCTAAAAAAAAAAAGAAACACCAACACTCTACAAAACACCGTTCTTGGCTCTTAACACTGAAAAAAACCCTTGGCCACTATGATTGCTGTAAAGTACACCTCCTTTCAAATTATTTGTTATGGTTTCAGGTGTTAAAAACAAGACAACATGTTCCAAATGGAGTCACATACGCTAAGCCCCATGTCACCAAATCGAGACGTAACCTAATTACAATTTCGGCTGTCCCCGAAACGGAAGCTTACACCAGTCAGTCAGGAGCCGCTGGTCAGCACCAGGCAGGTCATCTGCCTGACGGACCCTGGTCATGCCCGAAGGGAAAGTGACCTTTGATCACCAACCATGCTTTTGCCGGGATAAAGTCTCTCAACTGGTAAAGCAACTCGATGCAGCGCCTTTCCTTCTGCTAGACTGCACGCTGCCTGATTTGAATTGATTTTTGCTCAGATAAACTCTTAAAATTTTCAATACGCCTCAGTTAATCTTGTAACACAGTTGCCCATCGGTATCTGGCGTGTCTCTACTACCTAGTGACAACCTCGTCTCCTGCTTCCAAATGCGAAGGATGTTTGAAAGGAAGAACCAGAATTTAGGATGTGTCTGTACGTGTATGTGGACCTCTGTTTCCTAAAGTTCCACAGAACCACTGCTAGGTTGAATTCTACATGTCCAATAATAATAGTAATCTCTTTACTGAATACATAACAATAATTGCATACCATGAAGAAATTAAATTTTAATTAAATTTTTATTAAAAATTGATGGGTTCAGGGGTGCCTGGGTGGCTCAGTCAGATAGGCGTCTGACTTCTCGGTCATGATCTCGTGATCTGTGGATCTGTGCTGACAGCTCAGAGCCTGGAGCCTCTTCGGATTCTGTGTCTCCCTGTCTCTCTCTTCCTCCGCCACTCATACTCCCCCCCACCCCCCGCTGACCCTTTCTCAAAAATAAAAACATTAAAAACATTTTTTAAAAATTGATAGGCTTGGGGGCACCTGGTTGGCCGAGTCGGTTGACCATCTGACTCTTGACTTCAGATCAGGTCATGATCTCACGGTTTGTGACATTGAGCCCCGAGTCAGGCTCTGGGCTGATGGTGTGAAGCCTGCTTGGAATCCTCTCTCTCCTTCTCTCTGTCCCCCCCTTACACACACGTGCACACCTTTTCTCTCTCAAAAAAAATTTTTTTTTACTTTTTTCCCCAGGAATTTTCAATAAGTTAAAAACCTAAAGAAATACATTTGAACTGCAAAGTGACTTCAAATATGTGAAATGTGTACGCCAAGAGAAAAGGCTGGAACGTAACCCAGGGTGCTTCTGCCGAGGGGTGAGGTCCACGGGGGATGGGTGCTGAGTTCTTTGGTCACATCGTGGTGTGACATCGCCCGACGGTGTGGTGAAAACAGCCAGTGCCTGGCACCGCCAATGTGGCTGAAGCCTCTTGCCTCCAGGAGACGTCTGGTGTCACCGCTGGTCAGATGCCAGCTTCTCTGGTCTCCCAGGCTCCTCTGAGCCGTGTATCTCCTTCCCCTGTCGGAGCGTTGATCACGTTATGTTGAGTGGGGTACTAGCAGCCTTCGGCCATCTTATTACAGCTTGTGAGGGAGGCCAAGAGGAGACACGGGTGAAGACAGACTCCTGCAGATGTAGAACAAGCAACTAGATGAGGTATGGGGGAGGGCAGGGAAGGGGGAGGGGAGGGCAGGGGGGCAGAAGGGGACCATTTTTTTCCCCCAGCAAAATTTTTTTAAGTTTATTTATTTATTTTGAGAGAGACAGAGAAAGCATGGGGGAGAGGGGGACAGAAGAGAGAGGAGAGAGCAAGAATCCCAAGCAGGCCCTGTGAGCTGCCAGCCCAGAACCAGACCTGGGGCTTGAACTCACAAAACCGTGAGATTGTGACCTGATCTGAAGTCAAGAAGAGTCGGACGCTTCACAGGCTGAGCCACCCAGGCGTCCCTCCAGAAAACATGTAAGAGACCTTCAGAAATTGTGGGGGTGGGGCGGTCTACTCCGTCCTGATCTGAGATAAAGGAGCTGACCTTGAGCATGGCCCAGCCAGAGACCTCTCAACCTTGCCTCGCATCGGTGAGGTGGTCCCACCTTTAGCGTCCCCAGAAGTGTTAGAAATGCCGGCCACCCTTCACCCGCCCACCTGGCCTAGGGCATCAGAACCTGCACCTTGACAAGGCTGTGGGGTGTTTTGTGTGCATCAGAGCTGACGGTTGGGGTGACTGTCCATGAAGGCAGGAAATGCCAGCCGGGAGGAGGGGGGTGGGCAGCCCAGGAGGGCAGGGGAGGGTTTACCAGACAGCTTGGTGGTGTTGGCCATGGCTCCTCAGGACCAGAGAGCCACACAGAGAGCGGGGTTAATGGCTGGCACCTGCTCCAAGGTGAACCAACTCAGTCACGGTTTAAACCATCAAGTCTCAAATGATTGAAAGATACTTACAGTAATTTAGGCTCTTGTGGTACCTTCTAAATACGACCCTGGCATAATCAAGACTCACTCCCATTCTGCTGCAGAGTGCAAAGCTTCCGGATTTATTCCCGCTGTCTGGGGAAAGGCCTTCAATGAACTTGACCTCCCTAGAGGGGGAGGGCTGCTAACCTCTGTAACTTTTTCTTCGCCTTCGCTGTGGAAATCTGCCCCAGACAACCACACGGCCATGGCTTCCTAGACAAATGGGAGGAGAAACCTCGCCCAGTTTGGAGGGTAAGAGAGGTCAGCCCCTCCCCCATCTCTCACCACTTCTGGAAACTTCTGGGGACTTCCAGAGACAGGATGAAAAGGCGTGTGTGCTGAGTGAACAGCTGTTTTCTGGAGTAATAGGTGCTTACACCCCACTGGCCCCAGGGCCCCACAGGGCAGTGCAGAGTCCCTTCTTGGATTCTGTATCCCCTTCTCTTTGGGGGTCCAAGTCGACGGCCACAGCGAGATTCTGCCATGAGCTCTGTCACCGCAGCCGTGACCGAGCAGATAACTCAGCAGTCCCCTGGGGGCGGGGCTCTGACAGCACTGAAGAACAACATGCTTCCTTTCCCGATTTACTTGTGTGACTTTTTTTAAAACAGACAAGGATGCCCTCCTGGGGGCAAGAGAGGTGTGCGATCGATTCATAACATAGCACTTTATCTTTGAAATCTTCATCGTTTCTGTGTCTCCCTGCTGGGTCAAGATCATCACAGAAAGGCAGGTTGGGGTGCCCCGTGTGCCCTGAGCAACTCCTGAGGACGTGGGTTCTGCCAACAGGTGGACTGCTAAGTCCCAGTAAGGCGAGAGGTGGGCCATTCCCACCCAAATTGGGGGGTGAGGGGATGAGGCAGGACTGAGAGTGAGGAGAAGCCACCCAGTGTCTGTCCCTGCCCTTGGCATCACGGTCCTGTCTGTCCCTGCCCTTGGCATCACGGTCCTGCCTCCCATGCTTGCATGCTTGCTCAGACGTCTTCGCTTTGTGAGGCAGAAACTCGCTGGGAAGCTAGCTTTCCTGCTGAACGTGAACAGTTCCTGAAAACCTGACGCGTGCGGCCTCACTCCTTCTCTGGCCCCAAGCAGGTGGTCCAAGCCTGGTCTTTCCATGAGGCGGAAATACTAAAGGCCAGGGAAGAACCTGGGGAGATTCCGGAAGAAGAGAAGGGTTCTGGAAAGTCAGCCCCAGGGAGTCCCAGCCCAAGGGTGATGGGTCCTGGTTAGGTCCTTGATTGACAGGATCAGCCTTCCACCACATTTCCCCCTGGGGGCTGCGCCCCAGGAGGGGACCCAAGGTCTCATTTCCCCAAATCCACCCCCGCCCACCAGCACCAAATCCTCCTGCTCACACAACACCCAACTGTCCAGGGAACCTTCCGTGGGCTGCGCTCTGCAGACTGTTCTCACCAGAATCCCGTGGTCTCATCTGGAATCTCCTACGGCCTGCCCTCCCTCCCCACCCCCACACCCACACCACCAGTGAGTCTTGGACCAAGCGTGACCCGGAGCCGCTTTCCCCAGCCATTTTCCCACAAGAGGGGATTCCCTCTTCCCCTTCCACTAGGGCCGGACATCCCGCAGCCAGCGGGCAGGAAGTCAGCTCTAAGCACTTCCGGACCCGACTCTGGAATTTGCATGGAGTTCATTTGTGTGGTAGCTCAAGGCTGCTCACATCCATGTTAAGAGTGGTCCCATTTCCTACTTTTGAAGGGCACCGTACTCTACCGTGCAGCCTTTGTAGTGTGAACACTTACCCCACCGATCAAAGCTTCTAGCCCTCTTCTTCTTTTTTTTTTTATGTTTCATTTTGTATTTGAAAGAGAGAGCATGCCTGTGTGAGCAGGGGAGGGGCAGAGAGACGGGCTCAGAATCTGGAGCAGGCTCCAGGCTCCAAGCTGTCAGAACAGAGCCTGACACAGGGCTCCAACTCATAAGCAATGAGCCGAAGTCAGACTAAGTCAGACCCACTGAGCCACCCAGGCACCTCTTTTTTTTTTTTAATTTTTTTCTAGCCTTCTTATTCTTCAGTAACAACATTCCTCTTTTCCCCATCCTATAGCTCTTTGCTCTCGCTGGGAATATCTGCCAACTTCAATAAAAATTCATTTTTATTTCTCTAATCTACTTGCTTTTTCCCCCTAATGACTTGTTAGGTTTTTGCTACGACTTCTCAATGTTTCTAAGGTTTCTAACCGTCTTACCCTGTTCAGCTATTTTGATACTTCTTAGACCTTTTGAATTTTTTTTTATTTTTTAATGTTTTATTTATTTTTGAGAGAGAAAGAGAAAGAGAGAAAAAAGACATGAATAGGGGAGGGTCAGAGAGAGAGGGAGACACAGAATCTGAAAACAGGCTCCAGGCTCTGAGCTAGCTGTCAGCACAGAGCCCAACGCAGGGCTTGAACCCACAAACCTGAGCTGAAGTCGAATGTTTAACTGACTGAGCCACCCAGGCACCCCATGAACTTTTGAATTTTGGATAAGCAATTAGATACTCACATTTGCATAAAGTTCCTTCAAATGAGCAGAGAGAGACAATTACAGGTCTTAGAATAAAATTTTTATGTGCTGTGGTAAATTCAAAACCAGTGACATGCTTAGAGTTACACGTGACAGAATCCCGAAGTTCAAATTGCAAAAAGGTTTGGTCAGAGCGTGAATACATGCAATTCACATGTAAGGTATCTATGTTCCTATCAATGTCAATAGTCATGAACAGGTATGACCTTGACCATGATCACATGAAAGCCATGCTCTGCTGAAGATTGGGGAAGCATAACTGTCGAATGCATCGATGACCTAAATCTTTCCTTCCCAACACAACTGGCCCGTACACTTCACAAGTGATGATCACATGAAAAGCACACTCACCGAAGCATGGGGAAATATGTCATTGGCTTACTCCTCCGTTCCACAAATCCTGGTGGAAGCCAGTGCATGCCAGTGTGTTGGTGTTGGGAATATGCTCTGGTGTGTGGTGGGGCTCTGTCCGATTTCACAGAGCAGAGACAGCAGGGCATAGATAGGTTCAACTCGTTTATTTCAAAGATGTCGGCAGGTAGAAAGAGAAGAGGAAATCGGCGCAAGCACTTCCTGGAGGCTACACACCCCTACACACAGTTTACTTCCTTTAAGCCTCATGTCTGCTGATAGACACGTAGGCTTGAAATTGGCTCTTGTACCATCGTTGTCACTCGCCTGTCTGTCCTTCTCCATGTCCCACTTCCTGCTAAATGCCTGATCTCTCCCCTCATGCTTCTGGGAGCTACTCCTCTTATGGTTTCTCTGCTTTGGGCCCCTCATGTGTAAAAACGTTCATGCGTCCCGAGTTTGAACCGTCCTCAAAGAAGACTTCATGCCTCCTTGGGTCGTCAACCCACGGGTTGGAACATTGCATGTTCCCGTGGGTGGAACATTGCATAGGACTGCTGGATGGAGAGACACATACCTCTGGAACCTTCTGTCCGCTCTCTGGAGAAAATTCATGTTCTCAGGACACCTGGGGGGTGTGCATCTGACTTCGGCTCAGGTCACAATCTCACAGTTGGTGAGTTGGAGCCCTGCATCGGGCTCACCGCTGTAAGCACAGAGCCCACTTTGGACCCTCTGTCCTTCTCTCTCTGCCCCTCCCCCACTCTCTCTCTCTCCAAAATAAATAAACATTTAAAACAATCTACTATTTAAAAACTTCATGTTCTTATTGCTTGAGCCATTTCAAGCTGGGGTTTGCTCCGATTTGAGCAAATGTAGTCTGCGGGTATGATATTTGTTTCACGGCTCCGCCTTCCCCACCAGAGACCGCCTCTGTGTGGGTCCTGCTGGGGTGATCGTGTACAAAGGGGGGGTGACACCGTCCTTGGGGAAGCCGTGGGAAGCTCCGTGCTCATTGTCAATGTGAGGCCAGGTAGTCACCACTGCCCACGTACCCCCACAGGGAGGCAGGCTCGGAAATAATTAAGAAGGGCCAGAGGTGCTCCTTCGTGTGAGCTCACAGACCGCTCTCACAATAGTGCCAGGGTCTCTTAGGCCTTCCTTTGCATGCAGACTCTAGCTGAAGGGGATATTCTGAAGTTATAGTTCCATCAATCCAGACAGACTCTGCCCTTTTCCCGGCGGCAGGGGGGAAGTCTTCTTTCTAAAAATTACCTCTTGGTAGCCTCTCTATTGCAGGCTGGCCAAAGTCATGTTTGGTTTGTAGTAAATAAAGAACAGTTTAACTGGCAGCCCTTAGCCCTGGAGTTCAGAGGTTAACAACGAGTTAGCTGCTGCTGCTGCTGAGCCCTCCTTCCAGCCCACAACTCCTGCTATTTGGTTTGGGAGCCAGTTTTCTGGGCACCCACCCCATCAGAAGTGATTAAACAGTTTTCTCCGCACTGGTTAATTTTATGTGTCAACTTGGTGAGCCTATGGCGCCCAGATGCTTGGTCAGACAGCAGTATAGACATCGCTGCCAAGGTATTTATTTAGACAGGCTTAACATTAAAACCAGCCAACTTTGAGTGAAACAGATTGCCCTCCATAATGTGGGTGAGCCATGTCCAATCAGTTGAAGACTGTCACTCACACGCATACACACCACATTGACTCTGTTTCTTTGTAGAATTCTAACACATTATCCAACAACATTTTCCTTCTTGAAATTATACTTAACCCAAGTTAACCATGAAAATAAGATCGGACAAACCCCCGTTGAAGGACATTCTACAAAATGCCTGACCAGTACTCAACACTGTCAAGGTCACTAAACTCAAAGAACGTCTGAGAAACTGTCAAGCCAACAGGATCCTAAGAAGACATGACAACTGGATGCCGTGTGAGGTCCCGGACGGGATCCTGGGGCAGAAAAAGGACATTAGTAAAAACTAAGGAAATACGAATTAAAGCCCGGTCGGTGGTTAATAATAGTGTATCAATATTAGTTCATTTGTTGTAATAAGCAAATCACAGTAACAAAAGTTGTTCATGATAAAAGAGGAGATGTAGATTCTATGGGAATTCTCTGTGCTTTTTGTTCAACTTTTCTATAAATCTAAAACATTTTTAAATAAAAAGCATATTTAAAATTTGTTTTATTTTATGTTTTATTTTAGAGAGAGAGAGCACGAGCAGGGGAAAGGGGCAGAGGGAGGGGGAGAGAATCTCAAACGGACTCCGGGTTCAGTGCAGAGCCAGCAGCACAGATCCCATGACCTTGGGATCATGACCTGAACTGAAATCAAGAGTCAGGTGCTCAACCAGTTGAGCCACCCAGGTGCCCCTAAAAAGCATATCTTAAAAATACATTTATGGGGCACCTGGGTGGCTCAGTCGGTCAAGCATTCGACTTCAGCTCAGGTCATGATCTCACGGTTCGTGGGTTCGAGCCCCAAGTCGGGCTCTGTGCTGACACCTTGGAGCCCGGAGCCTGCTTCGGATTCTGTGTCTCCTTCTCTCTCTGTCCCTTCCCCACTCGCACTCTGTCTCTCTCTCTCTCTCTGTCTCTCTGTCTCTCTCTCAAAAATACATAAAACATAAAATCTAAAATACATATTTATTACTTCAGTTTCCATACATGCAATTCATTAAAAATGTGTATGAACAATAAAATACTATATTTTAAAGTATACTTACTACTTTACCTTTTTCATACCTGTAACTTGTTCAAAAAACGTGTCTGGAGATGAAGGAGCCCTGCCTGGGGTGGGGGGAGGGGCACTAACAGAGACCATGAACTCGGGAGCACACAGGTAAATGTGTGAGGGGCCCTGGAAGGCGAAAAACAGCTGATCTACGTAGAGTGGTCCAGAAGGTTCCTGGAAGGAGTGGAAGGATAAGAGGAAACAGGTCCCCCAGAAGCACCGGAGTGAGGTGTAGGGAGAAGTGCAGGGACAGTGATCCAGGCAGAGGGAACAGCTTGTGCGTGGCCTCTTAGCAGCACAGAGAAGGCCTCTTGGGGAAACTGAGCAAGGCTTGTGTGCCGGTGGGGAAGGGAGGGTGTTCAGAGATGCAGAGGAAGCAGGCAGGGGCGAGGCTTGCCCTTGACCTTTCTTAGTTTGGAAAGTTCTTTTTCGCCTGCACGGAAGTCATCTTATGGTGATATAATCCAATTTACCTTATAAAATACATGTTCATTATTGAAATTTTAAAATACATAGAAAAAGTTAAAGAAGAAACATCTGTGGTCTTTCTGTTTTGAAATAACATTTGTTAACCTTCTGACATATTTCCTGCCATCTTTTTATTCGGTTGTTTTCTTGTTTTTTTTTAAAGTATTTATTAACACACGATGATGGTTTTCCCCAGACCTAAAATAGTCTACAAAATCGTCTGTCTGCAGAATATTCCAGCACATACCTGTGCCCTAATTTATCTAACCGTTCCCCTGCTGTTGTTTTCCTCTTGTTTCCGCCGTTACAAACGGCACTAGGCTGGGCCCTCTTCTGTGCAAAGCTGCCCCATCTCTAGTAACATTACTGCGGTCACTGTTAGCTCCGCTTGACAAAACTCTGGAAACGTGGTTTTCAGTGTGTAATGAAATGTGCCCTTAAGTAGCTCCCACCAACTGGACTGGCATCTTGTTTAGGCTCCAGATCTCAATCACAAGGCCATGTACACGCAGCGTGGCAAGGTCCCGCCCAGTGAGTCTTACCCGGCCCGGAGCTAATTACTTTGTGAAAAGCTGTAACGATCACAGATACATTTTCCTTTTTTTTAATGTTTATTTATTTTTGAAAGAGAGAGAGATAGAGTGTGAATGGGGGAGGGGCAGAGAGAGAGGGAGACACAGAGTCCCAGGCAGGGCCCAGGCTTTGAGTTGTCCGCACAGAGACCAACAAAGGGGCTCAAACCCACAAACTGTGAGATCATGGCCTGAGCCAAAGTTAGACACTCAACTGACTGAGCCACTCAGGTGCCCCTACTTTTTTAAATGTCTATTTATTTATTGAGAGAGAAAGAGGGAGAGAGAGCGGGAGAGAGAAGCCCAAGCAGGCTCCAAGCTGCCAGCACAGAGCTTAACTTGGGGCTCAAACTGATGAACCTTGAGATCATGATCTGACTGGAGATCAAGATTCAGACGCTTAACCAACTGTGCCACGCAGGTGCCCCTCAAACATATTTTCTAATGTTTGCTAAAGACATTAACATTCTCCACAGAAGAAAGAAACCCAAAGTTTACTTACAATTGTCTTCATTTTTATCATCCTCTCAATGATGAAGTATCTCTTCATTTTTATTACTTTCTTTAGGAAGAAACAATTTTGTTATTTTGGTACATCTAATATAAATAAATGAACTCAAATATTCAACCAATGTGATTCATTTAAAAAAACTTTTTTACATTTATTTATTTTTGAGAAGCAGAGACAGACAGAGCGTGAGTGGAGGAGGGGCAGAGAGAGAGGGAGACACAGAATCTGAAGCAGCTCCAGGCTCTGAGCTGTAAGCCCAGAGCCCGACACAGGGCTCAAACCCATGGACCGTGAGATTGTGACCTGAGCCAAAGTTAGCAGCGCATGGGGAGTAGACAGGTGGGCAGAGACAAAGGTTAATGGCTCTGTCCACCCGTGAGGGATGTCAGCAGGGCTTCCATTAATCTACAGGAATGACGCTGTGCTAGATGTGGAAACTCGAGAAGCCCCCCCTGCTGCGCTCACCAGTTGTCAAGAAGCTAAAGCTGGTGAAGGCAGCGAGAAAACCCCAACAAAACCATCAGTGGTGCAGGCGTGGCTGACCCCCGCCCCCGCTCCAGGCTCTGCTCAGGTGCTGCCCGGTGGAGGCAGTCTGGGGGGGGGCACAGCTGTGGCCAACCTTAGAGCAGCATCCCTGACGGTCACCTGCAATTTTACACGAGAGATGGTGCTCGCACGGGGGACACGGAGCATGTTCTTATGGGTCTGCTCAGTTTTCCCAAATTTGCACGTGAGTAAATCACACCTTGTAGGTTTTATCAAAATTATCAAGACATGAAGTACTTTTTTAAAATTTTTTAAAATTTTTAATGTTTATTAGTTATTTTTGAGAGATAGAGGCGGAACATGAGGTAGAGGGGCAGAGAGAGAGGAAGACACAGAATCTGAAGCAGGCTCCAGGCTCTGAGCTGTCAGCACAGATGTGGGGCTTGAACTCGGGAACTGGTAGATGATGACCCAGGCCAAAGTGGAATGCTGAACCGGCTGAGCCACCCAGGCGCCCCTGACATGAACTACTTCATAAACATAAGACCAGTTATGACATTTAAAGGGGTGTGTGTGTGTGTGTGTGTGTGTGTGTGTGTGTGTGTGTAATTATGGAGTGCATGACTTGGCTTTTCAGCTTTTTGAAGTGAACTTTTAAGGAAGCATTTTTCTTTCATTTTGTAGCTCTTTTCCTGTTTTACCAAATCCTCACGCTGCAGGTGACATGAATAAAGAAAACTGGTCTCTGCTGTTTCGAAGACTAAGCAGGCATCTACCTCCAGTTATGATGAAATCACACACAGGGACTTGACCCTTCTTGTGCACGCTACACCCACCGTCACTGCCCCACTGGCGTGGCTTTTCCACCACACGCCACAGACATTATTTCCTGTCTTCCTCGTCTTGGCCTCCTCTCAGCCCGGCGTGGTCCCCCTGCTCCCTTCCGGGCCAGCCCGATCTGGAGTTCTGTCCTGGACTTGCTCCTTTCCTCTCTCTACACCCTGGTCTGGGGCCACCCCGTCTCAGACCAGGACTCTGAAATGCATCTCGGAAATGCAGTGACTCCCAAATGTCTCATCTCTGGCCCTGACACGGAGCCGTGTCCCCCACAGATGCCCAGTTGTGATTGGGAGCTCAGGACGGCCCATGAACAGCCCCCCCCCCCCACCAGAGCTCTCCTTCCCCGGGTGTGGCCACCTCTCTTTTCTCGCTCCCGTTTCCCATTCATCAGCAAGTCCTGTCTGGGCCTTCAAAACACGCCCAAACTCGCCCACTTCTGTCTTTATGACTTGCAACCCTGTCAGAGCCCCAACCTGTTCACACTGCCGGAGCAAAGTCGTTCCCTCCTGGTCTCCTTGATTCTATTACGCTTCCCACCTCCCGCTAAAATGGGGTCTCCCCACCCCATAAGAACCCTGGAATCAGAACACGACAGTCCTGGGCTCGCAGCTTTCGGATGCGCCCACACAGCACAGACAAACCCACACTGTCCCTCGGCTTCCAGAGCCCTGACCCTCCCCGGCGGCCCCTGGCCTCACTGAGCCCATCTCATTTTTCCTCTCCGGTCTCGCTCTGCGCTCTGGTCTCCGAACATCCATGGCTCTTCCCCCGCGGCAGGCTCTCTCCCTCTGAGGGACCTTTGCATTAGCTCTTCGGTCTGTCTGGAATGTTCTCCCCTGCTTCCATCCTCTGACACGGTTCTCTAGGTTCGGCTCCACACTGTGTGCTCACACTTTCTCCTTCCCCACGGCCAGGACGGCGTGTCACATACCTTCATTTTAGTTCCCTTTCTGCCCCCCTCACGACCTGGTATTTTGATTGGTTGGTTGGTTGGTTATTTACTGGCAGTCTTACGGCCAGCGCTGCTGGTTCACATGGAGCAGGGTCTCTCTAGACCCCAAAGTCAAGGCTCAGAGGGCAAGGGTGAAATACACGAAGGATGTCGTAACCATGAATATGTTTTCCCTGCCTCAAAAACGTCCGTGACATTGATGGACTCCTCAGCCCTTGCCGCCTCCTGCATCAAAAGGTGGACCCAAGGTGAGGCCAAGAAGAGACGCCATAGCTGTTCCTTCCAAGGGGCTCTTACAGCATGGAGGAGGTGGGTGGGGGTGGGGGAGACCTCGGGCCTGCGTGCGAGCTGGGGGTCCACGTGTCACACAAGCAAACGTCTTGGCGCCACGGTAAAGCATAGATCTCCTCTGACTTAGAAACGTTCTGAATTATAGTGCTTCTCATTTAACCCGGTGCTACTGGGTACGTCCTACTCACCACCAGAGGTCTGTTCTGCTCAGTTGTAAGAGCTCTTTCTCCACCATTCCTATATATACTGGCTTTTCTTTGACGTTTCACTCTTGAGTGACATAGAAAATCCACATGACTTGTTCAATTCTATTGGAAGCGGACAAAATCTCTCAAAGCCTTTCTTGGAGCTATCTATATATTTCCACTTAGCTAAGTCATGAATAAAATAATAATTCGACTGTTCTTTGTGGAAAGTTAGAAATTGAGTGGCATGAGCACCCCATTATGAACTCCTTTTTAAAATTGCTTTTGGGGGCGCCTGGGTGGCTCAGTCAGTTAAGTGTCCGACTTCAGCCCAGGTCATGATCTCATGGTTCGTTGATTCAAGCCCCATGTTGGGCTCTGTGCTGACAGCTCAGAGCCTGGAGCCTGTCTTCGGATTCTGTCTCCCTCTCTCTCTGACCCTTTCCTGATCACACTGTCTCTCTCTCTCTCAAAAATAAATAAAAACATTAAAAAATAAAGATAAATAAAATAAATAAAATTGTTTTTGTCCTCTTGGATTGTTTTGAGTTTTGTTTTTTTAATAATACAGACAACCTATGCCAAAGACTTTTTCTACTCATTTTGTAATCAAAGTAAAACAATAATATGTGTTTATTTGCTATCAACATACACGGTCACTCTTTTTAAGCTACATCTTGGTCAATCTTTCCTTTTTTTGTTTTTTAGGGGTGGCTGGGTGGCTCAGTCAGTTAAGCATCCGACTTCGGCTCAGGTCCTGATCAGTTCATGAGTTCCAGCCCCGTGTGGGGCCCTGTGCTAAGCCTGGAGCCTACTTCAGCTTCTGTGTCTCTGTCTCTCTCTGCCCCTCCCCTGCTCACACTCTTTCTCTCCCTCAAAAATAAATAAACATTTTAAAAGTTTATTTTTTAATATTTTCAGGATTTTTAATTTTTGAGTCATCTTTGCTCATTCTCTCAGAGCTTAACCAAAGCTTTATTCTGTGAGTCCTTGCACATCTGAGACTGTTGGACCAATAGAGGACAGCTTGGTCGCACGTACGGCTTTTCAATCAGTTTGCAACAAACCAATTATATTGTGACTTTGAATTTATCATCCTTGTAAAGCCCCGAGCTTTGTGATTCTTTGACTGGGTTTCTTTTTTCTTTTATTCTGACCCTAAATTAAATCATTCCAGAGAGGAGTGGACAGGGACGGAACAAGTTGGCTGCTCGTGTGCACGCTAGCATGCTTGGTGTGCCGCTTAAATCATTTATCACATTAGCTGCAAAACATTGTTGTGACATTTCGGCTGCCTTCCATTTGACTGGGGTCCAATGTACAGCACTAATTAATCCGTAGATGATGCCGATCATTTCCCATCTGTCTCTTTTGCCGTCACTATTTCTGAAAGACAGAAGACCCTGCCAAAGGATTAGGTTACACCATTCTCCACCTAATTCCATTCATAGAGTCTTTGACCTACAACTCCGGATATACCTCTGGCAGACTGTGAGCAAATTCAGACAGCCCTCTGTGGTTCACTGTTACCCACTGTGGCCCCGTCACACCTTTCTCTGTATAAACTGTTTTTATCTGCAGATAATGAGAGACCATGTAGGAGATCATCCTTGGACTTGGCATAAGATCCAACTACATGAGGGGCGCCTGGGTGGCTCAGTCGGTTAAGCCTCCGACTTCGACTCGGGTCAGATCTCACGTACGTGGGTTCAAGCCCCGCGTCGGGCTCTGTGCTGACAGCTAGCTCAGAGCCTGGAGCCTGCTTCCAGTTCTGTGTCTTCTTCTCTCTCTGCCCCTCCCCCTCTCATGCTCTGTCTCTCTCTGTATTAAAAATAAATAAAACATTAAAAAAAATTTAAAAAAAAAAAGATCCAACTACATGAGAAGAAGCCAGCAATTTAGACAGAATTCATACCCAGTGACTTCCATGGCTGGTATGGAACTCCCCTCCAGGGATAGATTCTCTCCCATCAGATTTCCATCAACTGGTTTTCTTCCTACAGTTTCTTGAAACATGCCCATCTCCACCTACCTCCTTCCTTCAAGATCACAAGCTTGTAGAATTATTACTTTTCCATGGCACCGTCTCTTCTCTGCCTTTCCTTCTTACTGTGAAAATATCAACCATTGAATCCATGTACCTCTTCCCTCCCCCCAAAATGTGGTGGCGATGGAAAAATCTTTCCTCAGCTCTGTTCCGGGATCATAACAATGAAACCAGTCACCCCAGGGCTGTAGACATCCCCTACAGACAGAGTCCATTCCATCCATGTAGAGGAAGAATGGTAAATTGTCTCAGTTTAACAAATTAATCCTTGGCTTTGTTTATGCCCATCCAACTGTTCAGAATCAAAACCGGTTTAGGAGTCAGTGGTCAGGTGGTCTGCTGCAGAATGACTGCTACCCTGAACCTCTGTGTCCCGAAGTCCCAGAACACCAATGGCACCTGGGAATGCCACGCAGACCCGGAGACCCAAGTTCATTGCTTTGATGTTGGGGCCAGAAATCTGTCTTTTCTGAAAGCTTCCAGAGTGCCTTGGGCATCAGTCCCATGGGGGGAAACCAGAGAACTTCTGCATCTTAGATCTGCAAGCGCCTTAGGGATTCAATAGTTCAAGCTTCCGAAGGGAAACAGAAGCCCAAGGCCACATAGCTAATGGTTTCGCTAAAACATACAGAGAATTGTTCAGTATGTCCAGCACACTCACTAAGAAAGATGGAACGTTCTGTTACATCTTAGGAACAATTTGCTTCAATGTGGCTTCCACTGAAAGGTTCTAAAACTTGTTCCTGAAGAGGCAAACCCTCTCACACCATGAAAACGCCATCGCACCCCACGGGGATGACTTGTAGGGGTTCCAACGAGTGTGGGTTTCCTTGAGAATAAATGTGGCGTTTAAATCAGTTACCTCGCTGCCCCAAGACGTCTCAACAGAATTATTTGCACTTTGTCCTTGGGTCCCCGAGCTGCCATCTGAAAACCTAACGTGGGGGTAGACAGTGGACAGTGTATTTGGAACATGGCACAAAGTCTCAGACAAAAAAAATGACTGGCTAAGCATAATCCTACGGAGAGCGCCAGCACCCGGGACACTGGCTGAGTGTTTGTTCGGCCACGTGGAAACCCACTTCAATAAGAGGGGAAAGTGTGATCTCTTCTTTGTTTCTCTTCTGTTGGGTGATTGAATCACACATGTTTCTTGGGTGGTAATCATTTCTAGAAGGCATTCTGATGTTTTGAGAAAGTAATCTTAACAGTGATTTGCAATGTGCGGATTTCATCTTTTGTTTAAATTTGATTCTTAACTCTTACATTGGGGTCAAAATATAGATAGAGGAGTTGAATCACCTATAAAAAAGATGGAAAGCAAACAGTTAATGTTTGGAACACATCTGACCATGAGTGGGTTGTATTCTTGCATTTATCCATCAGCCGTAGCAACAAAATGATACTTGGTCGAATTTTTGAAAAATCAGATTTTGCTGTGCTCTCCCATGAGATCAAGTCTCTGGCAGCAGTGATTCTAATCCTTTCTAGAGTTAGGTGCTCCGGCTGGGGAATGCCAACTATGCAGACAAGCAGGAGAGGAATGTGTTCACCTCTTAGCCCCAACCTGGGGGTCAGAGGGAGACATCCCTGGAAGCAGAGCTTTGAAAGCAGGAGATAAACGTGATGGATGTCAGGGGATTTGAAAGGGAGCAGAGGCAGCTGGCCGCCCTGGGCGTGCACGGACTCCCATTACCGAACACCTTCCCTGAGCCCCCAGGTCGCAGGCCCTTTGCACACGCTCGCTCAGACTTTCACACAGTGGAACAGGACAGTTGTCGTGGAAGTGTCTGTCCAGACGCAGGGCTGGTGACTTGGTCTGTGGCTGGTCTCACTCTACCACTCAAAATGCCTAGAAGAGTCTCAGATTTTTTATCTCAAAATCTAAAGGCAGTTGAGGGTTGCCTTGACTTGCTCTAAGCATCTCCTGTGGGATAAGTCAGGGCCCAGGGCTTTCTTTCTAAGGAGGTAAATTGGGGCAGGGGAGATGGCTGTTGAGGCCAGGCAGGTGAAGCCGTCGGCGGTCACTGCTGCTGGTTAAGGACTCGTTAGGAGAAGCTGCACCTGCTGCCTTCTCTCTGTCACTGCTCAGGACAAGGGCATAAGGGACCTTTGAGGGTTCCATTTAAGCCCACCTGCTGGCACTGTCATTCCGGGCTCTTTATGCTGTGGCTTCTGCGTCTCCTCCTAAAATTCCCTGCACGGCCACCACATCCCAGAGAACCGGACTCCGTGCCGGGCTCCCCACGAGTTCCCTGCAAGCTTCCTCGCTCCGACATTTGTCCAGGACCCACCCCTCCCTCTCAGCCCTCCTGAGGAATTCTTTTTTTTTTTTTTAATAATTTTTTAAATGTTTATTTATTTTTGAGACAATTCGAGCAAGGGAGGGGCAGAGAGAGGAAGACACAGAATCCAAAGAAGACTCTAGGCTCTGAGCTGTCAGCACAGAGCCCGACGCGGGGCTCTTTGGGGGCTCTCGGGGCTCAAACCCATGGACCTAGATATCATGACCTGAGTCAAAGTCGGACACTTAACTGACTGAGCCACCCAGGCGTCCCATCTCCTGAGGAGCCCAGCTCCTTCCTAAGACCTTCCTAAGACCCTGTTCTCAGACCCCGGAGGGCATACTGCTCCCACCCTTTTCCACTCTCTGCCCCCTATGGTTCACCCACCCAATTTATTCCAATAAATATATTTATTTACTCAACACTTATGTGATACTCAATACATCCTCTAACGAGGATCCATTAGTCTTTGGGGACATCATTAAAAATCCATGGATTGAAGTGCATTTGATGAGTTAATCTGCTACTGTCATTGTTGTCATCAGAGCACAGGTGGCTGCATCTGAGGCCAGTGGGGGCCTCCCAGTGATGGCGGTGAGTCCTTAAGACTCACTTCTGGCCTCCAAAAACCTCCCTGCTCTTTGGCACGACACCATGTCCCAGAGTCACCCACCGGCCCTGTACCTGGGTCAGCCATTTCTCCAAGCATCTCTGCTTTCCTTCGCTATCACACTTCTAAATTTCACTGATCTGGAGACTGTAAAATGGTACCTCGCGTGGTTATAATCTGTATTTCCCTGATACTCTGTAATATTGTGATGTTTTCATATATTTATTCAACAGTTATGTTTTCTCCTTCATAATGCCTGGCCATGATTCTGTCCAATTTACGTGAATGATGTATATGCATGTATGCATACATGTATCTGTCTATATTGCTAATAGACTCCTAGTTCATTATTTATTCCACACAGTAATCACTCGACAATTGTACGCTTCACAAATATCTTCCCCTACTTTATACTTTATCTTATCTCTTTATTAGGGTACCTCTCCTGGGACAGAACATTTTCATTTTATGTGAACACGTGAAAAACATTTTTGTTAAATGAAACACATCGAAACGAAAGTGCCTGGCTTGGGGACCGACCGTGAAGGGAACACTCATGACCACCCCTGACGTGGGGGAAAAGACCGCCGCAGCTCCCTGAAGGTAACTGCCCTTCCGGCTTTTCATGGCTTCCTCTCCTTCAGAATTTAGAAACATCGCTAGATGTTCATGTCCGAGCTGTGGCTTCATTCTACCTATTTGGGGGGCTTCTATATAAATGAGTTACACAAGATGATTTTTTTTGTGGGTTCTTTCATTTAGTGTTTTTGAAAACCAACAAGGTGATTCTAAAATTTGTATGGAAATTAAGGGTCAAGAATAATTAAGCCAATCTTGGGGGGCCTGGATGGCTCTGTTGGTTGAACATCCAACTCTCGATTTCAGCTCAGGTCATGATCTCATGGTTTGTAAGTTCGAGCCCTGAATTGGGCTCCTCGCTGACAATGGGGAACCTGCTTGGGATTTTCTCTCTCCCTCTCTCTCTGCCCCTCCCCTAAGTACACGCACACACACATGCTCTCTCAAAATAATAAATAAACCCTTTTTAAAAAAAGAATAACTAAGATAATCTTGCAGAGGAATAAAGTTAGAGGACCTAACGTACTGGATACTGGGACTTCTCATAACGATGTCGCGATCACGATGGCACCTAGCCTTCCATTGTGTGGACGCCCCACCACTTGATCCACTGTTTGATTTGACAGATACCTGTGTTGTTTCCAGTTGATGGGCATCATGAATAAAGCTGATGTGACACATCTGTGTCCATCTTTCAAATGTACGAGCGCACATCTCTTTGGGGTACGTGCCGGAAAGTGAAGTTGCCAGGGGGTAGTTGTCTGAAGAGTGACCGTAAATTCCCTTTTGATGCAGGTAACTCATGTGTATGCCCAGGATTATGTCCTAGTCTGAGATGCTGACTTATATGAATATCCAATTGTCCGGGAATGATTTATTGCAGATTACCCCTTTCTCACGGCTGTAGAGCACCGTCTTCGTCATAAATTGTGTTCATCTGTGCTCTGTCTCAGAATAGCATCTGCTCATCCATCATCTTCCAGCTTCAATCCCCTTGCTTCCCGAAATGCTTATTCTTTCCCTCCTAGGTGTCCTCATGCAGGGGGCACACCCTCTCTCAGGCGTCACACAGGAAGGGGACGGCGGATTTGCCAGGAGGTGAGGTCCCTGAGCTGTGCCCCAGTTCATCCTCACCTGCTCAGCTCCTTCCCAAATTACTGAATGAAAGCGGGTGTAAGGAAAGGCCTTCACCATAGCCGTGGGGACGTTCACCAAGCCTGGCACAGTCCTTACAAGCCCTATGGAAACAGGCGCTTCTGGCGTCCTGTCCTGTGAGTGAAGAAGGAAGCCTGAGTCCAGGTAGGGAGCTGGGAAGTGGCCGAGCCAGGATTGAACACTGTGTGTCCGGTTCCGTGCCAGCAGTGGCTGTGATGACAGACGCACATTCCCTTCCTGAAGACAGTGTTGGAGGCCCCTGCCCCTGAAGCTCTCCGTGTAGACGCCACCGTGTCCAGCCCTCCTTGACAGATAGAACACACATTGTTTGGACTGACTCTGCCTTCATATCATCCACTGCCTGACCTGCTTAGTGGCGTGCAGGCTCCGTGTCCCCACGTCCCCCTCAGCTGGCCGGAGGCAGCACCAACTTCCCCTACTGTTGGGGGCAGATCAAGAGCCGTTTCTTTTCTGGGCTCTGTGTCAACACAGCACAACTCCCTGCTTCCTCTCCCTGGAACTCCGTTTCATTTCTTATTGTGTTCAAACTTCCTTGTTTTGTGCAGGGATTCCCCTATTTCCAGTCCAGCCCTTAATTTTTCCTTATCTCCATAACTGCTTAACCGCCCAGCAAGGGTGCGAGGAGAGGTCCCTGCCCCCATTTCAGCTCGCCTGAAACCTTGCTGAAGCTCCCCCTACGGAACAGAGAAGTGCAAAGGGGCCTGGGTGGCTCAGCTGGTTGAAGTTCGACTCTTGATTTCAGCTCAGATCCTGATCTCACAGTTTGTGAGTTAGGGCCCCGCATTGGGCTTTGTGCTGACAGCTCCGAGCCTGTTTAGGATTCTCTTTCTCCTTCTCTCGCTCTCTCTGCCCCTCCTCCACTCATGCTCGTTCTCTCAAAAATAAGCAAACATTAAAAAAAAAAAAGAAAGAAAGAACAGAGAAATGCAGCTGAGGGACTTCCCCAGGCCAACAGCTGCGCCACCATTCTGACAGCACCTTCTGGAATCTACCCTAGCATTTCCAGATGATCACAGGTCATTTTCTAATCAGCAATCGCCTCCCTCTGGCCTCAGCCTTGATGGAAAAGGTGGATAGGCCTCCCGAGAATACATTTAATTTGAATTCCTTACACGGGCAAGTTCTCAGAATGGAGCTGTTCTGCAGGTTCATTTGCTCATTGGTTTATCTGGAAACCAGAAGGCTCTTTTTCAGTGGAAACCGTGGAGGACTGATGGGTAGGTCCACAGAAGTTTGTCGAATAGCACCTCAAATAATCCACCATTTGAATGAAAAAACGCAGTGAGCGACACAGTTTCATCACTAGGAATAAAAACACGCCTCCAGTGAAATTCAGTGCAGACCATGTCAGCTGGGGAAGGCAGTGAAAATAAATCTAGACTTTTATGGGGATATTAAGTAAGAATGCTCAACATTTTAAAGAGCTATAGAAATGTAATATTCTATTTAGCTTCACTTAAAGCAGGCTTCACTTTTTCTTGAGCAATCGAAGTGATAGAACCATTTGACAGCATGCACCAAAGAGGAATCATGATTCCGTCAAGCTCCAGGTCTGACGTTTAGATATCCAGTTCCCTGCTAGAGAGCTGGAAAGACTGAATCCACCTGCTTCTCATATCTTAACTCCACGTAGTCCTCCTCATACCTTTATAAATTAGATGCTTCTAGTATCACCTCCATTTTCCCTGTGAGTAAACTCACAGGAACAGAGGCACAGAGAGGCTAAGCTACTCATGAAAAACCACATCGTGAACAAGCAGGGAGGCCACGCTGCGCACTGAGCCAGGAGGCTCACCTTCCCTCCTACTGCACAGCCCCACTGGGTGGCTTCAGACAGTGAGGGGCGCTGAGAGGCAAGAGACAGGACATGACAGTGTCATGGGGTCACTGGAGAGCAGGACACTTCAGCTACGGGGTCTCTGGAGGCTCGACTGGAGAGTGGGCGCAGCAGGCAATGCCAAGGGGGACGGGCTTCCCGGGGATGGAGAGCCACAGCCAACTGTGTTCCGGAGGGAACTGCGCTCACCACCTCCACTGAAACTCAGCCCTTCCCTTGTCGCTCAGCCTCCTGCACGTGGGAGCCCAAGCAGGAGATGACGCCAGTTGTGCATCGAGGGACTTACCAAGATCTTGGGCAACAGCCCAGCAAAAAGTCCAGGCAATGGGAAGAGCAGGCAAGGGTTTGGGCAGACCGGATGCGATGGTTCTGTATTAGTCAGAGTTCTGTTGAGAAACAGAACGAGGAGGAGGAGAAAGATGATAGACAGACAGATAGAAGAGAACCAGGAAAGCAAGTGGTACAGCTCAGTCCGAAAGCCCGAGAACCAGGAGCACAGATGGCCATGGGCAGGGTGTCCCGGCTGGAGCAGAGAGCGCGTTCCCTCCTCCTCTACCTCTGTTCCAGGCAGGCCTTCTCGGGATCCGGGGCTGCCCACTCACCCTGCTGAGGGCATCTTTTTCAGTTTCCAATTCAAGTGCCAGTATCTTCCAGAAACACTCTCACAGACATACCCAGCTCTCTGGGCAGCCCTCAGGCCCCTGGAATTGACCAAAAAAAGTTAGTCATCACAGGGCTCCTGGGGAGCTTAGTCGGTTAAGCCGCCAACTTCAGCTCAGGTCCTGATCTCACAGTTTGTTGGTTCGATTCCCACGTCAGGCTCTGTGCTGACAGCTTGGAGCCTGGAGCCTGTTTTGGGTTCTGTGTCTCCCTCTCTTGCTGACTCTCTGTCTCTCTCTCTCAAAAATAAATATTTTTTAAAAATCCTTTTAATTAGCCATCACAAGGCTCCTGTGCCTGGGAGAAGCGTGGCAAGTTTAGGGGCCTGAAAGACCAGAGACCCTGTGGACACTGAAGGAGATGGAGAAAGAGACAGAGACAGAGAGACAGAAGACAGAGAGAGACAGAGGCAGGACTCAGGTCAAGCGTTTTCCATTTCCATGGAGGGTCACTGTGTGATTGACACAGGACCTTACCCTGAGTAAAGGTTTAAAAAGACCCCTCTGGGAGGAGAGAAGATGCCTTCGGGCCACCTGTGTGGTCCCTGCTGTGCCCTTTAGCTCCTGAAGTGAGAGAGGAAGTCAGTGCAAGGGGCCGTCTGCAATGCGTCAGTTTAACTCAGCAGCATCCACATCCACATCGAAACTCGGATTATGCTACCCCCTGCACTCTATATCACTCTTTTTTAAACTTTTTAAAATATTTATTTATTTATTTATTTATTTATTTATTTATTTATTGAGAGACAGAGTGTGAACAGGGGAGGGGCAGAGAGAGAAGGAGACACATAATCTGAAGCAGACTCCAGACTCACTGTCAGCGCAGAGCCCAATGCAGGACTTGAACTCATGAACCAAAAGATCATGACTCAAGCCGAAGTCCGATACCCAACCGACTGAGCCACCCAGGTGCTCCTCTATATCACTCTTTTTTTTTTATTGGGTTTTTTTTTTGTTTGTTTTATTTATTTTTGAGAGAGAGAGAGACAGAGCATGAGCAGGGTAGGGGCAGAGAGACAGGGAGGCACAGAATCCGAAGCAGGCTCCAGGCTCTGAGCTGTCAGCACAGAACCCCATGCAGGGCTCGAACCTGCAAACCATGAGATCATGACCTGAGCCAAAGTCAGACGCCCAACCAGCTGAGCCACTCAGGCGCTCCTCTATATCATTTCTAAGAAAGTGTATTTGACTCTGTGCCTGTTAGTAACATGGAAACACATCGACTCTCATACTGGTTTCCCAGCAAATTCTTGTGCATTTGATGGGATCTGGTTTCTACCGGTGGGAGCTAACTTGTGAGTTCCGCGGTTCTTTCCAATCTGAGAAGGAAACAATGAATTTTAAGGCCAAAATGAGAGAACAATTAACCGTGGCAGGAAACGGAGGCTGGTCTTGATGCAGTCTCCATATGTCGTCTTGATTTTAACTCCATAAATGTTCAATTCCGTCATAATGAAATCAGTCACTGAGGTGTATTTCAGAGCAATCAAACGGCCCCCGGACGTTTGCCTTCTGGTTGGCGTTGCTCTGCAGGAAAAACATGCCAACATATTAACATACTTTCCAAATGGACATTCATTAAACATCATAATGAAGGAGGGACATCTCGGGTCACAAAGTTCCCCATACCCTCGTGACAGTCCCAGCCAGCTCTCCATCTCTAACGGTCTCCTTGGCTCGCAGCATCTGTGGCTGTAATCACGTTTAAATGGTGGCATGTTTTACTCAACAATCCAACTGCCCACATTGATCTTAAATTCTAAGCGTGCTGAAAGCCTGAGGAGGTGGGCGCGATTGTGCTGTAGATATTTGTAGCTTCCGTTGAGAGGAGGTTCTTTCTGAACTCCCAAGGAATGACGTCACGCTGTCTCCTGTGGGCGGGTCCTGCTAACCCCGCCTCCGGAAGCGAAGGCGTGGGCGCTGATAACCTCATTTAACATCACTCGTGGTGGTGTTATCACCACCCCTCTGGCAGTTGTACAGATGTGGACGGGCCCGGGGAAGAGGGTCAGGGCCAGCCTACAGCCACACCGCCATTGTACAGAGCACCCAGGGTCTGATGAACCCAGCCACGCTGACTTCAGATCCAGATTCCCAGCCTCCACTTTTTACTCTGTGTCTTGTAACTCCTTTCCCAACAGGAGAATGATGACTTCCCCAAGAGGGGCTCCTGGACACGGCTCTGAGCCAGCTCCCATGAGTCCCTTCTCTTGGGCAGGGCTGCCAGCTGCGGGACGGGAGGCCCTAATTTCCTCCCCACCGTGGCATCCAGACAAACCCCACTTAACTGGTTTGGATGCGGTTTCACCACGAGCTGGTCCCCAGGGCCATGTAGACACCCGGTGGGGATGGAAACAAGCCGAGGGGCATCCAGGGGCCGGTTCCCAGGCCCTGGACGGAACCTGAGAGGACCTGCACTCTCCCCTGCGGTGCCAGAGTTTGGGGCGCCGGGACTCACATGTGGCCAGAAAGGGGAGGGGGCTGTCCTGGGGATTTTTAATGTCTTGATTTGTGTTTGTTTGGGGTCAATGAGAGATCGGGGGCTGTGAATGCTTCTGTATCCCGAGAGAAGCACTCCACCCTTGTGACCGAGTCTTCGGAAGGGACATGTGACCACGCCCAACGACACGGGGTCCAGAGAGCTGAGGAGGCAGCAGACAGGCTGACAGTGGGCTCCGGAGGGCCCCCCTGTGTTTCTGGCCTGGCCGGCTCCTCACAAGGAGTCGAGGGCCCTGGTCTAGGGCTAAGGGTGTGCCTGACGTCTCAGGGCTTGGCTTCCTCATCTGTAAAATGGGCGTATGATGCCAAAAATAGCCACTGCCCCCGGCCTGGCTCACAGATGGACTCCAGGTAGGTCAGGAAGTCACTTGTTTCTGCACAACACAGGCAGGAAATGTGAAACGCGCTCACTGTCATGTTTATGAGCTTGCTCTTGGCTTTCCTAAGCCGTGTCTGTCTGTCCAGGAATGGCTCGATGCTGCGGGGCTTTGAAGAAATGCTGCTTTGGGTAGGGAAACACTGGGTGACTGTCGTCGGCCATTTTTCATCGATCAAAGGCTATTTAGTGTCACCTTCAACCACTGAGGGCTCAGGTTCTTCACCTGGAGACGCAGGGTAAGGATGAGAAAGCTGGGCAGACCCAGGAGGAGGAAGGAGGCAGAACTCTTGGCCCAGATCGTAGCAAGCCCAACATCCCGAGTCTGTCACTTTAGTTTTTATGAGTCTTGTCCTCAGGGTAGGTTTGGGGAGGCATCTAAGGGGGCATTTTGCTTTCACCCTGAAGTGGGGGGAGGGGAGGGCCAGCTCTGGTGACTTAGGTCGGGGCATCAACGCCTGGCAGGCAGCCCCAGCCCAGGAGGAAAAACACTCCTCTCTCTCTGACCATAGTCCCGCTCCTACTGCCCCGACATGACCCCAGGACCCTGGGACCAGCCTCCCTGCAGCCTTTCTGCGTCAGGCAAATGCCAAGGGCATGTCTTCATTCTTCCATCTTTGGTCTGGTTCTAGGAATGTGGGTCTACACTGCCGTTCTCCCGGGCTAGCGCTAACCACAGCCCCTCAGAAGGGTTTTTAGGAATACAGATCATAGGTTGTCACTGCAAACACTCCAACGGAGCTGGTCTGGGGCGGAGCCCAGAACCTGCATCTCACCAGCACACGGGTCATTCTGAGACCACACAGAAAACATGGGCCTTGGGAATGAACACCACAGGGCATCCTGGCCTGGCTGTGTGCCAGCAGAAACGCAGAGTCACCCCAGCTTGCATTCCTGGGCCTTTCCAGGGTGCCAGCGCTGGGCCAAGTGGGGCTTTACGCCCAGCGTGGCATCCAATCTCCAGACAAACCATGGCAGGACTTCTGGTGCTGGGTGAGCTGAGAGCACTGGCCTCCAGTTCAGAGCTGGCCTCGCCCCCGATGCCCCGCCCCCGGTGCCACCCCCCAAGCCTCCCCCCCCCCACCGCCCTGGGCCCCTCAGGCCTGTCACCCAGCTCCACAATTTCCTACTCACCTCCTTCCCTCATTTGTCCCCTGGCCATTCCAGAATGATTCAGCCAACATGGCCTTTCAGTCAGAGCCCAGGTATTCTGCAACCAGCTCCTGGAACACCAATACGGTGTGTTCCCTTCGGAGGGGGAGGTCCCCAAGTTTGCTGTGGCCCCCGCGTGATTTTACAGGGTGCAGGCGCTTTTGGTGTCTGGAGCACATGCCAATGGCCGTGTAGCTCTGATGTAAAGGAAATTATACCCCCGGCCGGCTGCTGGCAGGAAAGACACAGAGCAAGATTTCTATCCCTTTTCCACAGAGAAAGTACCTACTAATTATACTCAAGCTTGGGACCTCGAAGGCCGCAATACGGGTCC
Source organism: Suricata suricatta (assembly GCF_006229205.1). Taxonomy (NCBI): domain Eukaryota; kingdom Metazoa; phylum Chordata; class Mammalia; order Carnivora; family Herpestidae; genus Suricata; species Suricata suricatta. Next base: position 5,449,606 of record NC_043702.1, read on the forward strand.
CTCCAGACTTTCGATGGTGAGGCCTAGCTAAGATTAGAGAGCTGGCTGGTCTCGTGGCCGGTAGGGGTGGGGCAGGGTGGTCAGCTTTCCCCCCTGGCCGGAGCCTCCCTGCATCTCAGGGGATGAATAAGGTCCTCAGCAGAAGGACAGAGAGAAAACTCCGGGAAAATAACTCTTTAGGGATGAGATGAGGCAACTTTGGTCATGGCTTCTCAAAAGAAGCAGCCAAAGGGATCCAGAAATTTCCAGAAGTGAGTGGTAAGGCGATATGCCTCATGTCCTGGGAATGGGTGGAATCCAAATATTACCCTTCTTTTCCTTTAAGTCACTAAAATTCTCAGATGCTGTGATTCTTTGGAAGGCAAACTCCATTTGTCAGAACCACCGTTAACACGGATGTAGCACGAAAGCCTTTGTCCTTTTTGTAGGAAAAAACTCTAACTTAGCTGAAAGATACCCGGATGTAGATCCCGTGAGAACCTGGGAAATCCTCTTAGAGATTTCAGGTGTCAACGGACACGTGTGCTTACACAGCAAGATTCAGGGGAGGCCCTGCCCAGCCGCTGCGACAGTTCTGTCATCGAACAAGCGAACTCCCCTAACATCTCCCGCAGCCTGCTTGAGCCTGGTGGACTGAGAGATGGGGAAACTGGGGCTCTTCCTTCTGGAGCTTTCTGAATAGCCGAGATCCTGATGGTAAGAGTGGGCATGAACCCCCAGACACAGCTAGGCTCTGGCCATTCTTTCCCTGGCCCTTCACCCGCTCGCTATGTTAATCTGATCAGGGACAAGGGCCGCGTGTCCAGCTCACGGGTCCCATCTAAGAGATGAAGCGTTTCCATGTGACATCACCATATGTGATGCTCAGGGCGGGTTTCCTGGTGCGGGACTCCAGCCAATGGAGATTCTCCGGGGATAGGAGGCAGGCTCTTAACTTCAAATGCCTCTCCTTCCTGGTGACGTGTTGCTTCAGATACACCGCCAAAGACTGGCTCTTTGAGTAAACACTGCTCCCCAGCAACATATTTCAAAACTCAGTGCTGGGGAGGAGAGTGGCAGGACACATGTATGTGCGTGTATCCTACTTATGTCTGTGCACTTCCCCTTATTCAGTGTACTCCTAGGAAGTGCTAGGAGACCAGCCTGAGAGGGGTTTCATTCATTAAGCCTCACCTCAGACAATTAAAAATAAATTTGAGGTAGTTATTTCAGAGATAGGGAAGATGTGGCAAATCAGTACTGTGCGAGTTATTATTAAGCAGGATTTCCAGTTACTTCTGATCAACTCTTCTGTGTTATTTAGATTTTCAACAAGGAGGTATTTTGTTACGCAGCCACATAGCAGAGTTGGACCTTGAGCTTGGGAAAACTACCGGAGAACAGTGTATGCAATGTTGTCCTTATTCTGAAGAGGTCAATGTCTGTCTTACGACAGAGGATGAAGCATCAAGGGGGGGGTGGTGGGGGAAGAGATGGAGGAAAGACCTGAGGGGAGCCAGCCTTGGGTTTCCAATGTCTAATAAGCAGAGGGGCCTCATGCCTGCACAGCTGTGGCCACTAAGATGTCTGGAAGGTCAGCTCAGCCATGCCTAATAGCTACTGTCATTGTAATCGGGACAGAGAACAGAGCAGGACCCTGCCACCTTCAGACTGTCAAGTTCAGAGGGGTCTGGCTGCAGGGACCCGGCCCTGAGTGCTGGGGGTACAGCTGGGCACCACCTGCAGCCTTCTCCTGCCCGGCATTTCACATGGGCTCTTACATCCAGGCTGTGTCTCAGCCGTTTTGAAACTCTGATGGTAATTAGACCCACCGCACCCACAGCTGGGCCTGGCGCTCCTGATGCTGGCCGGCCCATCTCTCCACCGAGAGGCCTCTCCGGTTGCCCTGGCTGGGGGCCAGCTCGGAACCCGAACACTACCACGTGCCTGGCACTGAGTCTAGCCACTTCCTGAACCTCCCGCCACCTGATTAGATCTCCCTTGATGTTGCCGCAGGAGGCGGTAGGGTAATCTCTCTCTCCCCAGTGCGGCCATAAATTCCACTTCCTTTCTCCTGAGGCTGAGACAGCCGCCTCTCCAGCCCACAGGCCAGCTTTACTCTTCTCTAAATCCCAAACACAGGCACAAGGTATTACGTCTCCTAGAGGAAGTGCCCCACCCTGGTTCCAGACCTCAGCACCCGAAGGCCAGAACTAGTCTATTTAGGGACTGCTCAGCCTATGGAAAGTCAGCATCATTTTAAAATGAACCAGAGACTGGATGCCAACCCAAGCAAAGACGGAGTGGACCTAGCCCTAGGACAGTCTACAGTGGCTTCCAGGCTGCCCCTACCACCAGCGTATACTGTGGGCATCATTTCTTCGAATTTCAAGAATCTCTCGAGAGAGAGCTTGTTTCGGGGAGGAGGGGATGCAGACGGTGGCTCCGGCTGGGGGTAGCCCAATAGCTCTTTCTGAAAGTGCTTCCCAAACAGGAAAGGTTAAACCTTTTGTCACGTGCTGGGAGAGGCAGCTGACGGAGAGAGATGAAAGAAGTGCACATAAATGGCGCACGTAGTTGATGGGGACCCTGAGCTAACTTCACCCCACCCCTGATCCCGTGCCACGGGTAAGCTCCCTGAGTGGGCTAGGGTGCTACTGATTTACTCCTGCTTCCAACCCTGGACGTGTTTATTCCATGGCGGACACTGCGCCCTGCTGTCAAGGGGTCAACCCTACCGCCCCCTGTATGCTGATTTGCTGCTACCTGCCACCCTCCTCCCCGCAGTCTGCAAGAGCACAAAGTTTGAAATGAATTTGTTTAGATGCAGAGGCTGAGCCACCCAAGGACCCAGCAGCAGGACGCACGGGCTCCCACGGGAGATGTGACCTTCATGCCAGGTGTTGTGAACTGCATGTGGCTAAGAGGAGATTCAAGAGCCATTCACACCGAGCAAGGCCAGGACCCAATTCCCTCCGATCTTCCATCGCCTTCTCCCCACGTGCCTCCAAAATTAAAGAAAAGCACAAAAGAACATCAATGATATCAGTTTGGGATGGGTAAGCACACCAAGTGCCAGAAATGTGGTCACGTAATTGTTTGAGATGTTAAGTGCCCAAATGGTACTGTTAATTTGATTAGGTAAGACAACAGAAGCTAAAAGTTTGCATCTTTTTGAGATAAAGCATTGAGGTAAGAAAATATCATGTTGGACTTTAAAATATGTCAGCAAAAATAAAAGATACCTTGACATTTTTATTTATATATTTATTTATTTATTTACTCATTTATTTACATATTTATTTGTGTGAGAGAGAGAGACAGAGAGAGAGAGAAAGAGAGTGGGAGAGGGGCAGAGAGAGAGGGAGAGAGAGAATCCCAACCAGGCTCTGTACAGTGCTGAGCCCGACACAGGTCTCAAACTCATGGACTGTGAGATCACGACCTGAGCCGAACCCAAGAGTCAGATGCTTAACAGACTCAGCCACCCAGGTGCCCCTAAAAGATTTTTTTTAATGGCAAAATGTCAACAATGTTTAATCCAAGATTTGCAGGTGATAATTATATTATTTTCTCTACTTTTCTCCATATAAGAAAAATTTGAAGGAAAAGCATTTGGTGTTTTCTCAAAGCAGATCTTGTTTCTCTTAAGAAGGGAATTTTTGGTGGCGAGGGTGAGGCAATTGTTGGTCTTGTTTTGTTCTTATTCTCCTGATTACAAAATTATACAGTTTGTTGTAGAATTGTTAGGTTATACTGAAGACCCACCAGGAAGAAGGTCAAAGTCACTCATGAGAGGAGCACTCAGAGACAACTCAGGAATGACCACTGTCAACGCCCAGGTGTACTTCCTTCTTTCTATGCATATTACAGATCATTAAGAATCACGCTACATAAGGATGAGGCCATGTGAGCTTGCCAATATTTGACCATGTTAACGGACAAAACAGAAACTCACATCGTTCAACTTAGCACATATAAGATTGAGAAAACTGGATAGCCACACGCAGCAGAATGAACTGGACCCCTGTCTACACCATACACACAAGTCAACTGGACACGAATCAAAGACTTCCACATGAGACTGGAAACCGTAAAACTCTGAGATGAAAACATAGTGGGTAAGCCCCTTGACATCACTCTTGGCAATTTTTTAGATTTTTTTACATTTGACACCAAAAGCAAAGGCAGCAAAAGCAAAAATGAACAAGCATGACAATGTCAAACTAAAATGTTTCTGTACAGCGAAGGAAACCATCAACAAAATGAAAAGGCAAGCTATGGAATGAGAGAAAATATTTCCCAGTCATATTTCTGATAAGGGTTTAATGCCCAAAATATATAAAGAACTCATAACTCAATAGCAAAAAAAATTCGGGGGTGGGGGGGATTAAAAATAGGCAGAGGGACTGAATAGTGATTTTTCCAAAGAAGATGTATAAATGGCCAACAAGTACATGAATAGGTGCTCAACATCAATAATCATCAGGAAATGCAAATCAAAACCACAACAAGAGATCACCTCACCCCTGCGAGGACGGCTTTTGTCAAAAAGACTAGAGAGAACCAGTGTTGGTGAGGATGTGGGACAAAGGCAGCTCTGTCGGTGAGGATGTGGATTGCTGCAGCCACTATGGAAAACAGAATAAAGGTTCTTCAAAAAAATCAAATAGAACTACGATATGATCCAGCAACCCCACTCCATATCCAAAAGGAAGCAAAATCATGGACTCAAGAAGGTACCTGCACTGCCATGTTCATTTCAGGTTTATTTACAATAGCGAAGATATGGAAACAACCCAAGTGTCAGTCAATGGATGAACAGATACAGAAGATGTAATATAAGGGAATATTGTTCAGCCATGAGAACAGAGGACATCCTGCTATTTGTGACAACTTGGACGAAACTGGAGGATGTTGTGCTAAGGGAAATAAGCTAGACACAGAAAGACAAATATTATATGATCTTACTTATAAATGACATTTTTTTAAAAAGTCAGACTCATAGAAATAGAGACTAGAATGGTGGTTACCAGAAGCTCGGGGGGTGGAGGAAGAGAGATGTTGGTCAAAGGTTACAAGCTTTCAGCGGTGACCCAAGATCTGGGGATCTGATGCCAAGCATGGTGACTACAGTTAATAATCTGCATTGACATTTGCTAATATCTTAAATGTTCTTACCATAGTACCAGAAAAAGAAGGGAACCATGCAAGGTATTGATGTGTTAATTAATCTGATTGTGATCACCATTTCACAATGTATATGTATATCAACTCATCACATTGTACACTTTAAATATATGCAATTTTATTTGTCAGTTAGACCTCAAAACATCCAGGGAAGGAGCCCACGGTCTGGGGAACAAGAGTCTGCCGGTCCAGCCTTTCCCACTGACTTTACCTGATGAACTTTTATAAACTGTTTGAAGTTCTAAAAAAGAATCCCATGGAGAGGTCAAATGTGGTCATATTAAAATGATAGCATTCTTGGGGCACCTGGCTGGCTCAGTCAGTGGGGCAGCAGACTCTTGATCTCGGGGTCATGAGTTTGAGCCCCATCCTGGGGGTAGAGCTTGCTAAAAAAAATAAAGTGAAGGGGTGCCTGGGTGGCTCAGTCAGTTGTGGGGTCTCCCTCTTGATTTCGGCTCAGGTCATCATTTCATAGTTCGTGAGTTTGAGCCCTGCATTGAGCTCCACGCTGGTAGTTTGGAGCCTGCTTGGGACTCTCTCTCTCCCTCTCTCTCTGCCCCTCCTCTGCTCGTGCACACTCTTTCTCTATCTCAAAGTAAATAAACTCAAAAAATAAATTAAGTAAAAAATAAATAAATAAAACTTAAAATATGATAACATTCTTTATATCATTATTCAAATCTTTTTGTGTCCCTTAACAAAGTTTGATGCCCTTCATATATGATCTAATAGTATCTGATTTCAGCTAGACCATCAGTGTTACAATTGTTTTGACATAGTATTCTTTACGTTATGTTTTAGGTGGTCATTTTCTCGCATGTAGGGAAACGGTATACACACACAAACATAAATATGGACACACGTATACATATATTTTTTATTTTTAACTTTTCTGTATCATAATCCTGTCACCCTTACTAAGTTTTTCCATTGCATCACAGCTATGACTAATGATAATTTTGGTTTCTTTCCAATGATTGTATCTTACTTATGAAATTGGCTAGAACTTTCAGACGAGTGTTGAATAATAGCAATGCTTTTTATATAGCGAAAGGAAAAAAGGGGAAATAATGAAAGATAAAATGGTTCATTTATCTCTAGATTTCCATGAGGTAGGATCATAGGCAATCATTCAAGGGACATTGAAAAATAATATTTAATGCATTGGCAATTTGAGTATCACATGCTTTTTTTAATGTTTTTGTTTATTTTTTTGAGAGAGAGGGAGAGAGAGAGAGAGACAGCATGAACAGGGGAGGGTTAGAGAGAGAGGGAGACACAGATTCCGAAGCAGGCTCCAGGCTCTGAGCTAGTTGTCAGCACAGAGCCTGACATGGGGCTTGAACCCACGAACTGTGGGATCATGACTTGAGCTGAAGCTAGATGTTCAACTGACTGAGCCACCCAGGCACCCCTACTTTTATTTTTTTAATGTTTATTCATTTATTTTGATAGAGAGAGAGAGTGAGCGAGCATAAATGGAGGAGAGGCAGAGAGAGAGAGGAGAGACTCCTAAGCAGACTCCATGCTGTCAGTGCAAAGCCCAACACAGGGCTTGATCTCACAAACCGTGAGATCATGACTTCTGCTGAAATCAAGAGTCATACACCCAACTGTTGACTGAGGCACACAGGCACCTCTATCACACACTTTTAAATGAAAAACTTTAGTCCCGAAGTTTATGAAATGATTTAATGATTGTTTAAACAGAAAGAGTAGAGGGGATGCCTGGGTGGCTCAGTAGGTTAGGCGTCTGACTTCAGCTCAGGTCATGATCTCACGGCTTGTGAGTTTGAGCCCCACGATGGGCTCTGTGCTGACAGCTCAGAGCTTGAAGCCTGTTTCAGATTCTGTGTCTCCTCTCTGTGTCCCTCCCCCACTCGCAAGCGTGCACTCTCTCTCTCTCTCTCAAAATAAACATTAAAAAATTAAAAAAGAAAAGAAATATAGATACCACTGAGTCCCAGCTGAGCTCCATCATGGATCTGCTCATCAGGAGATCTGGCTCGAAGAACAGCACATGGGTCTTGGATCAAAGAGTAGCCAACAAATTCTATCTTTTCGGTTACCGTGGCACAGTCTCTATCTATGAATCCTTCACAAATGCGAGTTTCATCATCAACTACTCTCCCAAGTGCATCAGCTAAGAGGACTTCTGAATTTCGCTTTTAACATAAGGGACGGGGCCACCCTTGACTGCTGGAAGAAGTGCACCCTCCTCCTCCAGGAAGGACCCGCTCTTCATCAGGCTCCGGCCAACAGCGGCAGGTGCGGGGCTCTGCTGGGTAAGACGGGAGGCGCCCCATTCTGCAGAATTCAGTAAGAAAGGCAGATGTCCCCCAAGCAGCCACTGGTCTGAAGCTGTTCGCCTTTTGATCTTAGAAATTCCTCCCAAGAAAATAAGGGCGGTCCCTCCAGGTCCCACATTTTAGGAAGCTTTTGCTGCTCGCCTATCAGCATCTTGCCCTGTCACACCTTGCCCCAGAAGTTCCTCTTCTGTCCCTAGGAAAGAGATTTAAAAAGCTGGTCACCTTTGTCCCCCTGGCTGGTGGCGTGGTCTCTCCGGGGAAGTTAAACAGCCTATGCTTGGGACCCATTCTTGATGAGGTTGAAGTCCCGTGCCATCAGGTACTGCTTAGATTAGACGTTGAGGTTTGAGGTGATGCATGCCTGGAGTTCAGAGTGTGAGCATCTACAAAACACACAAATTCAAAACCATGAAGTGACTGTCCTAAACACCCGCAGGGCACACCTTCCGAGGCCCGCACCTGGATATCTGTTGGTCGCTTCTTTTCAGAGTAGAAAATCCACCAGCATCCCAGCCCTGGGACCGTCCATCGCCTTGGAGACCAACTGTTGTTCAAGAGCTCACTGCAAAAGGGGAAGGACCTCCTGACCATCCTAATGGGCTTGTCAGTTACCAACAGAAGTTTGACAACATTTAGACAATCACAGAACAAGCCGGAGTCTTTACACAAAAGTGAGTTGCAAAATTTACCCCTGAAGAGTTTGAAATTGTATAAAGGCTAAATCATACCTAATTATGCATTTGGCTCAACAAATTTCCTGACTGTAAAAATGACATGAAATATAAAACTTAGTGGTAATACACATGCACAAATTCAATTTTTATGTTGTTCTTTTCTTTTCACTCACGTGTTATTGAAATTGAGGCCCCAGCAAGTACTGGATGGTCTACACTGCCAGTCACCCTATGTCTCTTTGGGGAGGGAAATCCGGGTGCTCTTCAAGTATTCATATTTATAATATAAATACTTTAGGGCTGATGAGTACTTCTGCTTTCATCCATCACTGAGATATTAGAAAAAATCTGGCACTCAGATCTGCTGGAGGGAGGGAGACGCGGTGTACACAAAAGCAGGAGCAGAGAGAGAAGAGGGGGACCTTTGCCTCCAATAACTTCTCACTAGGGAGTCTTCGGACCAAAATCTCCTTCCTTCCCTTCCTTCTTTCCTATTTTCCTTCCTTTTATTTTTTTCTTTAGTTTAAAAAAATGTTTTAAAACATTTATTTATTATTGAGAAACAGAGAGAGACCGAGCATGAGCAGGGGAGGAGCAGAGAGAGGGGGAGACACAGAATCTGAAGCAGGCTCCAGGCTCTGAGCTGTCAGCACAGAGCCGGATGCGGGGCTTGAACTCACGAGCTGAGTTGTGAGATCATGACCTGAACCTAAGTCGGACACGCTCAACCGACTGAGCCACCCAGGTACCCTCTTCTTTCTTTTTAAAGCTTTATTATTTCTTGCCTTGTATTTACTTTTTTTTAACTCTTTCCTTTTTCTTTTTCGTTGCTCTCAGTGTATTGAGCATGTGGCTTGAGTCCCTTTGCGTTCCCGGTGGAGGAGGGGGCACCCATGTCCTCTCCTGGAAAAGAACTGATACAACAGGGTCCTCAGAAAATCTGCGGAAGATAGAAAATCAAGCTAGACACAGATGCAGAATGAAGGGAAGAATGGGATTTCGGGCAGAAAGCCAGAGTTGCGTCATTTGAGCAATTTCAGAAGGAAAAAGCAGGAGCCGGCACAGCACGCCTCACTGGCCGCAGGTGACCCTCCGGCCCCACTTCCCTCCGCTGGGGTCTTCCCAGCGTCCTCACCCAGCAAGGCTGGCTCCCTGCTCCAGGACCTGGCTCAGCGGTCAGAGAAGCCAGGCACCGCTTCAGGCCACTTCCAGAAACCTGGGGAGTGCTGAGGCCCCTGGGGGGCTCAGGCCCCTAAGCACCTGACTTGATTTCAGCTCAGATCATGATCTCACGGTTTGTGGGTTCCGGTCCAGAGCCCAGCTCTGCATTGAGAGTGCAAAACCCCGATGGTGCCCCTCTCTCTGTCCCTCTCCTCTCCAAAAAAAAAATAAATAAAAAATAAAAAATAAAAAAAAAGAAATGGGGGGGGGGCAGGATCCTGGGTGTCTCAGTAGGTTGAGCATCCAACTTTGGCTCAGGTGGTGATTTCCAGTTGGTGAGTTCAAGCTCTGCACCAGGCTTGCTGCAGTCAGCCAGTCAGCGTGGAGCCTGCTTCCATCCCTGGTCCTCCTCTCTCTGCTCCAGGCCTTCCCCCCTCACGTGCTCTGTCTCAAAAAATAAATAGAACGTTAAAAAAAAAAAAAAAAAGAAAGAAATGTGGGGAATGTTGCCTCCTGTAAGTGAAACCTCTCTCTTCCCCTCCTCTCCCCTTCTCTCCTCCCCACCTATCCCCTCCTCTCCCCTCCCCCTCTTCCTCCCCTCCTCCTTCCCCTCCCCCCAACCTGGGGCAGGTCCAGATAATGTAGATTCAGTGGAAGCAGAGCCTCTGATTCTGTGCGTTGTCTTTCACCACAAATTGAGGGACTGGGAAGCTAGATAGCAGCATAAGGGTCTCCTTGATCAACCTCCCCCTTTTTATACCTGCACCCCCCCCATGTCAAGGAAAAGAGTAAAAAATAAAATGATAGACGATTTAGGGCTGAATTTAACTGCTCTTCCGGCAGCCACTCGCACAGTCCCGAGCCGCAGGCACAAGTGGCCGAACCAGTACTTGGCTCATCGTGGAGACAATTAGCATTTGTTACTTGCTGTAATGAGCCAAGCGAATAATTGTTTCTGGCCAGAGACACTGGGGCCGCAACCGCTTGTCTGTGTCCCTAATTTCTGGGCTCAAGCTCTGCGAACGGAGTTCTCCGAGGGGAGGCTGGCCTGGAATTGATGAGGTGTCCCGTCGCTGCCCAGATTGTCCGAAGCCCCCAGAGCTGGAACTCACGGTTGACCCCTGCTTCCTTCGAGTGGTGACTGACTAGGTGCTTCTGCGGCTCCCAGCTCCCAGGCGCGGGGCCTGTGCTGCACCCTTCACCCTCCCAGGGTCCCAGGGTCCCAGGGTCTGCCACCAGCATATCGTCACCAGGGCCAGAGCCCCGATTCCCTCCTGCGCCTCAGCATTCAGAGTTAAGATGTTCAATGGCATTTTCTCGGAGCCTCTCGAGCTGTCTGACTCCCACAGTGTAGACTGAATTCTGTTCTCGGGTCTCTGCGAGTGGGTGTGGCCCCCTATGGATTTGAAGAGGCGGGGAGCCTTGCTGGCAATCCTGGGGAAGTCCTTACTGCCAGCACGCTGATATTTCTGGATAAAGTTTGGTAAACATGATACATTCTGTGTTGAAGAAATCGGAAGGGTTCCGAACACGCCACCCCAAAGCCTGACATTTCGGCGGGTGGATTATTTTGAGGCCAAGGCGGGGGAAGACCAGCAGGCACAAGAAAAGCTCTTTACCTCCCCCTAACTCCCTGAAATAAAGTCTGTACTTACCCTTTTGCAGAGGAAATTTACATTTGTAAAGGAAGAGAACTGCCGGACGTCAAGTTCACCAGAGGGGCCCTTATCGGCACCACAAGGCCGCTGGGATTTACCAGCTCTTTTCACTTCCTTCCCTCACCCACCCCTTCATTCGCCTCCTTCCCCCCCACCCCCACCCCCAAGCCCGACCTCCCTCCCTTTCTCCAGCTCGAGATGGTGTGTAAATCTCACAGCTGAGCGTCACCTTGGGACTCGTATTGCTGTGAGCCCCTGTGGGCACCTACGCAATTAAAGTTGGGGGCTCTCCTCCTCTTAATCCGCCTTATGTCAACTTCATTCTTAAACCGGCAGCAGAACCTAGAAGGGTAGAAGGAAGCCTTTTCCTCCCCCGCAGTTTCCAGCAAGCCCAAAACGCAAAGTCCCTCTTTACTAAGTAGTCGGATTATTCAATGAGGCCAAACATTGAGAAAAGACTTGCTATGAATAATTGCAGACTACTGAACTATTTTTAAAAGGTCTGTGGAGGATGGACGAATCAGGTGTGCGTGCGCGCATGTGAGAGCATGAGGAACAGGAACTGGGGGCGCACGGGAGCTCTGTCCTTGGCCTTTGTCGTTGAACCTGCTCGTGGGACTTTATCTGGTTCTCCTTTTCTTCTCCACCGTAGCCTGAAGGCGGTGGAGAAACAAGAAGGAGTGGCGCACCGCAGCGTTTCTAGTTTCCAACGCTCTGAATCTTCCCAGCACACCATCTCCTAGAAATAGTGGAAATAACACAAACAGGGGACAAACATTTGGAAACAACTCCTATCTGGCCGGTGCATTGCTGCAGTGTTTTATTTGACTCTCAGGGATGCCTTGGATGCGGGTGTTAACATTCCTTTTTTAGAGAAGCAGAATGCAAGGATCAGAGAGGTTAAGTCATCTGTCTAAGATCACACAGCTACAAGGTAGTTGATACAGGGTTTGAATCGTTGCAGTTGGATGCCTTTATACACAAGCAGGGCTCCGTCTACTCCAAAACCATGACGCAGATGTCAGAGGGGCAGACCTTCTGGTCTCCCACCATGCCCGCAGCCTCCGAGGGGCTCCGCTCGCAGGGTCTTTGCTATTTAAGTGCCTGCGGGTCTGCCGGAGCTGTCTCCTTCCTCAGACTCACCTCTGCAACGCAGCCGCTCCAGTTGGGTAAGCTGACTAATCACACCAAGCATTTTGCGGGTTTAGCAACTTGACTAATAGGTTTGGGGGTGGAATGATGAGCCCACAAGCCACAGCTCTTTCTTCCCCCACCCCGAGAGCCCCACCCCTGCCCAGTCCTGCTCCTCGAAGCCCGTCCACCAGAGGCTCTGAATCCAGGTACTTTGTCCACACTGGAGATGAGAACTTTCCAGATCTTCCCTTGGAGGACTCCCAAACAGCTTCAAAAGAGTGGAAACCATCCTCTCCTTGAAAAAAGCAACTAATGGGCTATTTGTCCAAACTGGCAAGTCTGTGGTCATCCACACCCTACGGCAATAAGGTGCTGACCCAACTTTCCCTTCCAGGGACTGGCTGATCCGACCGGAAGTCAGGGAGTGATTCGCTTGGTGGAGAAAGCAGCATGCAATGCTGGAGACGCTTACGTTAAAATGTTTTTGTCATTTATCTGAAAGTCAAATTTGGCTGGATATCTGTATGTTACCTAGCAGCCCTAAGACAGAGGCCTAAGGAGGTAGTTTAACTTCATGGAGGTATTTTTCAGGGATGGTAGACGTAGAAATTCAGAATTTGACTGTGTTGCATTGCACACGTGTTGGGAGGGAAACTGTTCCTTAAATCTTTTCAATTCATTTTCTGTGGATTAACCACTCTAGAAGTCTTAAAAATATGGCTGAGGGAGGGCCTGGGTGGCTCAGTCAGTTAAGTGACTGACTCTTGATTTTGGCTCAGGTCATGATCTCACGGCTCGTGGGATGGAGTCCAAACTCAGGCTCTGTGCTGACTGCAAACAACCTGCTTGGGATTCTCTCTCAATCTCTCTCTCTCTCTCTCTCTCTCTCTCTCTCTCTCTCTCTCTCTCTCTCTCCCCCTCCCCTGATTGCTCTCTCTCTCAAAAATAAATAAATAAACACTTAAAAATATGGCTGAAACTGTTGCACTAATTGGAAAGATTGCTATCACCATATCCAAGCATGTTTTTGGGGAAATTGCCTTTTCAAAACGCTATTAGCATCAATCAGAATGAGAAAAGAACTTAACACCCAGGAAATGCCCTGAACTGGCAAAGAGGAAGAAAGGGGGAAAAAACCAAACAGAGCTTCCTTCAGCTTTTGGCACCCCACAAAGCCGACTTCTCCGCTCCCCCCCACCGCCCCCACCCCGTGCCAGCCTCTTCCTCACCCATATCAGCTCCTGCAGTGAAAAACTGGACACAGACCAGCCCTGGGGATACAGACAGCATCTAAATGTTGAACGTGGCTGCACTAAAGGAGGCCAATGCCTTGTCGACAGAACAGCCTGCGTCTGATGCCTGGCAGCGATCAGCAAACTAGTAAACTGTACAAGCCCGTGGGCTTCTGTTTCCAATTTCCTGATGCCATTAAATGGCGATGGCCGCACACAGCCCGACCTTCCCTCGCATTTCCTTTGGCTTCCAAAGCGAACGGTTCTCCTCATTAGGTTTACAAAAGTAATGCACGCTCGTTACTGAAAATACAGAATACAGAATGTTCAAAACAACTGGAGGTGCCTGGCTGCTCCCCCTCTTGGGGGAGCGTACAACTCTTGGCCTCAGGGTTGAGTTCGAGCCCCATGCTGGCTGTAGAGATTACTTAAAATCTTTAAAACAAACAAACAAAAAGGCCATTCAAGAAAAAAGCCTCCACAGAAACTAGCTTGGCAAGTATCAGTAATCCTGCTATTAACCTCAGATGCATTTCTTTCCAGTGTTTTTAAAATGCTACTTCATAAGATGTGCATATTATGGTGGTCCACTATTTTTTTTGCATGTTTAGAACTCTTTTATTTTAATTTTTTAAGTGTTTATTTATTTTTGAGAGACAAAGAGACAGAGCACAAGCAGGGGGAGGAGCAGAGAGAGAGACATAGAATCCAAAGCAAGGTCCAGACTTTGAGCTGTCAGCGCAGAGCCCTATGCGGGGCTTGAAACTTGAGATCATGACCTGAGCTGAAGTCAGATGCTTAACGGACTGAGCCACCCAGGTGCCCCTATTTTTAGTTTATTTTAGAGAAAGAATGCGCACATAATCCGGGGAGAGGGTCAGATGGAGAGAGGGAGGTAGAGAGAGAGAAAGAGAAAGAGAGAGAGTCTGAAGCAGGCTGCATGCTCATCATGGAGCCTAACATGGGGCTCAATCCTGATCCTATGACCTGAGCCAAAATCAAGAGTCAGACACTCAACTGACTGAGCCCCCCAGGCACCCCTAGAACTCTTTTTAAACATCATTTTAAATAGCAACAGCATACTGGACATCAAGTTATTGGTGGAGTAACCAAGAAATGTATAACAAATTGTTAAAGACGACATGCCTGAAACGGAGTGGCTTATGCTAAGTCCCACATCACGACACTGAAACTTAAGCCTCACATCGGCCACACTGACACGTAAGTAGTTTCAACGCTCCCAGAAATAGAATCTTAAACCGTTGCATCAGGAATCGCCTGATCCGCACTAGTCAGACAATCCACCATCCTCTAAATGGAAGTGACCTCCGAATCCTCAACTCGATTGAGTGTCCAGCGTAATTTCCTCATCCCCACTCTCTTCCACCCAGGGGTCTGGCATTCTCTGCAGCTTCCTGGAGCTCCTTTCTGTCTGCTGGATGGGCTGCCAACGGACTCGTGGAGGCGTGAATAAAGCCAGTAACATCTTTAAATTTAATTTCTCAGTTGAATTCTGTTTTTTAACAGTCCTTTTAGGAAGGATCCACTTTTCCTCCAAAGAAGCGGGCATATACATGAAAGAGACCTTTCACCTTTTATTTTTGTAACATCTCCTGCAGTGGGCTGCTTGTCATAAGCTCTCGAAGGGGTCACCTTTCCTATAGTGCCGGAGTCCCGCTCCCGCAGGTCCAGGGGTCCCCCGAAGGATGACGCTGCAGGCCAAAGAGAAAGTGGGAGAGCCTTGCGTTTTCGTTCTGATCCCCTGACAAGCACGGCTGCCCACCTGGCAGGCGTCTCCATCTTGTCTGGTTCTCAAGGTTTATTTATGGCAAAAGGTACGAGGACAAGAAAGGGCAGTAAATGATTTCTAATGGATAAGTTTTACAATTTTAGCCACAGGCACCCATGGTGTCATAGGTATTTTCACAAAACCTCAGGTCTAGCCTCAAGGAAACAACCTTTAACCAAGAGGCAGACAGCATTCTTTAGTAAAGGTCAGTTTTTTATGAGTAAGGGTCATTAGGCCATTTATAACTCTAAGAGAAAGTTCCCAGAAAGACAAGTTCTCAGGAGATCTGCTTGCTCTCATAGTCCCAAAGATGACTGATACATTTTATGCAGTAGTGACTATCACAAAGGCATTCAGGCCTAGAAGGTATTCAGTTATCCGTATTGCTTAGGGGAAAGTTATGTGTTGCATTAGGGTGTATCTAGTTTACTTGCTTATCTTTTCCCTGACCCCTGACCGGGTGCGGTCACGTCTCAGGGATTGGGGGGGGGGGGCGGGGGGGACAACCAGCTCCTGACTCTAATTAGCAAAACACTCTGAGGTTCGGTGCTCAAGCAAAAATGAAAGTTTCAAGAGGGTAGATTTTGGGAGCTATCTGGGGGCAAAAGACTGTGCAAACTTGCCGTCCCCTCGCCAGGAATTTTCACTCTACTGGTGTGTTCAAATAGCTCCCAACACTATAGATTCCAAAACATACAAGAAAATGAACAGTTTTCCTTAGGTTTCTGGGAAGAGGCAGTACCATTTCCTGTCCCTACTCTTGGGATGGGAACCTAGCTTCATTGCCTAAAAAACTCAGAAAGCCACAAGCTTCTGTTCTTGCACAAATAGATACATATAAATATGTCCTTTTTTTTTTAGAGAAGGTCTAAGCCCAACATGAGGCTTGAACTCACAACTCCAAGATCAAAAAAACGGGATGAGTGTTCCAGGGAGAGGCACTAACCGGGCGCCACTACTGATGTTAAGCTTTTTTTTTTTAACTGAATACCCAGGTTTATGTAAACAAGTATTTAGATTTTATATGCAAATGAAAAGGGATGGGAGGGAAATTTAAGAATAATAGTAGCCAAATGGTGAGGTGATCCCTGAGGTTCTCATCTTTCTTGGATTCTGGGTTGTCTAAATTGCCTTTCTTGTTTGTAGCAATCCTGTCTTTGTTGACAGGCTTCTCTGCTTCGCTTCTGGCTGTGGGTCAGAGGGTTAAACTGCCAGACCCCCCAACAGGTGCCCCCGATTTCTCCTTCTCCCCCACCCCAAGCACCTTACCCGTGAGGGCGAATTTTGCCAGTTGGGAGGCTCCTTTTGTCCTCAGACAAGCCCGTTAGGTCTGTTATCATCAGAGATGTGTTCGCACAGAGCCGGCTTTTGCAGCTTCTGACGCTGACTCTTGCTAAAGTGACGTGGGAAAGAAGGAAAGAGCACAAATAGTGCAGAATTGCAGATGAGCTCTTGGCTCTGCGGGGCCACGAAGATGGGGGGCGGGTGGTCCCTCCGCCGGCACCGGCCCTTCCTGGGGGGGACCCACCCCCATTTCTTTCCCACGTTTGCCACATGGTTGCACAGTATGCTGGGACCTCACGACGGGGGGATGGAGAATTGGGAGAAGCTGGTGAGGACCTCCGTGGGAGAGACTAAATGTGCTGGAGGTGATGAGTCCACAGCCCAGAGTAATACATCCAGAAAGAAAGCGGAGCTTGAACCGGACTCGAGTCAGTGTTTTTACACCAGCGGGTTGTTCTGTTCTTGGAGGCCCGGCCCAGCGGTAATGTTTTGTGGGTGGAACTCGGGTGCTGTTAAGTGGCCCTTTACAACGTGGAACAGAAATGCAGATCAAGACTGGGAGGGGCGCCTGGTGGCTCAGTGGGTTCAGCATCTGACTTCAGCTCAGGGCATGATCTCACAGTTCGTGAGTTCGAGCCCCACATCGGGCTCTCCACTGTCAGCACAGAGCCGGCTTCGGATCTTCCATCTGCCTCTCTCTCTCTCTCTCTCTCAAAAATAAACATTAAAAAAAAGGCTAGGCAAACAAGGCACAGCTGTGGAATCAGAGCTCCAATCAGATGGGCCAAAATCGTGCGTAGGGCGTGGAGAGGGAGTGCGTTTTAGTAGAAAGATCCAGAGCGTTAGTGCCCACCTGAGAGGTGGGCGTTTGAATTTCAGTCCCCCAACCACCGGCCCCCCAGCACCTTTCATGATGGCTTCCCTGACCTGTCCCCTTGCCGGGTCCTCTGTTCCCAGGCCCCTGACGGCCGGCCAAGGCCGGGGCTTGCTTTGCTCGGTGAGATGCCAGCAAGAGCACACAACACGTCACTTCCCAGCTGAAACGCTAAGAGGAAGCGTTCTCGCTCTTTCCTCTTGGCCCCCAGCACACCTCGGCCCCCAGACCAGCGACACCCTCGGCACCGGGCTGTAGGAAATGAGCCACACCCAGCTCTCTGCCAACACGCAGCCTCAGCCTTGGGTGAGAAACGGAACTCTGTGGTCACAAGGGGCTGGCTGGGGTGTTATTCTTGTTGCCAAGAGCCATCTGAAAGATGCGATCCCCTGAAGCCAGCGTCTCAGCCCCTGACAAAGCACTTAACAGGCCTAGTTCACGTGGCTCTTTGGGGACGGAAACAGAGTAATGGACAGAGTGGGGCTGGGCACACATTTGGCTGAGAAACGTGGAGAGATAAAGGGTGACCCTGTCCCCTGGACCCTGTGTTCTGGCCATTGAAAGGGAGGGCCAGTGGCCAGAAGTCTCAACCGTTTCTGGTGTGTTTGCCCCTGCACTGTAATTGCTCTCCCTCTCCTTGGAAATATCGACCCAGAGATGAAACACTTAAAGCACATGCCTTTTTTTTTCTTTTTGTGGGTGTGTTGGACAAATGCAATCTTCCTGAGGGAAAAGGCCGTCACTGTGGTCGAAAAGGCCTCTTCCTGCTGGCCTGAGCCTGACCTCTCGGGAGTGAGAGACTGCACCGCCCCTTCCAGGCCGGACACCCAGATTGATTTTCTCACCAGCAGCTGAGCGAGGAAAACCGGCCTACGTTGCGTAGAGCCGTTTCTACAAAGGACAGCCGGGGCCCCCTTGCTCCTGGGAGGTGGAAGCCTGTCCCCCAAACACGGAGCATGTGGTCTGCACCGTGTGCCCCTGCGGACGCCCCCTTGTCTGGCCCCTTCCTTGGGTGTCGGGGTGAGTTTTCCTTACCTCGTGCCTGGGCTGGAGCCTCCCTGGAGAGGCATGGCTGCTAGAGTGTTCTTAAGAAGCCCCCAAATCTGGGGCTCCTGGGTGGCTCAGTCGGTTAAGCGTCTGGCTTTGGCTCAGGTCATGATCTCACGGTTCGTGGGTTCAAGCCCCGCTCAGGCTCTGTGCTGACAGCTAGCTCAGAGTCTGGAGCCTGCTTTGGATTCTGTGCCTACCTCTCTCTGACCCTCCCCTGCTCACACTCTCTCTCTCTCTGTCTCTCAAAAATAAATAAAAAACAGAAAAAAAAAACCCTTAAAAAATACCCCCAAATCTTTGCTCGCTCCCCACTGTCCATCCTGGGTCGTGGTGTGTGTGTGGGGGGGGGGGGTTCTCTTCAAGGATAACGGGTTCCCGCCCGTGTGGAAATCCTGCCCGTCCACTAGGAGCCAGGCTCCGGCACTGCAGTCTTCACTTAACCTCTTCTGGTCTCTAATGACACGTAACTTCTCAACATGAAAACGGGCCCTCAAACTTCATTTTAATAAATTTCATTTCTTTCTTTAGGTTTATTGATTTGTTTTGAGAGAGACAGAGGCAGTGTGAGCAGGGAAGGGGCAGAGAGAGAGGGAGAGAGAGAATCCGAAGCAGGTTCCGGTCAGCAGAGGTCGATGTGGGGCTCAGACCCACGAAATCATGAGATCATGACCTGAACTGAAACAGAGTCAGATCCTTAACGGACCAAGCCACCCAGGTGCCCCTCATTTTCATATATTTTATTATCATGGCTGAAAACTTGGAAATTAAAGAAAATTATGGAGAAAACTGTCATACAGAAACATAACTGCAGCCAGGGAGGAAATTCCTGTTAACCCACATGTGTTCTTCTGCCGGTGGGCAAGGACTAAACAGCATAACAGTCGTTAGGGTCGGCAGAGAAGTGTGAAGCAAAAACTATCAGGCAGAGTGGCACGTTAGAAGACTACTGGGAAATAAAACACACTAAGCAATCGAAACTGAAAACTGCCCACAGTCCTTGGTGCAACGATTCTATACCTCCGAATTTATCCGATGGAAAGAACAGCAGAAACCTGAAAAAGTATTGCTCTGAGAGGTTCCCTGCACCATTGGTTTTAGTTGCATAAAAAAAAATGGAAATGACGTAATGGTCCATCAGTTGGGCATTTGTGTAATCAGTTATGAAGCATCCATTCGGTGAAACACTATGACATCATTAACAAGAAGACAAAGTGCAATTTGGATACATAGCATGATCCAGATTGCGGTATTGTGATTTTTTAAAATGCGTCTTATTTTTATTTACCTAAAGCCAATTCAAAAACCTCTTGCCTTGACAGTTGTCACAAAGAGGAAAGATTTCATGTGCATAGAAAATTTTTTTGGCAGGGATACCTGCATGGCGTGGTCAGCTAAGCGTCCAGCTTTGGCTCAGGTTCGTAGGTTTGAGCCCCGCATGGGGCAGAACTTCTTGGGATTCTTCTCTCCCTCTCTCACTCTCTCTGCCCCTCCCCCACTTGCACTTCCTCTCTCTCTCAAAATAAATAAACAGAAAAAATTTTTTGGGCAACAGGCATGTCAGCAATTAATGGTGGTTCTCTCAGAGGGATGAAATTTAGAGACATTCTTTTTCCAATCTGTATGTCCCTGTATTTTGTAATAATTAATAAAACACAACTGTCCCGTGCTAGAATCCCAATAACAAAAATTCATGACTGGAACTGTCTGAGTGTGATAACGTCCAGGCATTTCAAAGGCCTTCAATAGAAAAAGAAAAGCCTCTTCGTACGCATCACTAGATATTTTAAAGTTGCACCTAGAAGTAAAGGTTAACTGCATAAATTAAAAACAACGAAATCCACAATGATGCTCAAATGAAGAAAGAGAATGAATTAAAGCAATGAAATCCTTAAAAAAGATAGAAAATTAATAAAATAAGTAAAAAAATGAAACCCTAAGTGGAAAATTAATAAAATAAGTCAAAAAAAACCAATGAAACCCTAAGTGGAAAATTAATAAAATAAGTAGAAAAACAATGAAGTCCTAAGTGGACCTGGTAAACTAGGTACAAATGCTCCGGGAACTCTGTGAATCGGCATTGCTGGGTGTCTGGTGACCTGGAATGTAAAGGGGTCATTGCTGACCCTCTGAGGTCACCTGCCCCTTCCCTGCACCCTGCCCCCTTCCACACCCCCCATTCCCTGCCATACTTGGGGCACATTCTTTGATGCACTGGCTCCACTGGGCTAAGGAAGTCACCCCCTTCTGGTCAGCCCCCCTCAATCATCTCTCGCTTGACAAGAATTTGCATCAAGATACGGGAAAGGCAAACAACAGCCCTGTGCTTTCCCGACTCCGAGATACGGGAGGGCGTGCTGTGCCCTCTCAAGAGGCCTTATCACAATGACAGGGCATTTGCACTGTGGGCCGGCCTCATCTGCAGCTGCTCAAAGGGTCAGTTTTCCAGCCACAGAGACTTCAAACTTCAAAGGACAGCGTCCTCAGCCGAATCAACCTCACGCAGTATCTGCATGGCTCTGAGCCTCAGCCTTGGTCCGGGGTCCCCAACAAACCTCAAATTAGCTGATGCACTTCCTAGTCCGCAGAAGAAATGTGATTTTCAGCCCCCTCCTCTGCGGGCATTCAGACTCCTATTTTCTAAGCTCCGTGATCTTTTCTGAGTCACCCCCGCCCCTTGGGCCCTTGTTCCTTCCTTGATAAAGCATTGGCTCCAAGGACAAAAGTCAACATTCACTGCAGAGACTTTTCCAGAGGCCATTCATCGGAGGGCTGGAGTGGCTCGGTTTCCAGCGCTTGCTACAAATCTAAGAAAAAGCGAAGACCAGAAGCAAACCGATGTCCCGAGGCTTTTCTGGCATGACCGGAAGCTGCAAAATTAAGTAAGGGCATTTTCTCAAGGGAGCCACTGAGAATCCTGGCAAGCTTGCTGGGTATTCGCAGATGCTAAGTAGGGCTCAGCGCGGCGGCGCTTTGAGGCGTCCATCCCCCTAGCTGGGAGGGCGGTGTGATGTCGGATGGTCTGATTTAGGGGTGGGGAGAGCCATAAACCCAACCTGCCCTTTAAACAAATAAACAAAACCAGCCTGAGGCTCCGGCGCCTGCTGGGCCTTTTGCACCTGGTAGATCCAAGGGTCCAGGGCTCCCAAGGGGGCAGAAACGGAATCACAAGAGGATTCGTTTTAGTTTAAAGAAAAGAGGGTGTTTGTAGGGCTCTGGGACGGGGCTGGGAGAGGAACTCTAGAGATTCGCTATTTCTCTCTGCCCTCAGTTCCTCCCACAGATCCTTAGTCGAAACCTCCTTCTCGTCCGCCTGCCGTGTTCTCCCCGCAGAGCAGGTTACCCGGGTTCAGCGGGGCAGGGGGGCTGTATCACCCCCCTGCTTGCTTGGGGTCCTGTGGAGTCGGGGTGGAAGCGGCCCTGGGATATTTCTGACGCTGGAGTCCCTGCCGGAAGTCGCCGGTGTGAGTTGTAGAAGTGGGCGTAACCAGGAGACAGAGGCAGGAAGTCACCTGTGTCCCCTCTGATTTGGGCACGTACCTCTGTTGTAGTGTTTCTCAGCGGGGTGATGGGAGACTACGCACACCCCCAAGGGCACACCAGGTTCACACCCACAGATGTGCACACACATGCACCCATGCTACCCACTCCCATATTCATCCCACACACATAAGGTTCCTGTGCTCAGGTAAGGAGCTGTCTTGTGATTGACAATTCACAGCAAAAGCTCTGAGAAGTCCCGCAGTGAAGAAACCTGAGCAACTCACTTGCTCACCGGCCCTGCCCCACGTCCATAGGGCGGCACCCCATTTCCATGCAACCTCTGCGTTTTGGGGGAAGCACACTGAGCAAAGGCTAGTGGAGTTCAGCTGCCTGCCTTCCTGGACTTGCCCTTGGGTTTCAGACTTGAGCAACTGTATCATTCCTCTGCACCCAGGCCCCTCTGGCCCCTCATCTTCCCCCGCGCTCCCAGTCCGGCCACTTGTGCCTAGGTGTGGGGTGGGGACCAGTTCCTTTCCGTGTTTAATTGTGGAGGGAGCCATCATAACTCTGATGGAAAGACCCAACGTTGCACAAGCTGGGGGGCACATAGACCTGCACCCTGTTTCTCTGGTAAAAGTGCCCCCCGTCCCCCAGCCTCCATCCAGTGGGGGAGAATCCTGATCTTGCTGGTGCTTTTCCTCCCTGCTTCCTCTCTCTGAGGCCAGGCTCAGCTAGTTCAACTGGATGCATGATAGGGGCACCAGGGGGGACGGCCTGGGGGCTAATGGCTTTGCAGACACCCGTCCAAAGTCCCAGTACTGTCTCTCCTGGTGGTGGAAAGAGGTCTCCCCTGCCTTCAGAGGACAACCAGGGTCTAGAACCAGGGTCAGGAAACCAGGATCTAGAATCAGGATCAGGAAACCAGGGTCTAGAACCAGAGCCAGGCAACCAGGATCTAGAATCAGGATCAGGAAACCGGGATCTAGAACCAGGATCAGGAAACCAGAATCTAGAATACCCATTGTTGAGCAGCAGGTGGAGGTGCTTAAATTCAAAGTAATTGTTGTGTCTCTTCTCTGAAACAAGAACAATTAAAAACTAGACTTGGAACTTACAGAAGAGTCTCTCACCTTCACGTTCAAAGACGTGCACAGTGAAAGGCAAACCTGCCCAGGGCACCTGCTTGTACGCCTAGAAGTGAATGTCTGGGTCCTTCATTGGAGGCTTTGCCTACCTGGGTGCTGCTGTGGACAAAAGTCGTGCCGCGTCTCTACAGCCTGTGCAGAGGGAATACAGACCCCACATCGGGTTGCCTGACCCCTTCAGAATGTGGTTTAAAAGCGCCTGTTTCCCCCTTCCAGGACCATGGAATATCTTGGTTTTGAAAACAGGGACTATCTGGGAAGATACATTAATAAATAACGTATCATGTATGGGATTAAAGAAATGGAGTCAAGATTTATACAGACTTGGTTTTTATTTCCAATTCAGAAGCTTATAGGGATGCCTGGGTGGCTCAATCGGTGGAGCGTCCAACTTCAGCTCAGGTCATGATCTCACGGTTCGTGAGTTTGAGCCCATGAGTTCGAGCCCTGCGTTGGGCTCTGTGCTGACAGCAGGGAGCCTGCTTCAGCTCCAGATCCTGTCTCCCTCTATCTCTGCCTCTCTCCTGCTCTAGTACTCTCTCTCTCTCTCTTTCAAAAGTAACTAAAAAGAGAGAGAGAAGAAAACATTAAAAAAAAAAAAAAGATGCTTGTAATCTGTGACCTTAAAACACTGTAAGCCTCAATTTTCTCAACTGTAAACTGGCTATTCTCTTACACTAGTTTCTCCTCTGGTTGTTGTCAGGAGTAAGTGAGAGGCAGATGTGAACTTCCCCCGTGCCCGTCACAAGCACGTGCCTGATATATGTAGTGATCGTACACCTGTTGCTCCTGTGCAGTGCATAGCCGGTGTCCGCACATGCTTATTCTCGCACATTCGTCAGCAAGAAAACACTCACAGAGAGGGCCAAAGCCCTCACCTCCGCTGTCTTCCTAAGAAGCTTACACATGAAAGCTTGTTTGTTTTCCTGGAGATATTTTTGCATTTATAATTCATGAATGGATGCAATGATCCAGCCTGCATTTTCCATTAGGAAGCCAGAAACTAACATGATGCTATGCTTACTCACTCTGCTGTTTGTGTGATGCCCGGGACACCTCGGGACCCGGGACCCGTCACAATGACCCTCGGGACCGTGTCACAGTGAGACTAGTCTGGCGTCCGGAATCATCACCAACACGGGTGAACTTGCTGCCAACCCAGACCTCGTCTGGGGTTAACAGAGGTTTTCAGAGCCGGGGAGAGGAACCCCGTGGCTTCTCTTTGTTTGGTGCTTGTTGTTTGGAGCCCGGAGGACACAGGGAGAGATAATGGCCTGAGGAAGGCTACGGTATCCCTTTGTTATGGCTTATTTTAAGCCACTTGAAGAGGCCCTTTATTGTTCTGTTTGCTCCCAGCACTTCAAAGCTGGAGGGCTTTTTTTAGGGACAGAAGAGGAGGTTACCGGGTCCTAAGCAGCTGGAGAGAGGCCGGAGCTGGTGAGTGAAGGGGCTCAGGGATTGCTTATGGGGAAGCAGCTAAAGGAGGGAGGAAGGAAGAAAAAAAGAAACAATCTAATATTTGAGTTGCAAAGACTCGATAAAGAAGCCGATGGTTAGCACTTCTGGAAACGAAGCATCTCACACTTTCACGTGCAAAAGAGTCAGTTGGGAGGCTCCTTTCCAAGGCCACTCCGGGACCCCCAGGAGGGGAATGGATGTGTGGATGTTTAGCTTGGCCTGTTAGGAATCCGCATTTTACTCTGAGTACCCTGGGAAGGAGAGGGGGAGGGGGCCGACAAGGCACTTGACGCCATTGGAGAGAATTCAGGGTCCTGGGGCCCCACTGTTGCCTGGCCAAAGGCAGCTGGTAATTTTCTGAATTACTTCCCTCTGGACTTCTAACCCCCTGTGGCTCTCTGGGAAATTCTCAGAAACTCTCACCCCAGTTAAAGGGAGATTGAACAAAGGAGGATAAAGAAAGGAGCCTTTTTATCCCTCCAGGAAAAGTTGCTCCAAGCACTCGGGCCCACTGGCTAGCTGAAGTCAGGCACGCGGTGCTGAGTGCTGGGCAGGAGAAAACGGAAGCGGTGCCCACAGGGAAAGGACTCAGGGCGCCGGCCTCAGGATCCCTGGGAACAAATTAGGCCTGTGAGCCTGTGGAGTCCCCAGATGAAAATGCGTCTCCCCACAGCAGCCCTCCACAGGATCATCTGCCCAAAGGGTCCGGGACCTTGCCTGAAGCGTCAGGTGGGGGTGCACAGCGCGAGTTCCCATAAGCAACAAGAGCTCCAAGTGTCAGGACCAAGCGGAAAGGTTCAGGGTGTATGAAAAGAAAAGCAGAGATGGGCTGTGCTCCCATGGAGGAAAGATACAGCACTGCGTACACATGACAAGTTATATTTACATACGGGTCGCACCACAAACTTCGTCATCAGTTATAAATAACTTGAAGTGGTCCACATGACACATTGATACCATTTTCAATTCCCTACTCACCAGGACAAGGGTGAGACTCTTCTGTGACAAGTGGGGAGGGGCCACGTGTTTTCCAAGTGTTTTACTGAGCACATGTGCTGTCTGTCAAGGAAAGGAGTCTATGATAAAATTGTCTGGAAGGTGTCAGGGCTAAGCTCCCTGTGGCAAGATTTCTCTTTGTTCATTACAAATCTGTGGATTTGGCCACTAGACCCTCTGGCAAAGAGGATCATTCAAAATTACTGTTTCCCGGACAGGTTCTGGGACCCCAGGTTCAGGGTCACAGGATTCTACGGGTCCCCTTTGGCTCTTACAACCCACAGGTGGCATAGAAGCGAGAAGGCACACAAATGCCCCCATTTATGCAGCAGGATGAAAGACGGATGTCTGAAAACTTGACATAAGAAAACATTAAATGTTAAAAAAAAATCCATACATACCAGTCACAAAATAACTGCCTCTCCAGAGAACACCACAGAGAGGAAAAGAAGAAAGAAAGAAAGTGCTTTGGCGTGTCCTCAAGAATCAAAAGACAAATCGGCCTAACTTATACCAGTAGTCTATAAACTACAAGAAGAAATTGCAGTGCCACTAGAGAAAAAAGACCCCTTTTCAATAAATAGCAAGTCTCACCGAAGGAGAAAATAAACACGGAGACTTGTGATTTCTATGTACTGAGTCTCAAGAAGTCACACGTGGTACCCCCAGCGGTGACTGGACCCCCGAGAGTCAGGGGGCCACTCCTCAGCAAAGCCTAAATAGCACCATGTCACCTACAGGGGCAAGACCTGAGATTCCAAGGAGGCCGAGAAGGGAGCCAAGAATGGGCACACAGGAGAGAACCTTTTACTTTCTTTCTTTCTTTTTCTTTTCCAGTTTTCTTTTCTCTTCATAGGCAATGGTTTGGAAACCTCAGAGTCCCCATCAATAAAAGGTGATAGGTACGGATCATCACATGACAAACACAATTTGAATGAAGCTAGGAAATCCAAAGCAGGCTCCAGGCTCTGAGCTGCCAGCACAGAGCCTGACGCGGGACTTGAACTCACGAGTGGTGAGATCATGGCCTGAGCCAAAGTCAGGCACCCATCCGACTGAGCCACCCAGGTGCTCCATAGCTCTGGCTTGAAAATAGGCAAAGAGCTTCATTTTGCAGAGCCTCTGATCTCTTCTTTACATTATAATGTTAGCACATAGCAGAAAGTCGACAACTGTGCAACAACTTAAATATAAAATCATATTTCTTTGCAAGGGAGAAAAGGTATTTTCCTCCAAGAACATTTAATATCAATCTCGAAGCAGTAATTAGCATCGTACTTACAGCTGAGATGTTGTAGGAACACCCATTAAGGGTAAGACCAGGAGAGGGTGTGCATTATCACCACCCCTCTTCAACATTGTCCTAGACATCGAAGCCAATGCATTAAGAAATGCAAGACACATAATTTACAAAAGAAAAAAATGCTAATTATTAGGAGGCTCTAATTATTCAGAAACCCCAAGATAACCAACTGAAATTAGAATTGAGACTAAAGGAAAGAGCTGGACAAGGCATATCTGATAAAGGACTGGTATCCAACATACACAAAGAACTCTTAAAACTCAACAATAAGAAAGCAAACAATCTGATGAAAAAAATGCATCAGAGACCTTAACAGACATCTCACCAGAAAAGATATACACAGATGACAAGTTAAGTATATAAAACCATGCTCTCCGTCTTATGTCATTAGAGAACGCAACTTAAAACCACAGTGACTTACCACTCAGCACCCGTGAGACCGGCCACCATCCAGAGCACTGACAGCACCATGTGCTGACCAGGATGTGGAGCAAGAAGAACGCCCTTCACTGCCGGCGGGAACGCAACATGGCGCAGCCACGTGGTAAGGCAGTCCGACAGCTGCTTACAAGCTAAACCTATTCTTCCCACATACTGTGCTCTGTGGTATTTATCTAAAGGAGTTGAAACCTTATGTCCACACAAAACTGTGCCCACAGAACTTTCTAGATGGCTTGTTTATAATTGCCCAAACTTGGAAGCGATCACCATATCCTTCAGTAGGTGAATGGATAATTATCTGTGGCGCCTCCAGACAGGGGAACTGTACTCAGTGCTAAAAAGAAACGGGTAATCAAACCATGAAAAGACATGGAGAAAACTTAAATTTGTATTAATAAGTGGAGGAAGACACTTATTAATTTGAGCCCCAGGTGGTGGGTAGAGAGCACTTACAATAAACAAAATTTTTTAAACAATAAGGAAGGGGGTGCCTGGATGGCTCAGTTGGTTGAGCACCCCATTCTTGATTTCGGCTCAGGTCATGGTCTCACGGTGTTGTGGCTTTGAGACCCAGTCAGGCTCTGTGCTAACAGCGCCAAGCCTGGTTGGGATTCTCGCTGCCCCTCACCCCGCCCTTCCCCCCTCACATTCTGTCTCTCTCAAAATAAATAGACTTGAAAAAATTTTAAATACTAAAAATAAAAGGAGGCTAATAATCTGCTCACATTTATTTAATTACATCTCACAAGCTGCTTTAAAAAACGACTTTTTTTTAGAGCACCTTTAGGGTCACAGAAATGTTGAAGAGAAATTACAGAGTTCTCTTACAGCCCCCGCCCCAACACAGACTGGGCCTCCTCCGTCACCAGCGAGGCACAGCTGTCATCAGTGCGGATCCTACACGGACGTGTTATCATCACCCAAAGCCCATACTTCACATTAGAGTTCATTCTTGGTATCGTTCGTCCTCTGGGTTGGGGCACAGCTCCGGCGACATGTGGCGGCCATTACAGTACCACACAGAACAGTTCCACTGCCTTCAGAGTCCGCTCCCTCTTCCTGTTCCCCTCCCTCAGTCCCTGACCACCACTAAACTTTGTCCCGAATCCTTTGTCGCCTTTTCCAGAATGTGGTACAGCTGAATTATGTAGTTTGTGCTCATGGAGTCCTTAGACCAGGTTATCCAGGGAATATCTTATCTTGTTCTGAGCCCGGCTCTCCACAGCTGCTCCTTTGTAGTCTTGGGAACACCTTGTTGTTTTGCTTACTTTCTATCTGTTCTTACCGGCACGTAGCCACTGACATATTGTGCAATGTTTTCCCTAAAACGTATGCCTAATCAATACGAAACCTTGAGGACGAGACTTCCCTTAGCACCCCCTCAACTCTCTTGACTCGCAGGGCATTTTGGGTAATCCTCTCTGCCGCCCTCAGCTTTGCTGGACAGACAGATTGAAAGCCGAACCCACAATTGGTTCGACGTGGTAAGCCAAACCCAGTGAGCCGCCTAACATTTTTTTTAAAGTAAAATTCAACCTTATCTGATGCAGCCTAAAATAAACTTTAATTAAGATAACAAAGAGTTTTAAAAATTAAAAACTGTAATATATTTTCTTGTTCTCCAGTTAGAAGAAACTTTCTTGGTACAAACGCATGCAACAGTTGACAAATGTAAAGATCAGTACTTTTAGAATCAGAAAAAGTTAAATTTGTAAAAAAAAAAAGCAGAAGTCTGCAGATGAACTTAGGTTATACCTATTTTATAGCCTAAAATTCTTTTCATACCTACAAAGAAAAATTAAAATAAAGACACTAAGCATTCAGGAAAAAATGTTAGAATAAACTTCAGGAAAGCAAACATGAGAAAATAGTAGGAAGGAAATCATGAATACAAATGCACATGTTAATAAATTAAGGGAAACGTTTGACCAATACCTCTTTCATTGAGAAAAATTAACACAGAGAATGCTAGATCATATTCATACCACAGAGGTAGGAATCCTGCCCATTATTTTGGGCCATTACATCCTCAAGACCTTAAAAATGCCTAGAATTTAGTAGGTCCTTCATAAATAATTTCTGAAGAAATGAAAATAGATATGCCACTTGAGAAATAAAACAAAGATTAAAGAAAATATAATTATACAAAATTAAGGAAAATATGGAGATGACATGACAGGGAGGGTAAAACTTAAAATATTTCCTTAAATTTGAAAACCTTCATGGAATTAGAAAAAAACTGTTTATCACAAGGAAGTCAGTAAGAAAAAAAAAATCCAAAAACTAATATCCACAGGGAAATCGTGTCAATTATGCCCACATCCCTTATTATTTTCGTTACTTTTTTTTCCCTCTTCTTTTTATGGTGGTGGGGGTGGTTATGTTTAATTGAAGTTGCTTTTACAGCACCAAAGACTTAATCATCCATTTTCTATATAAAAAGTAGCTACTTTTTTGCATGGACCTCAAGTATACTGTAGTATAGAGGTGGAATTTAAGGAAAGGTATTAAGCAGGCTGTGTTTTAGCTTATGGGCAAGTAATAAATTA
>NC_043702.1:5479411-5546181 GCF_006229205.1 Suricata suricatta
AGTTGCTTTTACAGCACCAAAGACTTAATCATCCATTTTCTATATAAAAAGTAGCTACTTTTTTGCATGGACCTCAAGTATACTGTAGTATAGAGGTGGAATTTAAGGAAAGGTATTAAGCAGGCTGTGTTTTAGCTTATGGGCAAGTAATAAATTATATCATGTATCTTGAATGTATCATAGATAAGCTGCTATATAATGATCGCCACTTCAGATAGCTGTGAAATTAGGTGATTAACTAGTTGTTACTTAACCTTCTAATTTCTGTATAAGTCTAATTACATGAAATAGAAGTGGGGGTTTTGATTTTTTACTTTGCTTTTCTGTTTGGAGTATCATTGAAACTACTGTATCGTAAATGATGGAAAATAATTGCATATGTTAAAAAAATAAATTGTTTAAAAAAAATAAAAGAAATACTTCACCCAGAAAAAAAAAATTATGCCCACATAAGAAAATAGGCTAGACAGGTCAACATGCGACTATCATTTTAAAAGTTTGAAAAGCCTCCAATATTCATGTGATATAAACTGTTCCAAAATACATTTTAGAGAGTGTGTATGGGGGGAGGGGAGAATTCATGCTGTAGATGTAACAAAGGATATATTTATGGCAATATAAATTAGCTGTTTCATAGCTCATGTGTCAAATATTTTGACTACCATCAGATTCAAAGTTGTTGGTTTTTTTTAATTTTTAAATATTTTATTTATTTTTGAGAGAGAGAGAGAGAGACAGCATGGTCAGGGGAGGATCAGAGAGAAAGGGAAACACAGAATCTGAAGCAGACTCCAGGCTCTGAGCTGTCAGCACAGAGCCTGATGTGGGGCTTCAACCCACGAACCGTGAGATCATGACCTGAGCCGAAGGTGGACGCTCAACCGACTGAGCCACTCAGGTGCCCCTAAAGTTGTTTGTTTGTTTGTTTGTTTGTTTAATGTGTCAAGAGATGCATGAAGCATGATGAGTGAAGTAATAAACTTGGAGA
Source organism: Suricata suricatta (assembly GCF_006229205.1). Lineage (NCBI taxonomy): Eukaryota > Metazoa > Chordata > Mammalia > Carnivora > Herpestidae > Suricata > Suricata suricatta. Next base: position 5,480,400 of record NC_043702.1, read on the forward strand.
GGACTGGCCATGGTATTAGCCAATCAGAGAAAAAAACAAAATAGGAAGTTCAGGACAGCAGTTGGCATTTCTTGAAATCTTCCCATATTCTTCCTCATCCTTGTCTCACTCAAAGAATAAATGCAATGAAAGAGGAGATGCAAATGCATTATCAACATACATTTTAAATGTCAACACCACTAGAGACTTAGGAAATACTAATTTAAACAACAGGACCAAATGTGGAAGCATGAAGAAAAAAGATAGCACTCAATGTCGACCAGAGTGGTAGGAAATAGCACTCATGTACAAGGCTCATTTAAGGTAAATTTGAACAACTTTTGTAGAGGGCATTTTGGCAGTATGAACCACGGACCTTAAGCATTTTCTTATCTATTGACTCCCAAATTACACGTTTTGGAATAATGCCTTTTATCCAGTTACACCACCTCTTGTAATAAACAAAGGTGCAGCCAAAGGTGCACCAAAGATGTTCACTGTAGCATTGCTTACACTCAGGCATGGGATCGGGCCTGACATTTTCTTGATACAAATGTTTCAGAGTGTGTTCAATCATGTCTTCTCATTCAATTCTCAAAAATCTCTTGCTAATACATTTCTTATGCCCATCTCAAAATTTCAAAAATAATAAATTAGGAACTTAATTAAAATCCAAGACTTCATTGGAGCAGGAGCTCAGTCCAGGTCTTCTGAGGTCTGGTCCTGTGTCCTTTCTACATGATCACATGGTTTCTACTATGTGAGGGTATTAGAGCCAAGTCTTAGAAAGCAGCTGGTTCACATAAACTCTTAAGTTGGTTGAGTGACTTGGGCGCACTGACGTCAGCCCAGTGAACCAATGACTGAACATGGCCGTTCTCTTCTCTTCCAATACAGTATTGTTAGGACTGCATTGAGTGTTTCTCTCAGAACAAGGTATGGAATGATTCCAAGTAGTGCCTGGGCCATGAGGAAAAGATCAGGGGTTAGCTAAGAGACAGTCAAGATCCTCCAGGATCTATATATTTCCAGCTCTGTCACCACTCTTCTCTGCCTACACCATCCAAAGTTTCTCTTCCAAATGTCCACTGGGGCAGGGGTGTCCTCATGTTTGCCTCGCAAAAAATCTTTTAACAGTTTGGCAGAAATACTCCATAGGAAATATGAGGTCAAGGATTGACAATTCCTTTGCACTAATGCATCTTAAATTTCTTCATGTGTAAGAATCACCTGGAAGATTTGTGACAACTGTAGAATCCAGGGCTCGTTTGGTAATGGCTCTGGTCCAATGGTTTTGGAGTGAACCCAGAGAGGTTCCAAACACTTGGCCTGGCTCAACCAGGGGCAAAATGTCCAAAGAGCCAACTGAAGCAATGCTTCATACTTCCTATTACTTCTTGACTTGCAATTATAATTTTAAGCACCTCCCCTGAGCCTGATGTGTATTTTGATCCAGCCTTTAGGACTATTTCTCCTGTGCCTTCAATGCATTTTAAAGCATTGTTCTGGTTGATACTTTTTTGAAGACCTAGACTTGGTTGATTTATTGATGCTGCCTCAAGTTCCTGTAACAGCTGACTTTACTATACTCTTTCCTTCATTTTGGTGTTTGGAGGAGAGATTGCATTATGTTCCTGTATCGGCCATTAGCTCATGCCATGGGCAATTCATTTATTCAACACATGTTGGATGGCAGCTCCCAGTGGTGCAGAAACTGTATTATAAGACTTAAACAGGCTTTCTTTGCAGGGGACGAAGTTTGAGGTGTCTCTTGACCAGTATAGCCCCACCCACTCTTCTGGTGGCCATGGCCAGCTTCATGGTTATGTGACCAGAACAGACACATACAGGTCTTCTCCATGGAGGTCTTGCACTTGGTTTAATGCTCTGTTGTCATTGTCTTGAAATGCTTACTGACTTTTGAACAAGAGGCTCTACTTTCACTTCCCATGGGACCCAGCAAGCTAGCCGGTCCTGCTGCTCCTATCTGGAAGGTTACACGTCAGACGTTCAAGAAGGGAAATTCCATCTGGGGCTCCTGGTGAAGCTCTGGTGGTAAATCCCTAGTACTGCTCTGGCTGGGATGACATATATCATGCCTTCGCTACACGCCAACCTTCTGGATGAAAGTAACAATTCTCTTGTTTTAGTGGAAATGAGTCCAAAGTCACTTATGTTTTGGTCAATCCTAATTAAAGACAGGATAAATAAGTCTTTGGAATGGAAAGACTTCAGGGGACAGATATGATGTCTAGCTTTTCCACTCCAAAACCACTGCTGTCTCTACTATTTTAGCCCATGAAGGTCATAGATTCATTAGCAAACCAGTGCTGGAATAGAAGATACTGGCTGCATTCTCTGATTCCTTGGCTGCTAGGTAGAGCAGTCCACCCAGTGCAGCTGAAACAAAGAGCAGGGGCACCTCTAAAACCCAAAAGAAAGACAGACAGCCCAGTCCCAAGAGGTTCTGGAATCAAGATTCAGGAATCAATCAGGGACCGGACTGGCAAGTCTAATCTCCCCAGCTTGGTCTGGGGAGCCATCTGCTGCTTCTTCCTTCTTTGATTTTTGCTATACATCATCTTTGTTTCTCCTTCTTTCTGAGGATTAGCCCTTTCTGTCTCACTGCACACGGCAGAAATGTGGCCCACTGAGGCACAGCTTTTCATGACCTCCCAGCTCAAAAGCCCTGCAACAATTACACAGAGCCTTGAGGTGCCAATTCTAAATTTCCAAGAGAGGAAATCAGACTGGTGCTTTGATCACGAGTTGCTCTCTCATCCTGGACATGCTGTGACTGTGAGTCACAAGATCCATGACCCACTCAGAAGGGTTCATAGGCACAGGCTCTGTGAGAAGGAAGTGGATAAGAAGTCTGTCCAGTGGATTCACATGCTACCTGGGGTCACAAAAGAAGGGGGTGATCAATATGAAGTCTGGATGGCGGGAAGTCTTTGGGAGAGGGTGGACTATGAGTGGAGCCCACTGCCAGGTACAATTTACAAGTGATGTGTGGTTTTTGGTTGGGTGATGAGTTTACATGTGCTCACTTAGGTTGTACAGAGATCATGAATCAATGATACTGCATCATGAGCCTAGAATTACGATAAATAAGAATTTAAGGTACATTAAGATGTACCTTGCTTTTTAATCCTGATGGTGGGTGCACAGGTGTTTGCCTTATTACTAGTTTCCAACCCGCTTATGGGTTGCAAATGCACATACACACTGCCCTGAAGTTAGCCAGTGCTATTAATTCCCCGGGGAAGGACCAATTGGAATTTCCTGAGTGGCTGAGGTCTCACCCAGCCATCTGGGGAGCAGCACAAGGCTTCACTGAGCCGCCTCAGATGTCACTCTGGGTGACCTGCGGCAGTGACCAGTCAGCCTCCTTGGTAAGGCTCTTGCCCACTGTGCTTTAAATACGGCCCAGGAAGTGTTGGTAAAGAAGTTTCTTGACTGAGGGAATCTGCCCTCCTCCACTCTCCTCTTGGTGGCCAGTGGTTCCTTTCTCCCGTGTCTTTCAGAGGAAAGGTGCATTCCTCACATTCATTTGTAAGACTCCTGTCCAGAATCAGGTTATCCTGACAAGTCCGTTGACACTTCCTTCATGGAACTCCTGTACCCTTGGTTGCATGCTTTCTGACGGACCAGGGGTGCTGTTACCCCAGGACGGCAACTGAATGCTCAGGAAGGAGAAATGGGGACCCCAAAGATAGACGTCCGGTCTCTAGCTCCTCCCTGATCTGTCCCTTCCTCCCCGACTCACATTTGAGCTGTATTCTGTGCCACAGAGTGAAATTAAGAAGGAAAGGTGCTGGAATGGAAGAGAGGAAGGAAAGTCACAGGAGACCAGAGGCTCCACCCCCAGTCAGCCCTTCATCCATTTGGAAAAGCCCGGACGACGCCTTCCTCCTCCAATTGCCCACATTGTGGCGTGATTTGGGGAGCATGAGGTGCAGGCGCTTCCTTCCTGAGAATGGCGGCTCCAGAAAGGGAGGGCAATTCGGGGACCAGAGCTGAGATGGGGTAGGGTGGGGGGAAGCCTCGGGCACTGCTGTCCGGCTGCTGATGGTGGGGGCCACCCTCAACTTGGCTTTCATCCGTCTTCATGTTTCCTGGTCTTCCCATCATAGTGTAGTAGCTAGTGGCCCCAACTGTTGGCGGCTGCTGTCCTGCTTAGTTCTGGGGTGTCTGAGCCACTGGTTCCTGCCCTCTCGCTCACCATGGAGTGGCTCCATGGACAAATGTCACATGGTGACAGTGCACGGGACACAGCGCTGGTGGGTTCCGCCCCAGGAGAGTCAGGGCGAGAGACCTTCATCCACAACCTGTCCCTGCATGTGCCCCTGGACAAATCACACAGGGCATCACCCTGCCTCCCGGGCTGTTCTTTATCCAAAGGTGACGCAGCCAGCAGACGGCTGTCATGGGTCTAGTCGCAGCAGCCTCACGGCAGATGCTGGTAAGATTCCCACGCAGGCCCTGGGATGCCAGACTACCTCTGGGCCGAAGCACGAACTCATTTCTAGGGAGGGAGTCACAAAGCTCTGGTGGCCCCCAGTGTGGACCCTGGCTCCCTGATAATTCGGGAGGAAAGACTGCAAATCGTATGTCACGATGCTGCTTTGGAAACTCCCATGACTTCAGAAAGCAGCACACTTCATGGGAGCCATTGCAGCTCTCAGCAGCTGACCCCACAGAGGTCTGATGGTAGCCAGACACGATCCCAATAGAGCATTCTAACATTGAAGCAGAAATGGAACGGAAAAGGTGGACCACAGGCAACATTTTTCATTTTCCTTGGAGTCTTAGCAAGAGACCTAGCAATATGTCCTTAAGAGAAAGTAGCTGATTGGCCGAGCATGTAAATCACTGACTTTGCCACTGTTGTATCTCTGATGTGCACGGCAGTCGAAGACCTGGACCGCCCTCCCGCACCTCTGCCTGTAGATCGGTGTGTTTCCCGTTGAGAATACAGTGCTTCCGATATGGATCATTTGGGAAGCTCTCGATCTTCCAAAGGGCCACCTAGAACACGGATTGCTTAAGATCCCTGACTTCGTTCTGGAAATCTTATTCTGAAATGAGTGAGTGGGTTTCCATTTTTTTTAACAGTTAATTTTTCTTATTGATTCATTCCCCAAATGGAAGAGCTAATTGACTGTCCGTTGAAAGGCAGGCATTATAAAATGGTGGTTTCTGTAATGTGGATGATAATCTTGCTTCTTGGACCAGAATCCCACCCCACATTGTGGAAGGTGCCACGGAGCGCGGGACCAACCTGCCTTCTCCTCCTGTGAGTTACCCCAGGAGCTGGGAATCTGGGCAGATGGAGTGAGGGCTCCCCTCTCAGTGAGGCACAGGATCTGCTGTCTTTAATAATCCAGCAAGAATAAGCATGCGGTCCAAGGTAGGAGAAAAAATGGGCATCTCATGGACTCAGAAGAAGTTGTCAAGAGAAGCTATTCTCTGTGGCAAATTCCAATCTACGGAAGACACTTTTTCCTCGTTCCCAGGTGTTAGATGATCCTCTGCAGCTGAGAAGCAGCCAGTTGGGTTGGAGAGGTCACTAATGTGACCTCACAAAGAGCCACTGCCCACAGTTTCCATGGAGAGACTGGAGTAAAGGAGGTGGAGAGGTCTGGGGCTCCTTTTGTAGGCTTTGCACGTTTCCCAATTTCTTTTTCTTTCTTTCTTCCTTTCTTTTTTTTTTTTTAAGCTGGGATTTTTTTTTAAGCTTATTTATTTATTTTGAGACGCAGCATGAGCAGAGGAGGATCAGAGAGAGAGGGAGGGAGAGAGAGAATCCTAAGCTGATTCCGTGCTGTCAGCACAGAACCCAAGATTCCACAAACCGTGAGATCATGATCTGAGCGGAAGTTAAGACTCAGATGCTTAACCGACTGAGCCCCCCAGGTGCCCCTCTAAGTCTCCCAATTTCTTCAGCTCTCTCAGCACTTAGGCCCTCTTTGCCCTGTATGTTTTCTGGAAACCTTTCCAGGCTGTCCTGACCTTTCTTCCTTTCCCGGCCATCATGCCCATTTGACTCTTGGTGACTCTGATTCTAGCTGCCTGCAGCCTCAGCTCGGACGGTAGTCAGGGGTCCCAGGAAGCCATATTTACAGGAAGAAAGTGCAAGTTATCTTGCATTGGTGGAAATCTGGGATGTCACCCCCATAGGGGGCTTTTGGGCCAAGGAAGAACTTGCTGCGGCCTCTGCCTTTCAGCCTTGATACCGTATCAGGAAAATGTGTTAGTTCAGGCTTGCCAGTGCTCAGCTGTCAGGGTGGGGTGCTGGAAAATGCACCAGGCTGACTCAGGGGACCTGAGCTCGAGTCTGCCCACAGGGCCAGCGACTTGTGCAAGGCCCAGGGAGAAAACGCGGGGCCTGGCTCAGAAATTCCGGAAGTATTTCAAGATGGGAATGGCAGATCGTGAACACCAACCACAGGGTTCTTTTGAGCTCGGGGCCTTAGGTGCTCGGACATGATGCAGGTCTGTCATATGCCCTTGGTCCCACCGGATATGTGACCTTGAGTAAGTCCCGTGCCTCAGTTCCCCCACCTGGAAAGCCAGGGTATCGGAGGGAGAGCACTCCCTGATGAGTGGTCAACAGCAAATGCCCCTCCCACTCACGACCCCAGGAGGGGCCCAGGGGTCAGGGCCCTGAGCAGCCTCGGGAACGGGGACGTCGGGTGGTGATCTTAGTGGGGGGAGCCCAGGAAGTCACACCCTGAGTTAAGAACAACTGGGAGAGACCCACGAGGAGCAGGTGGTTGTGGAGAGCGGGGCCGGATCCTGCTGCTGTGACACAGCCCCACGGACCGGCAGCTTCGTCAGCGGGCATCTCCTGCTCACAGCCCCGGGGGCTGCCGAGTCCACCACCACAGTGCTGGCCACCTGGTGTCTTGGGGGACCCTCCCCTTGCTTTGCGGAAGGCTGCCTGCTCCCTGTCTCTCTCCATGGCAGGGAGAGTGAGCTCCGGCCCCTCTTCCTTTCCTTAGAAGGACTCTCATCCAGGACACCTGGGTGCCTCAGTCGGATGAGCGTCCCTCTCTTGGTTTGGGCTTTGGTCATGATCTCACAGTCCATGGGTTTGAGTCCCGAGTGGGACTCTGCACTGACTCTGTGGAACCTGCTTGGATTCTCTCTCCCTGCCCCCCTCTGCCTGTCTCCCATGCATGCGCGCACACACTCTCTCTCTCAAAATAAAGTTAAAAAATCTATTTAAAAAAAAAGACATTCATACCATCATGAAAATTGTACCCTTGTGCCTCATGGAATCACCCCCAAAGGCTTCACCTCCTAGCGCTGTCACATTGGAATTTAGAGTTTCAACACGCATTTACAGGGGACACAAACGTTCAGTCCATAAGGAGTCTGGGTGTGTAGCTGCAGAGAGAGATCCTTGACACTGAACCCAGGGAGGCACGGACAGTGAACGCGGTCCCCAGGAGCACAGGAGCCCACACCCCCTAGACACAGGTGGTCCTGGGACCCCCACGCCCCGGGCCTCGTGCGGAGGCAGTGAGCAGGGGGCGGGCGGCCAGACTGGACCAGGATTGCCCAAAGCTGCCCTTTCAGTTTCTCTTCCAACTATTCAGTCAGATGAATCCCTCAGCCTTCACTGGGACAAGGGGGAGGGGCAAGACAGGCAGGGACGTTAGCTCTGCCACTGTCTCTTCATCTGGAAGGAAATCTCCAAAGTGGGGGATGTAGTCCGAAAGGTGTTAAACAGGAATTATCATGGTGCCCGTGTTTTTCAGGGCAGGTTGCTCCTTTTTTCTGGAACATCTTGCTCCTCCCCCATCCATCAGGACGGCGCCCATTTACCCTTCAGAACTTGCTTTGGCTCCTTCCTGTGCGGGTCCCCGGGTTGCCTGCATCCAGACCCTCTCAAGGGGCTCTGCATGCTCCTCCTGGTTTTCCTCCATGGCGCCCCAAAGACACCATTTCAGCAGCAGGTAGCTGCACTGTCTCGGGCACGCAGGGGTCCCTTCCTGATTTTCTGTTAAATCGATAAATGAAGGAGTGAGCTTCGAAGCCCTCCAGGAGTTTGTTTTCCTGGCGAAGGCAGCAGAGGACAGAGTCCTGCCTCGCTTTCCTGTTGCTAGAGCACAGGCAAGACGTGACTGAGCGGACTGTCTGGCACTGGGCCAGACAGAGACATGGACCCGACTCCCGGGGCCAGAGACCCGCCACGCTCCCGGCCAGAGTGCTCTGCCCCCCACGACGGTGAACAACTAGCAGGAGCACCTATTTTCAGTGCTGTTCGGGGCGGGGAGGTGACTGAAGATGGAATGAGAGTTATCTTTAAAATAGTCGGCACTCTGGGCACCTGGCGGCTCAGTCGGTTAAGCGTCTGACTCTTGGTTTCAGCTCAGGTCATGATCTCATGGTTTTTGAGTTCGAGCCCTGCATTGGGCTCTGTGCTGACAGTGTGGGAGTCTCTCTTTCTCCTGCACTTCCCCACCCCCACTCATTCTCTCTCTCTCTCCCTCTTTCCCTCTCTCTCTCAAAATAAATAAACTTGAAAAATGATGAAAAAATAAAAATAAATAAAATAGTCGGCACTCAACCTTTTTAAAATTAGAAGTCACTTTGGAGAGACTGACCTGCTGATGCGTTGGATGTGGGGGCAGCGCCAGAGGCGGGGACGGCTCGTGGTCTTGGCCTCGAGTGGAAGGGTGATGGGCGCACCACTGGATGGAACGCAGAACACGAGGAGGGCAGATTTAGGGGTTCGGTGTGTGCACGGCAGAGAGGGAGCGTGCTCTCTGCACACTTCCCGGCCCGGAGCCCACACCAGCCCCCTCCCCCCACTGCTCCTGTGCACAGGTATGTTTCCATCCTGAAGTTGTCCCTCCCCGGCCTCCGGGCACTGAGCTCTGCCACGCTGTAGAATGTTCTGGGAGGCATCCATCCTCAGGCTTCCCTGTGGGGTCAGCTGAGGGTCCCAAGATGGTATCGCAGGTGGTCCCCACTGCCTCCCTACACCCCTGCCTCCAGCGCGGGCCCCAGCGGGCTCCCCTACAAGCCTCCTGCGTGGAGCCCTGCTCACGGCTTCCAGGGGACACAGATGGGTGAGGCGGCTAATTTATCTACATGAAGGGAAAGCCCACCAAGCGGTCTGGAGTGTCAGGGTGGCCGGCCGACAGGCTGTCACCCTTGCCAATCAGAAGTGAAGGCGTTATCAGGTGGCGCGGAGGACAGGGCACCAGGGGAGGTGGCGAATCCTGGGAGTCACTCAGGCCTTCTCTGGGGTGCTGACCTCTGGGCTGATTCTGCCACAGACCCGTGGTGTCACACACACACACACACACACACACACACACACACACACAGAAACCAAAACCTCGAACAAGATTTTAAATGGAGAACAAATGCCCGATTGTCAATGAATGAATGAACACACGCTTTTAATTCACTGACACTTAACTTCTTATTGTGACATAGGAAACATCTGTCTTCTCAGCAACAGGCTGCAATTTATCCCACAGAGAGATTACTTCCTAGAATCAACGACTACTGGGAAGCTTTGGTCAAATCCATGCTTTCCTGGCCACGTGACCACGGGGAAACCAGGGTCAAGATAGCGGTCACGGGCAGTTGTCCCAGGGCTCTGCTCACACCCACTACTCTGGGACCTTCATTCCCTTGTTCTGGAAGCGTGGCTCCCCAACTCTCGCAAGAGGACCCCTGGACTGCCTCAGCTGGGGCCAGCAAGACTGGGCCCCCCCTCCCTCCTGGGCCCCAGGCTCTGCTCTGTCACGGGGGCTGCAGAGCCCCGAGGCTGCTGTGGCCACAGGTGGACTCCAAGGGGGACTGCTCTCTGCCACTGCTGGTTAGTGCCAAGGGCCCAGGTCTGCCCGGGGGCCCAGCCCCTTAGGGGGCAGCGCCCACCTCACTCCCAGACACCGAGCAGGCTCTGATGGGAGAAATGGGGGTCTTGTGCCCCCAGGCCGAGCCCCAGAGCCCCCAGAATCCAAATCACAGCCAGCACATCCTGGGCTTGTTTGTAATTTCCATTTTTTCTTTAAAAAAAGCTCTATCGCTTGTTGATTGCATAATTCTATAATCGTTGTCCAAAATCTGAGAATCACGAAATGGAAAGATGCATATTTATATCTCTTATAATTCCGCCTGGCGGTCGCTGGCCACAATTGGCTCGTGTCTTTTGTTTCTTTAATTCTTAGCTGAAAAATAGGAGCATACGCTCCGTAATATTCTTAAGTCTCTTTTGCACTTAAGTTACTGTTTTAGTGATTTCTGGTGCCATTTCAGAGTCTCTGAAACTGTGATTTTCAAGAATGCAGTGTCCAGGGCGCCTGGGTGGCTCAGTCGGTTAAGCACCTGACTTCGGCTCAGGTCATGATCTCATGGTTCGTGAGTTTGAGCCCCGCGTTGGGCTCTGTGCTGACAGCTAGTTCAGAGCCTGGAGCCTGCTTCAGATTCTGTGTCTCCCTCTTCTCTAACCCTCCTCTGCTCACACTGTCTCTCAAAAATAAATTTAAAAAAATATTAAAAAAAGAAAAGAATGCAGTGTCCTTCCTTGTAGATGACAATAAATGAATGGTCTCCAGGCACCAAGGTCACTGGCAAAAATTTAGAGCTCATGGTATTTGCAAGGAACTATTCTTCCTAATCAGCATTGTTTAGAAATGTGTTTAAAGTTTTCCAATTATTTTTGTTTTGTGTTGTTTAAATTTTAGTTACAAATTCTAATTTAATTGCAAACTTCGTACACCATGGCCGTGTTTGTAATTCAGGATTTTCCTATGCACATTGGTTTTCTATGCATAAGCGTTTCCAATTCTATAACTATTAATAGTTATTTTTATAAATATCCCTTAGCTGCTTGAAAGAAGGTACTTTTTTCTTTAAAAATTTTTTAAAATATTTTTTTTAGTTTTTGAGAGAGAGCTAAAGAGGGAAAGAGAGACAGATAATGAGAGTGGGAGAGAAGCAGAGAGAGAGAGGGAGACACAGAATCCAAAGCAGCCTCCAGCTCTGAGCTGTCAGCACAGAGCCCGAGGTGGGGCTTGAACTCACGAACATGAGATCATGACCTGAGCCGAAGTTGGACGTTCAACCCACCGAGCCCCCCAGGCGCCCCTCCAAATATTTTATAGTGAATTTCTTCTTCGAGTTTTAGCAGTCTGTGCTTTAAATACTACTGTCAATGTTATTTTATTTGGCACATAAATATTCATGATCATTATGGTTTCATCATAATTATATCTTTCCCAACCTGAAATAATGTTTGCTGTTTAATGATCTTCACTTCATAATATTTTGTCTAAGACCATTTTTAAAAACCTTTCTTTCTTGTATCTGTGTGTGCCTATATATAACTTTGTCCATCTTTTAAAGTGGTCTGCTCTGTCATTCTGTTTTAGGGGAGTTTTTTTTAAGTTTATTTATTTGTTCTCAGAGACAGAGAGAGAGCAAGCAGGGGAGTGGCCGAGAGAGGAGAGAGAATCCTCTGCACTGGAGGTGCAGAGCCTGATGTGGGGCTCGAACCCATGAACCATGAGATCACACAGGACACGAGCCAAAAACCAAGATTCAAATGCTTAACCAACTGAGTCACCCAGGAGCCCCTAGGGGAGTTTTATGGCAACAACTCACATTTAATGTTGGTTTGATACATCTATATTTATTGCAATATGATTTCCACAATAGCATTAGCTACTTTTTGATGTCCTTATTTTTAATTTTACTAACATTACCTCTAAGTTGTAAGATACTTCACCATCTGTCCAAAACCGGATGTCTCCTGACTAACTTCATATCTACTAAAAGGATATTTCTGCACTGCATTAGAACCGAGGTGAGGGGGTACAAACTGGTGCAGCCACTCTGGAAAACAACTTGGAGGTTCCTCAAAAAGTTAAAAAAGTAGAACACCCTATGACCCAGCACTTGCACTACTAGGGGTTTACTAAGGGTACAAAAATACAGATTCAAAGGGGCACATGCACCCCAATGTTTTTAGCAGCACTGTGAACAATAGCCAAAGTATGGAAAGTGCCCAAATGTTCATCGGATGATGAATGGATAAAGAACATATATATATATAATGGAATACTACTCGGCGATCAAAAAGAATAAAATCTTGCCATTTGCAACAACACAGATGGAACTAGAGTGCTTTACGCTAAGCAAAATACATCAGTCAAAGAAAGACAAATACTGTGTGACTCGTGCGTAATTTAAGAAACAAAACAGATGAACATATAGGAAGGAAAAAAAGAGAGAGGGAAGCAAACCATGAAAGACTCTCAACAGTAGAGAACAAACTGAGGGTTGGTGGAGGGAGGTGGGTGGGGGATGGGCTAGACAGGGGAAGGGACTAAGGCGGGAACTTGTGATGAGCACTGTGGGCTGTGTGCAAGTGATGAATCAGTAATTCTGCTGAAACCACTTTCACCATGTATGCTGACTAATTAGGATTTAAAGAAACACTTGGAGAAGAAGAAGAAAGCAAGAGCCGAGCTGCGGAAGCCCACCAGAGCTGATCCCTATGGTGGCCACCCCAGCCTCGCTGGGGCTCATGGAATTGCCTTCTCAGAGCCTTTGCAGGAGGAAGGGCCGTTAGCCGCACTTCCGGTGTTAGTAGGTGCTCACCCGGCCCACCCGTCCTTCCAGATGAAGCTGCGGGTTGCTCCCCGGTGGCTGCACCCTTTACAAACTACAGGTCAGCAGGACTGTCTGTGGCTAGGAGGAGGATGTAACCCTCCTCGCCTTGGGGTGCAATTCCCGTCCTGCCGGGAACTCACTGCCCGGCACTTGCTGACACCTCTGGGAAGGACTTGGCTCCCTCTCGTCTGACCTCAGAGCTCTGTTCCAGAAACCACACTGTGCATCAGCTAATGAGAGTCCCTCAATCTGTCCTCATGTGCACCGCCATTGGCAGGAATCCCTCCTAGGCTGGGGCCAAGCTTTAATTGATATTCTTAGCTTCTGGTGCAGTTGCAATGTTGCAATTTTGCATGTGCCTTCGTGGGTCTTTTAGGAGGAGGCTGAGCAAGGATGAACCCGGCAAGCAGGCACCTGCGGGCGGCCACCATATGCATCGGGGAGTCAGCGAGTTCGCCTCTCAATGACAGCACGTGACCCACGGTCTCAGTGGTTGTATATAAAGCTTCTGGCCCTCATTTCGGCAGAGAGCACAGTCCAGCGTTTTCCAAACAGTGTGTGGAGGAGAAAGAAATCGTGAAACATTCCATGTTTAAAAACAAAACAAAATAAAACGGGAGGAAGAGGTCGGGAAATCGGTACTCTGTGTCCCTTGGACATTCAAACACACGGCAGTGTATTGCAGACTGGGGGTAGTCAGTAGCAAAGGAAGTGACTCTGAAACTGTTTGGTAGGGCAGCCGGGAATGTCCAACGGAACTGGCACTTTTCCAGAACACACCTGGGATGGATGGATGGCCAGAATGGGTGCGAGAGAGGGTCTGGGGGAGAAGGCAGCCCTGCTGCTCTGGCCGCCTCCCAGAGCCCTGGCGCGGACACACGGCTTGTCGATTCTTCTAGATTCTTCATAGTAGTTAGATCTTCAGAAAACAAAATGCCTCGAGCGTATTTTCTTCACCTTCCCCAGAACTAATGCTACTGATTGGCAATTAGCAACGTGTTTCCAAACTTCATAGGAAATCAGTAAGGCAGCTTTCATTTTAGTTGTGTCTCCGTGTCTTAAATGTAACAGCGGCTGAAAACACTGCCGAGTGATGTTACTCAGTGTTGAGGAATAATCTGTGGAGATGGGTTTCATCAGAAGTATGGTTTCATTACAAGCCCAGATAAATGGGTCTGATTTCTTTTTCAACCATTGAGCATAATCTGTGTTTTTCTTTTGGTTTCGGTTACCAGGAAACTCAGAAATAAGTAGTGTTCTTTCTCCAAGTCACTTTCTCAAAGATATCTGGAAACGTCAGCTTTCTCTGCTCATTCGGCATAATCTCTGGAGTTTCTTTCCAGATTTATGAAGACGTAATTGACTGTAACATTGTGTTAGTTCAAGGTATACAGCGCGATCCTTTGCTATACTTCTGTTTGCAGGATGGTGACCCCGGTAAGGGAAGGTAGCACATTCCTCGCCTCACATCATTAGTTACCATTTGTTTTTTTTGTTTTTGTTTTTTTTTTATTTTTTTTTTTATTTTATTTTTTTTATTTTTTTTTTCATTAGTTACCATTTGTGTGTGTGTGTGTCCCTTAGCGACTTTCAAGGGTACAATACAGCCTCCGTGCTGTGCGTCACGTCTCAGAACTTACTCAAAAATGGAGGTGCAGGTGCTTGTGGGTGGTTCAGTTCATCGAATGTCTGACTTTAGCTCAAGTCATGATCTTACGGTTCGTGAGTTTGAGCCCCACGTCTGGCTCTGTGCTGATAGTGCAGAGCCTGCTTCAATTCTGTCTCCCTCTCTCTCTGCCCCCCCACTCTCTCTCTCAAAATAAATAAGCATTAAAAAAACATTTTTCAAATTGAGGTTTGTGTTCCTTGAGCTCCTCTACCAGTCCTGTCCTTCTCTGCTCCTGGCTACTCCAGTCTACCTCATTCCCACACCCTAATCTCTAGGTTTTTCAACTCTTAATTCTCCTGTTTTACTTTGTTGGGTTTTTTTCCTCCTATGTTACTTCATGATTAGTTCTTACACCATCAAAAATCCTTGTGTGCCTGGGTGCCTGGGTGGCTCAATCGGTTGAGCGTCTGACTTCAGCTCAGGTCACGATCTCACGGTTCGGGAGTTGGAGCCACACATGGGGCTCTCTGCTGTCAGCACAGAGCCTGATTCATAGAGAATCTGAGCTCTCTCTTTGTCTCTCTCTGCCCCTCCCCTGCTTGCATTCTCTATCAAAAAAATAAATAAACATTAACATATATATATATTTTTAAAAAGAATCCCTTTACAACTAACTGGTATTTAGACTCTATCTTCACCTGTTGATAAAGTCAAGGAGGCAAATAGGTAAAAGTCAAGTTGATTCGTCAAAAGGAAGTAAAGGCAATTTTGACATTTCCCAGTACAAACCCTAAGCACACAGGCTTAGCCTTGGAACTCAGGGAGCAACAGCACAAACAGTAATGCGAACAAAGAATCCAGCAAATCCCATTTTCAGTGTCAATAAAGCCTTGAACCGTTCTGATTTAATGCTCTGAACCGTAAGATGATTCTGATATTGAATTATTTTTGTTTCTGTAACTATAGCCAGCGGAAGTTATGACCTTTTTTTTTTTTTAACGAGTGTTTTAGGCGTGCCCCCGCCACAGAAGACTGTAAACCTCCACGTGCCCGCTTCCTGCTTCAATTTCAACTACCACCGTTGAAAAATTTTTAAAGTTTATTTATTTATTTTGGGAGAGAGAGACAGAAAGAGAGAGAAAGCAGGAGCGAGAGAGGGGCACAGAGAAGAGAGAGCGAGAACCCCAAGCAACTCTGTCCTGGCAATGCGCAGCCCCAACACGGGGCTCGAACCCATAAACTGTGAGATCATGACCTGAGCTGAAATCAGATGCTTAACTGACTGAGCCACCCAGGCGCCCCCTCCTTCATTCTTAAACAAGGGGAGGAGAGGAGAAACCTCCTTCGACTTGCTTAGGGTCCCTCTCTGGGTCTGAAATTTTAGCTCACAGAGACAGATTAACAGGAGAAAAGCACACACTTACTTAATAAAAGTGTTAAGAGACACAAGGAAATGAAGACCCAAAGGAATGCGTCGACCAGGGGGTTTGCGTGGTGGGTCCGATGAAGGGTGGGCAGTGTGTGGGAAGGTCACGGGGCAGGGGAGGGACCAAGGGTAGCGATCCGGTTGAAACAGCAAGGCTTGCTCGTTGACATTCTTCTCAGCATCCTCGTGTCTACAGAGCTGGGGCCCTCCTTCCTCCCCTAGAGGGGTGCACCTTGCGCATGGAGTGCTGTGATTGGCTTCAGGGAAGAGGGAGACGGAAGGTCAGAGTGACCATCCTGCTTCTGCTTTTTTATCAAACTCCTTCAGCCCCAGATATCAATGTGCCAAGGCGCCATATTCCTGGGGAGTTCATCCTGATCCTTATCATGAGAAAATTAAAACCATCATAATATCACCAAAAGAATGTGTTATCTTTGTGTTTTATAACTGCAAACACAGCGCACACCGAATGTCACATTCTGCTTTTATCAGCCGATGTTTTTCCAAACCAATTCTACATTGCCAGTGTCTGTATAATTATCATTTTCCTTTCTTGGCCACTATTCTGTTGCCTTAGCATTGTTGTAGCCTTCGCTCAATCTATACGATGTATTGGAAGGGGGGGTGCTCGCCAAGGCGGGAAATGTTTGCCACCCACCCCACCCCTGCCCCTGAGCTTTCATTTTAACCCTGTTTGATATTGCTTATGGGTTTACCGAGGGGAGGAGGCAGGATGCAGATGGCGGTGGGAGGCTGGGCGGGGGAGGTGAGAGAAGGCGGTCGTTTGGATGGCATGTGTTTGAAAGGATTGTTTGTTTGTTTGTTTCTGTCCTCTTGTTTCATGTGGGGCCAGCCTGGGAAACCGCGTGCTCACCTGAGTGAGTTCTTGTTGTAGAAGAGATACGAAGTGCCAGTCAGTTCCATGCATCCACTGCAGGGCCCACTCAGCAAGTAACAGACGTGGACCACGCCCTGCTGTGCCCAGGGGACGGCGTCTGCTCTGTCCCCAGTGGGGCTGAGTGACTGATGTCCGTGAAGGTGCAGATCCTCAGGGAGTCAAAGTATTTAATGTCAAACAATGTGATGTCTCATTTATCATCAATTAATCATCCTAGAATAATCTTGTGCCCAATGACTGGTCCTGCCAGGTACGCTATTCAGGGAAAGACATTACTTGTTGAGGCAAATGATGCATTATGCAGGAAACAAAGTGGGGTGTTGGCAAGGATCATAATCTGAGTGGAGACAATTATAAGCAATAATATTTAGATAACATCTTTTTTTAGGACTTTATTTTTAAGTGATCTCTACACCCAATGTGCAGTTTGAACTTACAACCCCTAGATCAAGAGTTGCCTGCTCTACCCACCGGGGCAGTCAGGCTCCCCAATAATATTATTTTTTTATTATTATCAAAAAATTGTTCAGGCCTCTGGGTGGCTCAGTCAGCTAAGCATCCGACTTCAGCTCAGGTCGTGATCTTACGGTTCGTAGGTTTGAGGCCCACGTTGGGCTCTGTGCTGACAGCTAGCTCAGAGCCTGGAGCTGCTTCGGATTCTGTGTCTCCCTCTCTCTCTGTCCCTCCCCTGCTCCTGCTGTCTCTCTCCCTCTCAAAAATAAATAAAACATAAAAAAATAGTTTTCCAGAAATGATTTGTGCATACAGATGTATTGAGCTGAAATTTTTCTTTAGGATTAATTTTTAGGAACAGGACCACTGGATCTCAAATTACACATTTTTTAGAGAAAGAAAAAGCGTGGGAGAGAGTCATGTTGTTTTTCAGAAGAATGATGCTAATCACCAAGACCACAGCGTAAATGCACGTCTCAGATACAACCACATTTATATGCTCATCACAGAGATTTGAAACAGCAGGCACACAGAAGTTTGGAGAAAGAAACACTGAAAATATTTTCGTCACACCCTGAGTGCTTGAAATGAAACCCCTCCAATACATCTCTATGATCCCATTTAAAAAAATTTTTTAACACTTATTTATTTTTAAGAGACAGAGAAAGACAGTGCAATCAGGGGAGGGGCAGAGAGAGAGAGAGGGAGACACAGAATCCAAAGCAAGCTTCAGGCTCCGAGCCGTCAGCACAGAGCCCAATGTGGAACTCGAACCCATGAACCGTGAGATCATGACCTGAGCCAAAGTCGGATGCTTAACCGACTGAGCCACCCAGGCGCCCTGACCCTACTTTAACAACAGGAACCTTGACAATAGAATTAATTCACTCAGCTGGGAGGGGCCTATACAATGGAAGCTTCCAGAGAGGGTTTCGATGAAGGGAGACCAGTAGACTACAAGGAGATGAAGCAAGGGTCCCAAGTTGAGGAGTGATTCAGGATCTTGCGTGCTGATATTTTGAATCTCCAAAATCTAGCCCAGCGAGAAAAGCCTTAGATGTCACCTAATGATATGACTTTTATTTCTAAAGCAACAATGAACAGTACTGCAGTATCAGCATAATGGAGCCGGCTTAATTAAGAAGTCTGCGGAGGAAGACAGCTGGCCCACTTTGCATTCGGATTGACACGATTCCAGCCATGAGCGTAACTGATGTTTGTTCGGGAATATTGAGCTGTGTCACAGATCTGTGAGAGGACGTTTATCTGGAATTGCCAAGTCAAGCACTCGGCAACAAAAATAGGTTCCAGACGGTAACAGATGTTCTCAGATCAAATATTTCCATGGAAAATCATGTAGAAGAATCAACTGATAAAACAGTGGAGGCTATTTCGGGGGGCTCACATCGTGGTAAACCCATCGACCCGCACACACACTCACACGCACACGCAAAACAACCACAGCAACACGCCTCGGGCCTGAGCTCAGTCTCCCCACGTGCAGACCGAGGTCGCCCCGTTTCTGAAGCTGCAGATGGAGTTCCGGGGGGCCCGGAAGGCGTGTCATTCCAGACGGGACTATTTTGCCATCGGGGCCCGATTAGAAGAACGACTCCCAAAGAAATGAGCCAGAAGGAGAAAACACAAAGGAAAAAAGGAAGAAAGAAGGAGGAATGTAATGCGTGAGGGGCGGGGGAGGGGCTCTGGAGTAATCATTTCGGTTCATTGTCCCCTCAGAGCCGGGCGCCTTTAGAAGATGTGGAAACTGTCTCAAATCCAACGCTCTTGGTTCCGACTACCGTTCCATGGCACTGGGATTTTTGCAGTTAAGGGTGAGCATTCAAAGGTAGGCACGTTTTGCGGAGTCTCGAGGTCCCTCCCCACATCAGGGCCTTCTCTACCTTCTGCACGTCACCCAGTGTTGACATTCTGCCGCTTCCTTCGAGAATGAACTCTCTGTAAGCTCGTGAGTTCTGCAGATCATTCCTGAAGATGAGGTGGGGAGAAGCCCAGGCAGGGACTTGTCCTCCTTCCCGTCCATCTAACTTCCTCTCCCCTCCCTTGAGTGGAGACCAGAAGCCCCAAATGCCTCTCCTCACCCCTACACAGAAGTGGACTCCCTGCCCCTCAGTCTGGGAACCTGCTCGTCCTAATGGGTCAGGGTGCTCTGCTGGCCTGGGGTTTCCTGTGTGTTGGGAACGTTCCCCACAGGCTTCCCCAGGCCTGGGACCTTAGAACTCACTGCCAATCATGCAGATTCTGGATTGTTCTTCATCACCTGCTTTCTCAAACCAAAACTTGGGATGGACCCAGGGGCAGGGGAGGGTGCCCGTTACAGCTTCCAATTCTTCGAGACTCTGCTCGCCACACAGCAGGTCTCTCTCGAACAAATCTCCAGCCCGCCCACGTTTCTGCACCCCGGCCCAGCCGCGGCCCTCCCCTTGACAGAATCATCCTGGCGTCTCCCAGCTAGTTTCCCAGAACCTTACCTCCACATAACAAACCCTTTGATCTTTTAACTAAATGCAAATCTGGTCGTGTTGATCTTCTGACTTTCCCTTGTGCTTTCCCTAAGAGTTTAGAACAAGAGTGAACCTTCCTGGGGTGCCCAGTGGCTCAGTTGGTTAAGCATCCAACTCTTGGTTTTGGCTCAGGTCATGATCTCTCAGTGCGTGAGTTTGAGCCCTGAGTTGGGCTCTGCACGGACAGCAAGGAGCCTGCTTGGGATTCTCTCCCTTTCTCTCTGTCCCTCCCCTGCTCATGCTCGCTCTCTCTCTCTCTCTCTCTCTCTCAAAATAAATAAACTTTTTTTTAAAGACAATATTCCCTTTGTGGCTGGCATTCCCTTTGCCTGTGATGCGCCCCCCAAGCTGTCCACACATGGTTTAATGACCTTACTTCCTTAAGATCTCTGCACATGCATGACTCCAGCAACTGCGCGCATAACTGAAGTCCCCACATCCAGGGTGTCCCTTACTCTCCTTCCTAGTTCTCCATGAAGCTCCATGAGCAGACACCTCACAGGTCCTATTTCTCCATTTACTCACAGTACCTAGAACCACAGAAGCCACACTGCAGGTACTCAACAAATACTCACCAGATGTTGAATTAAATGGAGAACTCAGTAGCAGGTGGTGAGCTGGGGATTTAAATTCAAGTGATCTGGGGCTCCTGGGTGGCTCAGTCGGTTGAGTGTCCTCCAACTCTTGATTTCAGCTCAGGTCATGATCTCATGGTGTGTGAGTTTGAGCCCTGTTTTGGGCTCCATGCTGGTAGCATGGAACCTGCTTGGAACCCTCTCTCTCCCTCTCTGTCTGTGCCCTGCTCATTCTCTCTAAATAAGTAAATAAATAAATAAATAAATAAATAAATAAAAATGAATGGATTCAAGCCATCTGCCCCAAGGTATGTTAATACTTGCCCTTAATGAGCTTCCATGTCCCAGCAACACAACATCCACGACCTTAAAGTAAAACACAAACTGCATTTTGGAAAGAATCACACACGTGGGAGAAGCCATTATAAGGTCACAACAAGTCCATGAACAGGTAGGGGAGCGGATCTCTGTTTTATTCACATCTGAATCCCAAGATCCTGGAACAGAAACAGACACATCTTAATAAATGCTGATTAAATGAATAGATCTTTGAAATGTAGTGCTGAGTGAAAATAGCAGGTGAGAACAACGTGTGTGGTATGAACCATCGTTGTTCAGAAACAGCAAACTGTGTGGAATGGGCAGCTAAGAAGACGGTGGGGAGAGACGCTCCCCCTGGGAGAGAGCAGGCATCAGGATTGAGGGGGAGAGAGCAGCAGAGGGAGACTGTCCCTTCTTGTCCTGAATAACCCCGAGTTCTTCAAATATTTATGACAAGAATATTTTTACCCACATATTTTTTAAAACAAAAACAAAGATAAAGAGAATAAAAGAGAATTAATAAATAAACCCTGGCTGATTCTTGGAGGGCTTGTCAGGGAGATCTCTGGTAAGTCTCATGAAGACAAATCGTATATGAAAATAAGCAAAAATGTGGATATGAGCTACATCAGGAGACTGCAGGCTAACATGCCAACCAACTTGAAATTGTCAATAAAGAGACATCACTTTCCTACCCATGTATGACATGAAGAACTTTAACCCAAGAAAAAACATGAAGAAAGTTTTCATGACGAAGAGAAAATTTGAAATAAAATCAAACAAAAGAAAATAAAAATAAAGCATTGCTTCTTCCCCCAAACCCAGACTCCAAAGACTTCACTGGAGAAGCCATTTACACTTTCAAGGAAAAGAGACTTCTCCTACTTTATAAACTCTACCAGACAAAGATGGATATGACACAGTTCTTTTCACATAAATGACCTATTTCCTAATGTCAGTACTTTTGTCAAAGATGACATGTTATTGGGGCACCTGAGTGGTTCGGTTGGTTAAGCGTCTGACTCATGGTTTTGGCTCAGGTCATGATCTCATGGTTTGTGGGTTTGAGCCTCACATCAGGCTCTGTGCTGGTGGCCAGCACGCAGCCTGCTTGGGATTCTCCCTCTTTCCCTCTCTCTGCTTCTCTCTCCCAACTCAAAATAAATAAACAAATAAACATTAAAAAATATATTTTATTTTATTTTTTAAAATGTTTTAAATTTATTTACTTTTGAGAAACAGAGAGAGACAGAGCATGAGCAGGGGAAGGGCAGAGAGAAGGGGAGACACAGAATCGGAAGCAGCTCCAGGCTCTGAGCTGTCAGCACAGAGCCTGATGTGGGGCTTGAACCCATAAGCTGTGAGATCATGACCTGAGCTGAAGTCAGACACTTAACCAACTGAGCCACCCAGGTGCCCCTAAAAGTATATTTTAAAAAGATGACATATGATTGGAAGGGAGACAATCATTCTAAAGTACTTGCTCGTATTTCAGTGCATTACTGCAGGCTTATTCCAGGGAGACAAGCGTACTATAATGGTAAGAAATCTATGAGAGATGGAAACAGAGAGGCGCCTGGCTGTCCTGGGCAGTGGGGCACGCCGCACCAGATCTCAGATGCGTGAGTTCAAACCTCATGGTGGGCACAGAGATTACTTAAAAAAAACTTTTTTAAAGATAAAAGCAGAAAAAATATAGATGCCACAGAGACATTCATTAAGTTTAACAACCATTCTTACTGGGAAATTAACAATATCTGAAAGTAATTAAATATTCCAGGGTTGTGTTTTATACCAAATAGACAATATTATGCTTTAAGGGCTGGTAGCATTCCCAATTAAATCAGAAATGGAGACTTGCCATGTTCTGCTACCTAACATTGCTCTGGAAGTTCTAGAAACAATAAAAGATGTAGCTTTTAGAAAAAGAGAGGTAGAGTTATCTTTAGTTGCCTATGATATGATTGTGTGTATGTGTGTGTGTGTGTGTGTGTGTGTGTGTGTGTGTGTGACTCAAGAGTCACAAATTTAAGGTTATCAAAATGAATAGGAGCCCCCTTAGAAAGGGTGGGCTTCAGGTAATAAACACAAATCAATGATTACAAAATATAGTAAGTCTGACTTATAAAAACAATCTATTTTTTCTTTTCTTTTCTTTAAAAGTAGGGTTTTTGCCCAGCGCAAAGTTCCATGTGGGTCCCAAACTCACAACCCTAAGACCAAGACCTTAGCTGAGATCAAGAGTTGGACGCTTCACTGACTGAGCCACCCAGGTGCCCCCTAAATTCACTTTAAACTGAGGTCCTTAAGGATGTTAGTGGCAGGTGACTGATAAACATGGGTTAGAATGAGGACCTTGCTAGACCTTCATGAAAGGAAGGGACAGTTGGAAATTGACAGTTGAAACTGCCATTTTCTGACAGCCTTGGTCCCAAGACAGCACAAGCCCTTATGACATTCTGAGACCTTTCTCCCCATTGTTTGTGTTTCTCTCTGTCTGTGTCTCCATAGAGATTATTTCTTTTAAAAATGCTAAGAAAAAGACCTACAGGCTGGCTCTCTGGCCACCCCAAGATGGCCACCTCACTCGGCACCCAGAACCCTGTCCCAGGAGAGTGGTCGATGAAGCTCCATCTGAGTCCAGCAGCCACCACGGGGCTGGGTGATGACTTGAGCCCAAGGGCATGGTCCTAGGAGCCCAGGGCACAAAAGTCAGATTCCTTGGCGTTTCTCTTGCAAACGTTCAGGACAAGAGCGGCTCCTCAAGGCTCCTACCTGCTTCAGGTTCTGCAACCTCCCTCCAAGGGCGGTGGGCACCTTCAGCAGGTGACTGGAGTCAGAAATAGTAGTACTGTGTGCTTCGTTTCAGGCAGGAAGAATATTCTTGTCCAACATTGTCTGAAAGAGGGATTTGCAAAGCTGTGTATCTATATAGTGGGTTTTGAGCAGTGTTTTTTTAAAAAAAAATGAACCTAAATGGGAAAGAAGAGAATACAAAAGACTAGAGAGTTTCACCGATAGTAACTCCGTGTGTGTGTGTGTGTGTGTGTGTGTGTGTGTGTGTGGAGTATGCATCCTGGCTCGATGTGTAAGATATTTCTTCTCGTGGCTCACAACTACAAAGGGGTTATGGCCAGCATTTCCTGTCCCTTGGTAGCCGTGTGTCCCGTGCTTTGTCCAAACATCTCGGTAGCAGTGACCAGGGCTGGACAGCGGGAACAGTTGTTAACCAACTGCTCCAGGCCTGAGTGTGGCTGATGGGTGACTTTGCTCCGGACACTCACAGCCAGGTGGCCATGCCTGCAGGAGTCACTGGTTCTAAGTTGGCTGCTAACATCTTCCATAAGAAAAGTCAACCTTGCCCCTTTTCCCCAGGTTTGGAGGAAGAAAGGGAGCCCTGTGACAGTAGGGGCTCCAGGACAAGGGACAGTGAAGTCATGCACACCCCTACACTGCTAGACGCAAAGAGCCACTGCCTTGGTCTCATCCTTGCTCTCCCTTTCTCCCCCACCCCTGCATCTGCGCCATATGCAAATTATATCTGCTTTGCCTTCAATTTATATCCAGAATCCAACCATGTCCCAGCACTCCTCCTGCAAACTGGCATCTGGAATGGATAGAATTGCTTCATTAAACCCAGCTGGAGGGGCGCCTGCTTGGCTCAGTAGACAAAGCGTCTGACTTCACGTCATGATCTCACAGTCCATGAGTTCAAGCCTCACATCAGGCTCTGTGCTGACAGCTCAGAGCCTGGAGACTACTTTGGATTCTGTGTCTCCCTCTCTCTCTGCTCTTCCCCAACTCGTGCTCTGTCTCTCTCTCAAAAATAAACATAAAAAAATTTTTTTAACCCAGCTGAAATTCACAGACTCTCTAGGAAATACGTCCTATGATCTTCTTCCGGTTCTTCACGATTAAACTGACAACCCTGCCGCGCTCGCAAGAGCCATGCTATCCACCGTTTTGCCTAACTGACTACGCAGCCTCTTTCTCTGTGATGACGCCTGCGAACCGGCGGCTCTCCTGAGGCCTCGAGCCTTCAGCCTTGAAGCCCTCCCACTTGCATGCCAGCTTTTGACTCCGGGTTGGGTTTTGTGGCCGAGCCTTCCACTTCTGCGTCACGAGCCTTGGGCTGCCTTGGCGGTTTGGATGCTGGCAAAGATTGTTCCGTGTGACCTGGGGAAGCAGCCTTGTCTGTCTGTGCTGTGGCTTCCCCATTTTTTCTAAGAAAGGAAAGTACTTATTCACGGGGTCACGTTATATTTTTGTGACCTGTAGTAACACCCTGAAAAATACGTCTAAAAGTTACGTTGTTCAAATCAATGGCTTATAAAATTCAGCGGTAGACCATGATTCCTTCTGTAAGGTCTAGAGAAGTAGCACCAGATTTGGGGGGAGTATCCATCCAAAGGGTCTTCCAATGGGGAGCCAGATTTGTGTACATAGCCAGTAGGTGAGGATGGCCAGTGAGGCTGTTGGCCACTTGACTGCATTTGCGGTCCTGGCCTCTCTACAGGAGCCCCTGCCCGAGAAGGTCCAGCCACCAGGAAGGTGTCGGGGCAATAAGCTCACACAGAGAGCGCTGGCTGCTCTCCAAGAGGTCAGGCTCAGCCCTGCACTGGCTTGATCTTCTGCTCCCCACCCTCAGCTGCTTGGGGCTTCTAATAATTCTCAGTTTTACAGACTCTGATAAAATTGTGCAAAGAGGTCAATTACCCAGAAGTCCCACACTCTTCTGCTGCTCCTTGCTGTCTGCTTTGCCCTCCGTTCCTAGTCCTGCACCAGATACTATTAGGCAAGCACAGCATCTTACAAATGATGTACAAGTCAAGACGGGACTTTTTAATAAAGGACTCCTAGAGAAACTGATCACATGTTAATCCGGGGAAAATGTGTTTCGCTGCTCCAGAGCCCAATAGGTCTAGCGGTGCCAGTCCCTGGGGTTTGGACGAGGCAGTACTTGCCCGTTGGCAAAGTTTGGGTTCTGGGCATCTGCAAGACCCACAAACAGGAGCCGATGTGTTGTAGGTGTTGAATGCATCTGTAGTTCATTCCTTTTTTTTTTTTTTAATGTTTTATTTAGTTTTGAGAGAGAGAGCATGAGCAGGGGAGGGGCAGAGAGAGAGGGAGACACAGAATCCAAAGACAGGCTCCAGGCTCCGAGCTGTCAGCACAGAGCCCGACACAGGGCTTGAACCCACAAACTGTGAGATCATGACCTGAGCCAGAGTCGGATGCTTAACCGACTGGGCCACCCAGGCACCCCATAGTAGTTCATTCCTTTTATCGTTGAGCGGTGGTCCATGGGACGGATGTGCCTCCCTTTCTTTAGCTACTCATCCCCTGAAGGACATCTGGGACTTTGTGTCCCTGGGACAGATGCCCGAGAATGCACTTGCAGGGCTCTCCTGTCACCGCATTCAGTTTTATCTGAACCTGAGTGGCTTCTTCTGTCCCCCTGAGGAGGAGAAGATAAAAGTCTAGCTTCAACATCAAACCACTCACCCTCAGACACCCCCTCATGGGTCAAGGGTGGGGGTGTAGGCAGCACCAGGGAAGGAACTAGGTGACATGCCCAAGGGGAGAGCCTTAGGGCCTCTGTCTCAAGGTCATGACCCTGCTCTTCCCCCAGGGTGGGCCCCTCCTCCGCTTCCCCTTGTGGGGGTGCCTCACCGGCCTCACCTGGTCCCCACCCTGGAGGCCATTTTCAGAATAGACATCCAGAGGCATTGGCTGGTAAACAAGGTTAAAATTGTGGCAGCAGGAGCCCACACATATTAAGGAAGGGAATTTTGTGATTCTTCTTAAAGGAGATTTTTAGGAGGTTTCTTCCTGGGTTCCAAGCAGCCCTGCCCTGGATGAGGCGGTGAGGATGGAGGAGGCGGTCCTGCAGGATGGAGATGTGGCTGCTGCTCACCTCCGCCAACCCTGAGCGTCTACACGAAGGACCGGGGAAGACAGCCAGGTTCCTGGCCCACACCGCCGGCCCCTACCTATCCCGGGTGCTTGGATGGAGGAGAGGAAGTAGCAAGGGGGTAAATTAGTCCCGCTGTCTTCCTGAGCTGGGATTTGGGGGCCATGAAGGGAAGGTCGTGGGAGGGAGGCAGGCCATGCATCAACTCTGTGAGTCCCTGGAAGGGAAGCTGGGGTCTCTGGGGTCCACGCCTCTCTCCAGAGAAGCCTCACCTTCTCAGGCAGAGCCCCGGGAGCTGCCTCTGCAAAACATGGGGTGAGAGCACCTGTCCTGGGAAACCCCCGCCATTACAGACCCTGCTCTCTGGGTACTCTGCCCAAGCCGAGAGCGACACCCCCGTCACCACTCCTGATGCCAGCCTGTGCTGCCACCCCCCCAGGACACGGGCCCCCTGCCGCTGCACTCTTAGACATACAAACAGAAATTTCATACAAAAGCCGCCCATGCTTGTTTACATTTCCCAATCTGAGTGTAGCCACATGCAGTCGAAGCAGAGAGGAAAACTCCTGTTCTCTGCGAGGTTGGAAGTTCAATGTCGGAACCCAAACTGCTGCTATTCATCTCCACGCGGGGGAGCAGTGGGCCACATCCACAGGCCACGGGGCCACCTGGATGCAGGCTAAGCCCCCCCCTACAGAAAGGTAGTTGTGTCCGAGGACCCGTACGGTGACGGGGATGTGGCTCCCGTGACCCAGGGCGCTCAGCACTGTTCGGGCCTGGGCAGCTGGGGTGTGAGGTCTGCACCACGTCTAACACCACCAAGGACTGCCCAGGGGCTTCATGATCTAAACCCAAAGTCTGTGTCCCTCCAGAGGCCAGGCGTGGGGGTCCTCTGTCCCCGGCTCATGTTCTACGCTTGTTTGGCATTTTTCATTTCTTCGGAACTAGAATTACCTAAGTTTGAAGGAAAATAAGGAAAGAGTCGACAATAATTGAGAAATAAAATCCATGTGCAGAGCCAACAAGACATGGGGGCTGAACTTTCTGTCAAGAAGTGTGCGCGCATGTGCCTCTGAACATTGCGTGTATTTGCGCGTGCGTGTCTGCATTCGAGAGTGTGTGCATTTCTCGTTGTAAGAACGTGTGTGCGCGGCTGTGGGTAGATGTGCTGGTCTGTGTCTGAGTGTGTCGGCCTGTGTGTGCCCGCGCGTGTGTAAGCGTGTGGATCCAAGTGTCTGTGTGTGGGTCTGCATGTATGTGTCTGCATGTAACTGGGGAATGTCTATTTTGTTGTCGCAGAACCTGGTCTGGATCACCCGGCGGAGGAACCAAGCGGCTCTCGGAGATCGTGGAGGGGAGGAGGTTTATTTCACACCAGGGGGCTCAGCAAAGATCATTCTCCCGAGGTCTGAGCCCAGAGCATCAGCAGAGGGAATGATTTATAGCCTGTTGCTTCTGCATTCTTCATTAATGCCTGCCACAAGCAGGGTGGGAAGAAGAACCTGGAAGGGGAAGCCTTGGATCAGGGACAGGTGTTTCCTTATCAGTCCTGTCAATCATCTTATAACAGATTTTCCCTATTAATGGAACTGGCGTCTGCTGACGTGTGTGTGCATACTTGCTCATGGTGGGTAAGTACATGGGTGTGCAGGGTGGGGGCCACAAGCAAGAAGAGAACTATAAATAGAATCGTTGAGTAGAGGGCTGAAGTCAGAGCTGGAAATCAGAGCAGTGCGCCATCGGGAGAAGGATGCCAAATCCAAAGTAAAAATTCCTTGGTTTTCTTGCTGGGGTCCCCGCGCGGAGGGCACTGACACCATCATCACACGGTCAGCTCAGTTCCTTCCCTGCTGAGGAAGTGAGAAGGAGATGTGGTGCTTTAACTCCAATCGATGGTTGCTAAGTGCCTTCCCAGCTGGGTTCCCCTCCTAAGGCACTGGCTTCAGGCTTCCCCTTTCTCAGCAGCCCTTGCGTCTCTGTGATCGAAAACTTGAACCTCTGTGGCCAGGGCGTGCCGGAGTACACTGCGTCACTGGTGTGGCTGCACAGTGGTTTGGGCGTCCACAGTGGGGGCTGGAACCCTTCCAAACGTTGCCAGCCAGCCAGGGTGCTGGTCCTTGTTGGTCTGTCTGGGCAAAAGTGTGCATGTGCGTGCGTGGAGAAAACCTGACAGACATGAATGGGATGAACTTTCAAGAGACAGGAAGAGGGATAAAGATACAATCACCATTCCACACGTCACTGACCATCCTTCTGCGCCATCTTTGTTTTGTGTTCAGGGCCAGAGTTTGGCCAGGCTATCTCTGTCTTACTTCCAGAAAGGTCAGGATATCTATTATCTTCTGCCACAAAAATACCATGCAAATATCATCCAAAAGTCAGTGTTTTGTCTTGTCATTCCATTTATTCACTGCTATTTTACGTCCTTTCAACAATTTGGCTTGACCCAATAAGAAGCCACCTTGCAGGAGATTAGGACGTACCCAGAAAGAGCACAAGAGGGATTCCATGTGAGGGGAACTGAGGCTGGCTTTGGAGATGAGGGGGACCATGTGACAAGGGGTGCAGGCAGCCTCTAGGAGCCAAGAATGGTCCCTGGCTGATGACTTCAGTCCTACAATCCCAAGGAATTGAGTTTTGTCCCTGACCTGAATGAGCTTGCAAATGGGCTCTCTTCCTGAGCCATTAGAAATGAGCACACCCTGGCGGTCACCTTCATTTCTGTCTTATAACACCCTGGGCAGAGAACCCAGCTGAGCCCCATATGGGCTTCTGACCTACAGAGCTGTGAACTATTAAATGGGTGTGGTCTTGTGCTACTAAGCTGGTGATGTTCCTTATGTCGTTGAGGCAATAGGACACCAATACAACCTAACTGCTTTCTTTGAAAGAGAAAGGAAAAACTCAGTAGGAAAAACACAAATCAATATGCCTCTAAATATACCGTGAAATGCCACACCCATTTTGATGCTTGGTCTCCCGCCATGGCTAGCAATTACCGTATCTTCACCAATAGTGGGTTTTATCATTTTATTTTAATCATTGACAAGTGAAAATGTCAATTCATTGCTATTTTAATGGACATTTATTTCTCTGCTTTCTAATGAAAAACACCCTTTTTTTTATATGTGTCTTAACTTAGAGGCTGTTCTGGTGAGGAGCAGGTGATCTTAATTTCCAGCCCGATGCATTTTTCTATTTAATTTTTGTGGCTAATTTCTCTTTCTACAGAACCCCTCTACATTAGGTGCTCTAAAAATATTTGCTGAATGAAGGTCTGAATTTAAAAATCATGAATGAGTAAAGAAGTCTTCAAGAGCAGACTCGGGCTTTTATTGTTGAGAAATTCAGCCTCCTGGTGTCAGAACAGGACTGCGCGTGCCAGGGTATCCACTCAATAAAGCAGAGATCCACCTGACATTCAAATGCCCTTGGGCGCATCAGCCTACAAGGCAGTTAGCCGAGCAGTGGCCATTACAGAGCAGGCCAAGAGCCACAAGTGAGAGAGATGAGGAGTCACCCTGGACGGGCGTCTGGCACCTGGTCAGGCTGCTCTGGGGCGGATGATAGTACGGTGCACTGCTCTCTGCATTAGAGACACGAGACTAGCTCAGGGTATTGGTTTGTTGGCACCATATTTATTATCATTCTTTTTTTTAAATTTGGAAACTGTTATGACAAAAGTAATACATTTGGTTTTTTAAATATCTCAAAGAGTGTAGGAATGTATAAAATACAAGGTAAAAGAAACCTTTGATCCACGCCTCTCGGATCACGCACTTGGAATTCTGCAGATTCGCATGAAAGGAAAAATGACAGGAACTCCGCCTCCTGTCTGTAACGTATTTTATTTTCACTTAGAAATATATCTGGGATATATTTTCATAGATATAAACTTCAGATCAGGAAACTGGGGTCCAGAGATCCCCAGAGGTTTACATAGATAGACCTTGGGATACTCATGGCCCCTAAAGTCACAGGTGCGTTTTCAACGGTTTATGGTCATTCCCTAGGTCTCTGAGCAAAACAACTCCTGCATCATTTTCAAGTCTTTTTCGACATGGTGATCATTTGAAAAAATTGAGATGTCCTTGACATACAACATCGTGGATATTGAAGGGGCGCAACACGTTGGTCTGATACACTCACCTGCAGCAATGTAATCGTGTCTGCAGTGTCCATGAACACCTCCGTCACGTCACGTAATTAC
Source organism: Suricata suricatta (assembly GCF_006229205.1). Classification (NCBI taxonomy): domain Eukaryota; kingdom Metazoa; phylum Chordata; class Mammalia; order Carnivora; family Herpestidae; genus Suricata; species Suricata suricatta. Next base: position 5,510,952 of record NC_043702.1, read on the forward strand.
CATTTCTTTTTTGTGGTGAGAACATTTAAGATTGACTGTCTTAGCATCTTTCCAGTAGGCAAGCAGTTTTAACTGCAGTCACCAGGCTGTGTATTAGATCCTCAGAACCTATTCATCTTCTAACTACAAGTTTGTGCCCTGTGACCAATATTCTTTCCAACCTTCCCGCCTGCCAGGCGCTGGCAGCCACCATCCTACTCTGTGTCTACACCACCTCTCTGTTCTTACAAGGGCAGAAGCCACCGTGACGGCCTCTCTCTCATGATCTCATCTAACCCTAATCTCCTTCCTAAGTCCGCACCTCTGTACAAATTTCCATGGAAGTGGAGGGGTTAACAGGGATTTGGGGGGACACAGGCCTTCTGTTCCCAAGAGGGGCTCTGGCTGGCAGGAGGTGGGGCTGGCCCCTGGCTGTTTCATGCGGAGGATGGAGGAAGTGAGTGCAAGATTTAGTATGTGGAGGCAGAGACGAGAGGAAAGAGAGAGACCATGTTATGGAGCCAAGAACGCCTTTATTGGGGTCTGCAGCCCCTGGGCGAGGGTCTGTGACTCGAGTAGGGGTTGAGTCAGGGAAGCTGCGCCTGGTACAGGAGGGCGAGGTGTTTCATGGGTGAAAGAGTTCTGGGTTTGGCCTTGAAAGGGCAGATTACCAAGTACGGGCATTTTAGGGCTGTGGCGGGGTGGGGGGAAAACTGGATCTTCATGATTGGCTGTTTTCAAATGGCTCGGGACATTCCAGGTCTGCAGGTGGGGGTTGTCAGTGCATGGAGTTCTTCTCCGACCCACAGTAAAATGGCCACTCGGTCGCCATCTTAAGGTAACTCTTACAGTGAGCACCAAAGGTGCCCTGGGGTGGTGGCCGTGGAGACAGCACCAGAACCGGGGCAGGATTGCAGCACAGAAGAGCAGGGGCAGCCTCTGGGGTCCGGGAGGGCTGTTCCAAAGGCCCCGGGTGAATTAATGCTAGAGTGTGTCTTAATTGTGCCCTGGGTCGTGATCCTTGTGAACGGAATAGGGTGAAAGAATGTTTAATGATGACGTCAGGAACTCATGGCTTCCCTCAAAGCTCCCAACCACCACACATCAGCACACCTGCTCCCACATGCCTACCCGCGCTGGTCCTTATTGCCGTTTTTGTTTGTTTGCTTGTGTGAGGAACATTTTTACTAAAGCATGGCGTTGTTCCCATTGCCCAGGCTGGCATAACACATTACTACAACCAGATATTTGCCCTTTCACAGCGCTGGAGCCTGGAAGTCTGAACCCAAGGTATCGGCAGCGTCAGACTCCCTCCAAAGGCTGGAGGGCAGGACCCTCCCTCACCTCTTTCTAGCTCCAGGCGGGTGGCAATGTTCTCAGTGCTCCTGGGATTGTAGATGCAACAACCCCATCTCTGCCTCCACCCTCACACCACCCTCTCTTCTGTGTGTCTGCTTTGTTCCTCTATTTATTTAGAGCTTTTTTCTAAGTTTATTTATTTTTGAAAGAGAGACAGAAAGAGTGAGCAGGGGAAGGGGAGAGAGAATCCCAAGCAGGCTCCACACTGTCAGGATGGAAACTGGGGTGGGGTTCGAACTCACAAACTAAGAGATCATGACCTGAGCTGAAACCAAGAGTTGGATGCTAAACCGACTGAGCTACCCTGGCGCCCCAGGCTTCCTTCCTCTTTTTAAAAGGACACTAGTTCCCAGATTTAGAGCCCGCCCTGATCCAGAATGACCTCATTTCAAGATCATTAACTTAATTACACCAGCAGAGACCCATTTTCCAAATAAGGTCTTATATACAGTTGCAGGGGGTTGGGACTTAGACACATCCTTTTTAGGATCAGTCTTCACACGGCAGACATACCTATGTAAAAGTTCGCAAATTACAGAGGACAGTTCAGTGAACTTTTTTTTAAGTTTGTTTATTTATTTTGAGAGAGAGTGCAGGGGAGAGGCAGAGAGAGGAAATGAGAGAGAATCTCAAGCAGGCTCTGAGCTGTCAGCACAAGGCCTGACTCAGGGCTCAAGCTCATGAACTGTGAGATCATGACCTGAGCTAAAACCGCAAGTCAGAGGCTTAACCAACTGAGCCACCCAGGAGGCCTGAGGCTATTTTTTTTTTTTTTGGTTTTATTTATTTTGAGAAAGAGTGAAAGTTTGAGTGAGGGAGGGACAAAGAGCGGAGAGAGAGAATCCCAAGCAGGCTAGGCACTGTCAGCATAGATCCTGACTCTGAGCTCATCCTCATGAGCTGTGAGATCACGACCTGGGCTGACGTCAGATGCTTAACCAACTGAGCCCCCCCAGATGCCCCTCTGAACGTTTACAAGTGGTGCACACTCGTGTAACCAATGGGGTTTGGAGGTAATGGTGGGGTTCAGAGCTGACGGCCAAGAAAGAATTCTTGAAGGAGTCTTTGGTGCAAAAAGGTGATTTTACGAAAGCATGGGACAGGACCAGTGGGCGGGAAGAACCCCACTGGAGTTGTGATGGGTAACTGGTCACGCACCATGGACTTGGGGGAAGTAAAGTCAAGAGAGAAGTTTCCAGTGAGAGTTTCATGTGCTACAGAAGACTCCCAAGTGACAGGAGGCCTGGCTATTGTCAAGCTAGGGTTGCTTCTCCCTCTAGCAAAGCACTGACATGAAGACAGTAGGGAGTTCCTGGAGACCTGTTTCACTGCCGGCCTCAAGTGTTTGTCCCTGGGCTGCAGGTTACAAGGAAATTTAGGTCTATCTGCCATTTCCTTCTGCCTTTGTTCCCCCTCCCCCACTATGGAGGGGAGGGTGATGTTGGGGTTCCAGGAAACTGAGTCTATAGGTTTCTGGAGATTAGGTGATTGATAAAAATGATGCCTTTTTCTTGTAATTTACTAAGATATTTGTAAACTGGTGGAGACTCTCATCCATTTAACCATTTGTTTTCTGTGCTTTCCTTTGTCCTTGGGCAGCTGGAGTGCCTGGGGAATGTCACACCCTACCTGGGGGGTGGGGGCGGTGCTCGCTAGTACTTTGCCCTCAGCCCGCCTGTGCGCCCTCATAACCACCACCTAAAACACCACCAGGACCACAGAGTCCCCACCAGTGCCTCCTCCCTCCCCTTCCTTCTCTCCTGACCCGGGCCTCCACCTTGACCTCTGTCACCGTGCACCAGCTTTGCTTGAGTTTGAACTTCATGCGCATGGATGATGAATGCCTGGCCCTGGGGATACCCCAATTCTCCACTCCCAGTTTCTTCTAGAAGTTATGCCAGAAACTCAAGAGACCCCTCACTAGTTGACAAAGGAGCAAGAGAAGTTAATAAAATAACTGAAATCACTGTAGGCACACCAAAGTCAGTCACTTTTGTTTTTAGAAGCATTTAACCAGTGAAAAATATAATTTAAAAAAATCCCATGTGTAACAGCACCCACGTATACAATAGCTAGGAATATCCTTAATAAAAAATATAAGGGACCAAATAAAACTACAAAATGAACTGAAAAATATTTTTGTTTTCAGAAGGAGTAGTTATGTATTGCACTGGAAAATGTAGGTTTTATTTATTTATTTATATTTTTATTTTTGAGAGAGAGAGAGAAAGAGCATGAACAGGGGAGGAGCCGCAGAGAGAGAGAAAGACAGAATCGGAAGCAGCTCCAGGCTCTGAGCTGTCAGACCAGAGCCCAACATGGGGATCAAACCCACGAACCATGAGATCATGACTTGAGCTGAACTCAGACGCTGAATGGACTCAGCCACCCAGGCGCCCCGCAATAGAAAATGCTAGGTTTGCAAGTGAGTAACTTTCCCACCTGAAACTGGAAGAGTAAATGAATGGAAATACCTAAGAAAATCTTCCACAAAAAGAAAAATGAAGGAGAACTCGTTTTGCCGGATTTTCTGCCCCGTGTAAACCCCAGACACGTGACCGTGAGGGTCGCGGGCACCGGGCGCCCGACACATCAGTGAGCAGTGATCCGCCAGACCCTGATCAGTACTTAACATATGTCAAGTGAGGAGTCACTCGCCAGTGGGAAATGAAAGATTGCTCAATCCAGGATGACACCGTATTGGCAAGATATTTGGGGTCAGTGTCCTCTCGTAACGTTACCAAGCACTAAAATAAGCCAAAGACTGATCACAGCTCAGTTATTTTAAAACATAGAGAAAACAAAATAGCTCCTTGGGTTCTGGATGGAAAAAGGATTTTCTAAGTTTAAGCCCAATGAAAGGCATTAAAAAGGAAGAGACCGATTTGAATTCACATACAAATTATATGTCAAACACACCAGAAGAAAGGACAGCCCATTACAGGCTGAAAACATTTTTTTTCAATGAACAATACTGAGAAGAAATTTAGAATGTCAATAAATAAATGATTCAAATCAATGAGAAGAGCTGGAAGATCCCATTAAGTAAAAGGAGAAAAGAAGCTTAGAAAACTCAGAAATATGAAATGCAAGAACTTTACAAGTGACAATACAGTCGATCTTACTAAGAATCCAAGAAAAGTAACATTGAAGATAAAAAAGAATTTTTGCCTCCTGACCTAGTAATTAATAACAGTTCGCAAAGATGTGGTAGATAGGCAGTGCATTTTTGGATCTAATGAACAATCATGTTGAGAAAAAATTTAGCAGTTGGTGTCAAAAGTTCATAACATTTTAATTGTGGGCAAAGACACAGGGTTTAAAGTGTGTATATGTAACCTATGTACAGTAAAGAAAAACGCTAGGAAAAATGAAGAAAGTATACCCAAACCTTGCCATGTTATACTCTCATAGTTGGCTTTCTCTCCTTTATACTTTTTAAATTTTCAAATGACTTTTGTCTTCAGGAAGAAAAGGATTCATAAGAGAGACAGAAAATGCTAAGTGCATTCCCTGCACATACACAGCCCCTGCCACCCCCCAGCCTCATGGCAACACAATGAAGGGTGTGAAGATACCAACAATGTTCGGAAGGAGACAAATGTATCTCTTTGCTCATAATACACTGAGTGGCAGCATGTAAACCCCGTCAATGGGTAGTTATTTGGTGATCTCCAAGTAAATAAAGTCTCCCACTAAATGGAATTTACTCTACTTCCTTGAGCAGAGAAGGTCATGTTTAGACTAAAAGGTTAATGAGCCGGACTGTGCCGGGCAGAAGAGCCAGGGGAGGAAGCCGGTCCAAGATGGCCTGTGTGCAGTCGGGAAGTCCGAGCCAGCTGGGGGGCTGGCGAGAAGGTGGATGGATGAGCATGTGGGCAGGGGGCTCGGGGCCGGCCCACGACGGGCTGCAAAGTGTTTGGAACTGGTTCTGTACAGAGCGGGACCAGAAGGATGAAAACACAGCATTTCCAGCAAGAATGTTGCATAATCAGATGGGTCTTTTTAAAGAAAAATAGAGAACATCACTTTTATAAATGGTAAGTTAGGGCCACAATGGAAACAAGATGGTCCCTAGAACGATCAGTATTGCAGAGAATGAACAGGGAGGTGGGGAAGAGACTGTACGGAGACCGACTATTTCAGACGCTTCTACGGTGGTCCTTCTGGAAAGCGATGGAATCCAGAACAAGGGTAATTGTAGTTAAGAGGAAATGGGGGGACCAATTAGAACGTCAGGTTTTTTGACCTAGGGTTTTTCGAACGCTAGAAGAATAATTGGCCATAGCAGATGATAAATCGATGTTTGCAGAATGAATGAATCAGTAAAAAGACACAAGGTGTTTACAATGTAACATATTAGAAGGAACTGGTGGGCTCCTAGTTATAAAAGAGAATAATAGAAGCCATCACTAAGGAGACAAACAGTAATCCCTCAAAAGAACGTTCGCTCAGTAAATAAATACATCCAAAGCTGCCTCACAAGTTTCCTTAGATATTATTGTATTGTACTCATTTTGGTTATAATTCTACAGGCCATCAAAATAGTTCCAAAAGCCACTTAATGTTTTTCTTATAAACATGCCCATTCTATGAACATAAACTCCTTACTAGGATTAAGGTAAAAACATTTTCTCTCTGTCTGTTATCTTGTAATTTAATTTTAGGGTTTTTTTTTTAATACAGAAGTTGTATCTTTTTATATTTTCTGAAGTAACCATATAGCACTTCTAAACTGAATCATTGTGTCAATGTTGATTTCCTGCTTGGGCTGTTACATTACCGTTGTGCTGGTTTCCAGTAGGAAGGGTTTATGGGATCTCTCTGTATTATTTCTCACAACTGCAAGGGAATCTACAATGCTCTCAAAATAAAAAGCTAAAGGGGCGCCTGGGTGGCTCAGTCATTTGGGCGTCCGACTTTGGCTCAGGTCATGATCTCATGGTTCCGGGTTCGAGCCCTGCGTTGGGCTCTGTGCTGACAGCTCAGAGCCTGGAGCCTGCTTCAGATTCTGTGTCTCCCTCTCTCTCTGCCCACAGCCCCCGCTCACTCTCTGTCTCTCTCTGGCTCTCAAAAATAAAGACCAAAAAAGAGTTTTTAAAATTTAAAAAACAAAAAGCTAAAAAAACAAAAACAAAAGCACACACACACACAAAAAAAAACCCTGAATGATTCTTCTTCACTCAAGATGGTTTAACACCTGAATGTCAAAAGGAAATCTTGGATTGACATAACGCCCCTGGGCAATGGTTCACAATCTGTATCTTCTTTATAGTTGCTGCTCTCCTGTTGTTGTGGCTTTTCTTTTTTCAGTTGCAATTCCACAGTAAACACACCTCTTGTTTATGACCTCCCAGTTTAGAGATTGTCACCATGGCGATTGTCACTGCTCCTCTGGGCTCTATCACTTCCTCTCCGGATGCGGTTTGTCAGCCGTGGCAGGTTTGCCGTCCTTTCAAAGGAGAGAAAGCTCTGGGCAGCCGCATCTCATCGTACTGTGTTGTTTGCCTTGATACGAGCCCGTCCCAGCCGAGTGGAGAGGATTCTGGTGTCATCAGCGTGGTCCCTAACTGTTGTGACAACCCCGGCTGTGTGGGTGGTGGAGACAGCTCCCTGTCCCTTTGCAGTCTTACCCCAGTGAGGTGGGGGCGGGGGCCGGCGGGGCAGAGAGCGGGCTCACCGAGTCCGCCTCTTCCTGATTCTGCCAGGGCGGTCTGGTCTCCGGGCCTCTGGTCTCAAGCACATACGGGCACCCTGCTCCAAATGTCTTCCCTCCCCGGGCGTCTGACCCCCAGAGGCGCTCGGCACAGGCTGGCTGGATGTTTCTGGGTTCCCCATTGCCCTGTGCATGTGTTTCCTGTCTCAGCTACAACCACCCATTGCACAACCTCCCAAGTTTCTCGTGGGTCCCCTTTGGCCCCTCTCGAACATTCCAGAACTCGGTAAATAGTACAGTTGGGCATGTTTAGGGAACTGAGCTCAGAAATCCACCAGTCTAGCCCTTCACTTCACAGTTGAGGAAAATAAGATTCAGAGAGATTCTGAGATCTTCTCCGCCTTCAGCTAGAAAAGGCCAGAAACTTCCACTAACGAGCCAGGGCCAACGTGCCTGGATCACAGACAGTGCACAGACTGCACAGCCCGACAGAGAGACTCTGAGACAGAGGCAGGTCACAGACCATAGTGACACGTGGTCCCGCTGTGTGGGCTGGGTCCCTGCTGGACACAAACGCAGGAGGCTGATCTGGAGCCCAGAGAGCAGCAGGCAGGGCCTTTCCAGAAAGGATAGGAAGGCTCTTCTGCATTTGGTCTCGAGGGAGGTTGTGGCCCAAGATGCCAATCACTGAGCCAGGGATCCACCATCAACCCTCCTTGGTGGCCGGTGGTGCCAGAGCCTGGCTGGTCGTCCAACCGAGTCAGAAGCAGAGGCCACCAGGCCCCCCAAGCTCAGGAGCAGGACACGGGCAGGATCACGGTCCACATAGGCAGGCCTGCGGCCACACGTCTCTGGGACATGAAAGGTGGGGAACCCGGCAGTATATCAACAAGGCATCTAATGCTCACAAAGGAAGCAGTAAAGAATTAATAGCCCCTCATCTCTGGAGACCTGTCTTGCTTTGCGTATCATTGCTTTATAAACTTTTGTGTATAATTGCTTTATTTAATCCTATAGGAAGTCTGTGGTGAAGGCCTTATCCCTCGCTCCCCATGTGGATTTCCCAGATTAGGGAAAGGACAAAATGAGACCGCAGCCTCGGATGAGCTCCTGCACCACAGCGCTCCCTTCTGGCCAGAGAGGAAATTTCCCTTCCGAGGCTCAGCGGCTCGGAGCCCGGAGCCTGACGGAGGGGGCCAGGTGGGGGTGAGCACTTGGTCAAGGGGACCTGGGTGGGGCAGCAGGGAGACAAGACCTTATCACATGTGGATTCTGGCCATGGGGGCAGAGCTCTGCATGTCTGAATCTCTGGGCGCCATTTTAAAAAACGTAATGCTTATTTTTGAGAGACAGAGTATGAATGAGAGAGGGGCAGAAAGAAACGGAGACACAGAATCCAAAGCAGGCTCCAGGCTCTGAGCTGTCAGCACTGAGCCCAACACAAGGCTCGAACTCCTAAACCCTGAGATCATGACCTGAGCTGAAAAGTCAGATGCTTAACTGACTGAGCCACCCAGGTGTCTCTCTCTGGGCAACATTCTGCCTCAAAATAGCTAGAGGTCAACTCCTCCCCCATAGCCCGTCCCCGTGCATGCCTGTGTTTTCTACAGCCCAGCTCCCTTCGGAAAGCTTTCCTCTCTTCCCCTGACAGGTTTGTTTTTGCGTTCAAGCATCCTTCTTCCCGGCCCCAGCAACCAACCCAGGCCAGCCGCTCCCTCTTCTGTGTTCATTCATGGGCTTTATTATCCTACATCTCATACGGGACAAGTTTGAGACCTTATTATGATTTTTCTTTTTATCAAGAAAGTATGTCCACCTTGCAGATCACGTGCAGAACGTAGACAAATACAGAAGGGAAAGTAAAACCTGCGGTCCCCTTATAGCCTGCATCATCTCCCTCCAGTCTTGACTGTGGAACTGAATTTATACTTTAGTGAAAACACCACATGCTGTTTTGTTGATTAACATTATGTGACAAGCATGTTACAAACGTTTCTCCAAACGCTTTTTAACGGTCTCATCACAGCCCATCCCAGCATCGAGCCCAACATCGCGGTCCTCCCTTGTGGGACGTTGTCACGTTGGACATCTTCTGCGTGTATCGTGTATGGCTGAAATCTCTAAAGGAGCCCACGAAATAGCAGTTCGTTCCCCTGTCCGTGGTCCAAGAGTTGCAAAAGGACCAAAGAGGGACAGAGGGACGAAAATACCACCTGTATTCTTGACATTCACCTCTGGGGAGGAGGCAGCTCTGTGTGAGGGCCGAATGGCTGTAACGAATTGGGAGTCCAGCAGCACTGCCTCTGGCCGCTCTGGGCGGTGCCTGCTGGACCGACGGACAGACGGTCGGCTGGGACAGACCTTCCCTGGTTTGGGCACAGCCCGCCGAGTCATGCAGGGGCTAAGAACGGTCACGCCCAACAGGCATCTGGCTCCCAAAGGAAGCCGGGAGCCTCTGAGCCAGCACAGCCCTCTTGTACTTTCCGGAAGGGCCCTCTTTTCTTAGGGGAGCATCAAAGAAGGGGGTGCAGAGAGATCAGCGCATTGGGGGAAAATCTCCCCAGTTAGGGACTTTGGAGAGTGGGGGGAGGTCACTTCTCTATTCCTTTTATCAGTCACCTGTGCCTTCTTCTATTTGGGTTTATTATGCGTGTTTTCCATGGAGATTGAGATGCACAAGTGCTTCCTTGAGTCAGCCTAAAAAATTTATTGGTCTTTCCCTCTTATTTAAAATGTCTGAATTATGAAAGTGGTGAGATTATTATTTCTCCCAATATACGTGCGTGTGTGTGTGCGCGCCCGCGCGCCATTCCAGTCCTGGACACCGCCGTTACCATCTCCATCGCGGTCGATCGATGTTTCAGTACCAGGCGTTCTGTGAGAGCCACGTGTGTAGCTCTCGTGACATCTTCCCGGGGCCCCTCCCAGGAAGAAACGCTTGTCCAAAGCACGGTGCGTCAGGTGCACGAGCGGCAGGGTCCGGGGCGTCTGACTCCAGTCACTACATCCAAAAGGCCGTGTCGCCTGCGGTCAGGAATCGTGGCGCAGGCTCCCGTCCCAGACCCAGCATTTGGGAAAGAAGAATGCTTATTTATGTGGACTCCTAAACTATGCCAGGACATGAGCCTCCTCCCGCGGATGATTTTTGGTAGGAGTGATGCCGTTTCCAACTTGGAAAGGACAAAAGGCTTACAGGAGAGGCTGTGACTCAGCCGAATGCTGTGTTTTGAGAGACATCAAATCTACCACAAATTTATCTGTCGGCCCAGGGATTCAGCTCTTCCCAGGAACGGTTCTCACACTTGATACGGTTGGTCACCCCTTGCCTTGGCATTTTATTCATTTATTTCTTCAGTTACGAAAGTAAATCACTGAAATTTTTAAGAAGCAACAATAATGGATTTAAAAAGTCGTTCTTGGCCAGCTATTCCCTCCTCCCATCAACTTTTCAAAATAGTAATACTTAAATAATAGTAGTTGCTCCAATAATAAATAACAACTTGAATAACGTCACTTAACGAATACTTTCACAATAATAAATGCCGCTGTACGTAAAGGGCTTACTCCGTGCCAGGACTTTGGTGGAATTCCTCTAATCCACAAAGAAGCACCGTCGGGCATTCTTCTTACCCCAGTTCCCCAGGGGCAGAAACTGAGGCACAGAGAAGGTAGGAAGTTGCCCGCCATCCCATAGTTAGTACCTGTCACAGTTGGAGGGATTCCTTCAAACTCATTCCATGACGTCATCATACCCTGCTACCAATACAACTCAATGACATCACAGAAAGGGGATAGTCAGGCCTATAGAATTCATGCCTGTTGACATAGAAGACTGGAAAATGGAACCCAAGAACATATATAAAGACAACCCAACGCGATACATTTGTATTTATACCGGTTATGTAAAATGGTTTGATATTATAAAAGGCATCTATATAATTTACTAAATTAACCAGTCGAAAGAGAAAACAATATGATAATCTTGTAAATTCAGAATATCCTGATAAAACACCCAAATATGATTTTATTTTAAAAGTCGAAATTTCGAAACAGATTTCTTTGCTGTAGTAAAGTGTATCTATGAAAAATATAAAACAAATGTCTTCCTAGGTGGGGAGATGGAAAAAGCATTCCTTTCAGATTGAAAAATTGAGTCCAGAACTCCCTATCTCCGCATTTATTTACCACTGTTAGCCAAGGGGACGAGATGGCCTCTAAATCAAGGTCAGTGTCTTGGCCATTCCTGGGACAGGTTACCCTAAATTCTGAATCACGACTATGTCCTCTCACTAAAAGTGGTCCCAGGGCCGCCTCCACGGAAGGGTAAGCACATAACCCACGAGGGGTTCATCGCAGACAAAGAAAAGCTTCCTTTTTCCATTCGCAGTAGCAACAAAGTGGAATAATTAGAAATAAGACAAATAAGAAGGTATAAGATTTATATGAAGAAAACTCTATAGAAACTCTGTTGATGGCTATTAAGAGAAAAATCTGTTAAACAGAGGCCTGGAGGGCGCCGGGCTGGTTCAGTCAGTGCAGCGTGCGACTCTTGACCACGGGGTTGTGGGCTCAAGCTTCATGCTGGGTGTAGAGATTACTTAAGTAAATAAATAAATAAATAAACTAATTAATTAAAAGACCTAAGACAGAAACCCAACATTATAAAGATTATTTATTCTCACCTAAGTTATATAGGATCCAACTGTAGCCCAGTACAGTTTTTGAAGTTTGGGCAAATAATTTTAGGTTTAATTTTTAGGGGAAAAGAATAGGCACAGAATAGTCAGGACAGAGGCACCTCGGTGGCTCTGTCGGTTAAGCATCCGACTGTGGCTCAGGTCATGATCTCACAGTTCGTGGGTCCAAGCCCCACATCAGGCTCTGTGCTGACAGCTCAGAGCCTGGAGCCTGCTTCACATTCTGTGTCTCTCTCTCTCTCTCTTTGACGCTCCCCTGCTCACACTCTGTGTGTCTCTTTCTCAAAAATAAATAAACGTTAAAAAATTTAAAAAAAGAATAGCCAGGACATTTTTTTGAACTTTCTTTATTTACTTTGAGAGAGACAGAGAGAGTGTGAGCAGGGGAGGGATAGAGAGACAGGGAGAGAGAGAATCCCAAGCAGGGTCTGCATTGACGGTGCAGAGCCAGATGCAGGCTCAAATTCATCAACCATGAGATGCTGACCTGAGCCGAGATCAACAGTTAGACGCTCAGCACCTCTCCCCACAATGAATGGCCGTTAAAGCCAAGCAGGAGCACCTGGGTGGCTCCGTTGTTAAGTGTCCAGCTCTTGATTTCGGCTCAGGTCATTAATGCCAGGGTCGTGGGATCGAATTGCATGTTGGGCTCTGTGATGAGTGTGGAGCCTGCCTGAGCTTCTCTCTCGCTCTCTCTCTTTCTCTCTCTCTGTCCCTCCTCCCATTAAAAAATTTTAAAAGCCAAGTAAACAAGATGGACATTTTATGTCATTAAAAAAACATGCTCAACCTTGGTCCCAGACAATGGTGGCCCCAGGGCCCTAGATCCATGCAAAGGCCCCCCAGGGCAAGCTCTGGGCACACGTGAGCTTAAGAGGCCACAACAGCAGTGGCACCTGCCACGTAACTCCGTGACCACCCTGTGGCTCCTGACTTGAGGCATTCCTGGGAGGTCCCTTCACTCATGAGGGGCGATCCATGCCGTCGGTCCAGTGCCCTCCCCCGCCTGCCGTATCTGCCACTAAGGGGGTGTGTTCCTCTGTCTTCTTCCTTTAGCCTTCACCATGTTCTATGGGAAAGCCAAGCTGGGGGGTGGGGAGAGGAAGAGTCTGAATGGGGAGGAAATATCACATTTTGGATCAAATAGGCAAAAGAAAGTTGGAGGTGCAGGAGGGAGGGTGGGGAACAGAGGGAGTCAGAAGGGGGTGAGCCTCACATGCCAGCTGCCCTTCCGGCTGCCAAGCAGTGGACAAAGCACACATTTTAGGCGGAGCAGGGGACATGCCAGGGCCATGCCACCCACGTGACCTGGGGCAGAGAAGAGGTGGACCCAGGACCAAAATCATGGGGAAAAGAGTCACTCAGACTGCTGCCTGGCCTTCAGGCAAAGTGAAAGTGATGGAAATCCAATCTTGTTTCTACATCTTTCTGTATTTATCTGAAGATAAGGATGCAATGAGATTTTTTTTTTTTGAAATATGATCTGTAGCAACCTGATTCTTTGAGTCCAAAGCCTGAGAGAGGAAGGATCTGGATCTGAGTGTCTCCAGGGGTGGAGAAGACCCTGAGATCCACACCCCTGCAATTCCGCTCCGGAGTCTTCCCCCTCCGCTCCTCTGAGGGGCCACCACTGAGGAGGGACAGGAACGGTGCCTGGCACTCCACGGAGAGGCTCCCAGCCAGGCTGATGTGTGCTTGGCCTGGAGATGTTTCTTAAAAGTTTTCTTGAGTTTATCTCTTCCTGTTTTTCTTATTTCTCTAGAGCTCCCTTTTGGCATGGCAATACTGACATGGCCGCCGTGAGGTCAGACATTCAAAGGACTGAGTGAGATAGAATCAATTCATGCAGCTTCTGTCTGGTGTGCAGCCAATGCTCTCTAGATAACCAACAGCAGCACAGCGATCGGAAGGCTGCGTTCGCTCCAGGGTGGAAGGCGCCCTCCCATCCACAGTGCCGGATGCTTCTGCCTTCTTCTGCACCATAAAGGCCAACACTCTGGGAGGAAGCCGAGAGCACTCAGATGCCAGGCACGCTTCTTGATGATCAACCTATCTCATTGGAATCCTCTGCCAACCTTGTCATGTACTCATTTGCTAATGTGGAAACTGAGGCCCAGAAAGGTGAACTAAGCTGTCCAACAACAACCTAGTTTGTTGGTGGCAGAGCTTAGACTGCCCCCTGACTTGGTCCACTCTTTTCTAGCGTCTTTCTCCTCCTCTGACTCAGAGGAAGCTGCAAGGACGGGTGTCCAGGTCTCACACTGCACAACTCACAGTAAATCCAACTGCCCAGTCTTCACTTCTTTTGCTTCCTTTCCTTTCACAAAGACAACATCGGAACAGAAAAGGTGGCAATTCTCTTCCTGGCTTCCATTCTTACTCCTTTGAAATATGGCTTTGGTTTTCACCTTATTGAACTTTCTCTCCCCCGGACCCCACATCTGCAGAGCCCAATCACCAGGGGCAGTGCCCCAAGTGAATCATGCTGCTCCTCTACTTCCTGAAATTCCCTGTCACAGGCACCTCCTCAGGGCAGGGGAGAAGGGAAAAGAGCCTTGGGCTTCCCTCCCCACTGATGGACCCAGGCACACTCCTAAGGCTCTGCTTGTCCTGCTAGAACAAGATTCTCCCGCCAATGTTCTACCTCTTGACCTGCAGGGCAGAAGCCAAACATGGACTTTGCCCACTTCTTCCCCAGCCTGTGGGGGAACAACAGCCCTCAGGAAGAGGGTGGGAGCATCAGCCCTTTTTCAAGACCCAGATTCCCCAGGAGCCCCTCTTTGTGGCTGACTGAGTCACACACCTCCCTGAAAGCCTCAGGCAGCCTCCTGAGTCAGCACCACATCTCAGGACGTGGGCTCTTTGGAAACTCTGGCTTTCAGCTTCGCAGCACCTCTGCCAGGAACAGGACACGTGTCACTCCGTCCCCCTGATGCTTGCGCCCTGATTACTCTATGGTCTATTGGTTATGTCAGTCCCTTGAGAGAGAAGCCCCCACCTCTGTGCACATCTCCTAAAGCACCATCTTGCACCAAAAAGAAAATGCATGATGATGTGCCGAGGTAGAGTGAGTAGTTGGCCTGGATCCCAGTGAGCCAGACTCGTTCAGCGAGACTATATCCGTGTTGATTATAACTTAGTGCACACGTTTAGGGTGATGACAATGAAAACGGGGATAGAAACACCAAAAAGTGGAGTCTCTAAAAGACATTAGGCAATGGGTCTTTTTTTGTTTGTTTGTTTTTTAATTTTTTATCTTGGGTTGGTCGTAGATTCACAGGAAGTTGAAGAAATGCCCTCCCGTGGGGCCATCTTCAACACCAGAGCATGCCGTTGCAGTTAGGATACTGGCGTCGATGTGGTCAAGATGCAGCACGTTTCCTCACAACCCTGCACGTTTCAGGCCTCTCGTGCTGCATTTCTATAGCCCCACGTGCTTCCTTCCTCCTCCACCTGATTCTTAGCCCCTGGTAACCACTGATCTGTTTCCATTTCTGTGATTTTCTCATCTTAAGAATGTTATATGAATGGAATCATAGTATATAACTATGTACATGGAGTTACTCAGCATAGTTCTCTGGAGTTTCATTTATATTTTTTAATCTTTTTTTTAAATATTTATTTATTTTTAAGAGACAGAGAGAGACAGAGTGTGAGCAAGGGAGGGGCAGAGAGAGAGGGACACACAGAATCCGAAGCAAGCTCCAGGTTCTGAGCTGTCAGCACAGAGCCCGATGCGGGGTTTGAATCCACAAACCGTGAGATCATGACCTGAGCCGAAGTCAGACACTCAACCAACTGAGCCACCCAAGAGCCCCTGGAGTTTCATTTAGATTGTGTATCGACAGTTTGTTCCTTGTCATCATTGATAGTGTTCCTTGGTACAGGTGTACCTCTAAGGTATAGTCATGCCCCCCTCTGTGACGCGGGCATTATTGCATTTCTGTAACCTTCCGCCCATTGAAGAACATCTGGTTTGGTCCCAACTTTTTGCAAAGATGAGTAAATCCGTTAGGAATGTTTGTGTACAAGTGTGTGCATGAATCTACATTGTCATTTCTCTGAGATAAACAGCTGGGGGCAAAGGGTTTTAACTCTTGAAAAAGCAGCTGGGGAGAGAGATGTTTTACGAGGCCTGGAAACCAGGAGGGATGACTTCTGAGGGAAAAACCAAGCAGGAGCAGGAAGAACTCAGCACCGTGCCAACCTCTTCCTCCTGTAGCAGGTGCGTGAAGATGCGAAGTGCTGGGTCCGTGTGTCTCCCGCAGTCCACACGCCAGTGCCGCCCTCATCTGTGCAGACGTGAAGAACATAAATGAGCTGGAGAAGTAGGAACCTAATCTGTGAAACCTCTACTTTAAAGATGAGTTTGAAACCTCCAAACAGAGAGTTCCGCACTGTTGTACCAGACCAGACAAGACGGTGGAGTCTGGCCCCACCGCTGGGAAGAAACTTCGGGGGTCGCACAGAAATCAGAGGCCCCTCACAGACGCTGAGCCACAGTGATTCTGTAGCATCTATAACGCTCTCAAAGATGATGGCAGCCTCTGAATATGACTATTTTATTTATTGGAAAGCAAAAGAAATTTTAGTGAAAATTTTATCTTTATATTAATTATGCGAGATGGAGGTTTCAAAAAGATAAATATAGGATCTGCATGTGAATCAAAAGCTAAATGAAAACTTATATCCAAGGCAATGAACAACTATTTGTTCCCAACAGAAAAATCACATCCATTCATGTGGAGGAAAATCCTGAAAATCAGAACACAGAATAAGGAATACAGAAGTGAAAAGACAGACAAGATAACAGACATGGAAGAATTTTTTTTAAGTTTATTTATTTATTTTGAGAGAGAGCAGGCGCAAGTCAGGGAGTGGCAGAGAGAGAGGGAGAGAGAATCCCCAGCAGGCTCCGGGCTGTTAGTGCAGAGCCTGACGTGGGGCTCAATCTCACAAACTGTGCGATCATGACCTGGGCTGAAATCAAGAGTAGATGCTTAACTGACTGAGGCCCCCAGGCACCCCAGACACAGAAGAATTTTAACAGAAAACCAGTCTAACAATCTGCCCCCCTCAAAAAAGAATGAAGCAGAAATGATATTTGAATATAGGAAAAAGATTTTTTAAACCAACTTTTCAGACTTAGTAAGACTTGAATATAAGGACCAGTATACAGTCAACCAAACTTAACACACTTAATGACAAGCTGGTAACACCCAGACTTATGTGAACTGTATTTTTAAAAAGTCAGATGTGGTAGGGGCACCTGGATGGCTCAGTCCATTAAGGGTCTGACTCTTGATCTTGGCTGAGGTCATGATCTCATGGTCTGTGAGTTCGAGCCCCACATCAGGCTCTGTACTGACTGTGAGAGCCTGCTTGGGATTCTTTCCCTCTCTTTCTCTCTATCGCTCCCCTGCTCGCTCGCTCACTCGCTCTCAAAATAAATAAATAAATAAAAAGGTCTGATTCTGTAAAAGAGTTTTCCAGATATTCAGGGAGGAGGGAAAAACCCAAATAGGTAATGTATTACCTTCAAAAAATAAAAATCAGATTAATTACAGACTTCTTTGCAAGTTCAATCTTAATAAAATTAACTTGATTTGAAAGAAAAAAAACAGTAGTAGGTGACCCTTACTCACTTATTATCTGGAGATTTCGATTGATATTTGCAAGCAAGAAGCTGAAAAACATTCTCCATACACATCCTTTCTTGTAATATGACCTTATAATGCTCTTCCAAAATAATAGCTTATAAACATTCCTAAGATTCCAGACACAGAATCATATTTAAGCATATGAAGTGTGGTTGAAAGAAATTAGGTAGCTGATGAGGTCAATTTAATATGTAGATAAATCACAGTAATTCTCTTTTTTAAAAAATTTACTTATGTAGTTTTGGGGGAGAGAGAGAGAGAGCATGAGCAGGGGAGGAGCAGAGAGGGAGGGAGAGAGAGGATCTTAAGCAGGCTCCTCACTATCAGCACAGAGCCTGACATAGGGCTCGAACTCGTGAATCGTGACATCATAACCTGAGCTGACACCTAGAGTCAGACACTCAACCAGCTGAGCCACCCAGATGCCCCGGTCATTCTATTACATTTGCACATGAATTTGAAATCCTAACAAATAATAAGTAAAACTACTAACAAAAAAACGAATAAGAAAGATCTACCTAATGACAGGATGTGGTTTACAATGTCAGATAAGATCACAGGAGACTGGGCGGCATTGGAATAAAGAAGTCAAAGCCTCATGATATTCATCTCCGTGAAAGGAAACATGCTTACCTTCTTTTTGCAGCATGCAAGTACCCAAACTCAGCTTCAAGATCTTTTAGAAAAGCTGTAAAGCAAAGGCGAGTAAAACTAAAATCCTATTTTAAACTTAGAGAGTTCTAAAGCAGCGAAAGCAAATAGAACAGTGTTTGTAACAAAAGACAGAGAAAACGCGAGAAGGTAGAGCAAGAACATAAACGCAACATTAGAAAAGACCCAGGAAATCATCATGGCCATAAAGGTGCTTTTGTTCTCTATTGAACAGCATGGTTTGTATCATATCATTGAAACTTCATTATCTAGCTTTCCATCAGAAAAATCCATTTATGAGAAGCAGAAGGCTAAGCATAAACTCTAGACCAAAACCAGCAATAACAGAATAATAATAATTTTTAAAAAGACAGGTATGGCAAAATGAATACCAGACAAAGAGTTTTAGGCGGAAAACACCACGTAGGACCCAAGGTCGTGTTACGTGTCGGTTAAGGAGCCACCTCGGCTCGGCCACACCACAAACCGGACGCGCACTGAATAGCGCCGCGCGGAAATTCAGCAAAATAAAACCGCTTACTTTTTCTGGAGACGACTTTGCACTGCTCTGAAGGGCTGACGGCATGTTCGAGAAAACAAAGAGCATATCCGAACCATGAAAGGATTGGGGAGGGGGTGGGGATGATGGGTAGAGATCACACCCGGTGCGCTCTACGGTTCACAAGAGCAAATATCAGTTTTGTGAGCACTGAGCTGTCCGACATGTGATGAGGACAATTCTCGTTCTCGCTGGGCTAATGAAGCACAAAATCTCTTTGACAGCGGCTGCCTTCCGAGCTCTCCACGCGGTACCCCTGGCTCACCTTCCTCCCCGAGACACTGCACGAAGCAGGGACCCTGGTGTCAGATTTCTGTGCCTGTTTTTGTAGTGGCTCCGGAAACATGGCCCCTCTGCTGGTGTAATCAGTGTCTCTTGAACCTCCCATGTGCTGGGCCAGCGTTTATTAGGGCCACTGGATGTTCGACCCTGGGGTGAAAACGTGTATCATCCATCATAGCAAATCTGTGACTCTGCCAAGACCACAAAGTTGTACTCTCGTTTTCACCCAAAGGTGGTGCAACATTATCGTCCACATGTGGATCTGCAGTGCACCGGGAGGGAGCTTTTGACCTAAGTTCTAAGAGAGGCATCGGGGCTAATTTTTTTCCCATTAATTTACTGAGAAGCTTATGAACCCAACACTCTTGCCAGTCTGATCACCTTTATCATATATCCAATGACCGTGCCCGTCAGTTTCTGGACGTCATTCTACCCCATCGATCCGTCTGTCCATCCTCTTGTGTGTCAGGGCTACATCCTCCTGTTTACAACTTAGTAGGCTATGAGCGCTGGCGGCCAGCCACCCAGTTCTGCTCCTCAGGGTCGCTGCGGCTGTTCCGGGAGATGGCCTTGAGGGGTGTGTCCAGAAGGCCTTAGGGGACATCTTGGAAGAGTGGGATTTGGACATGTCTGAAGTTTTAAAAGTTGGCCTTGGCCACAGAGCAGGGTGTGTGGGGTGGTGGGGCCGGGTGGACAGCTAGCGCCACAGCCCGGGAATGTTGTGAGAGCAGGTATGGGAAGAATGTATGACGAGGACTCACAGAGGAGTCTGATCCCCTTTTCAGACCCGCTGGTCCCTGTCTCAGCACCCACGGCCTCTCGCCGCTCCTTTCTCTTCCAAGCTCCTACCTGCCCCTGGGCCTTTGCACGTGTGGGTCCATTTGCCTGAGACTCTCCCCTGGGTCTTGTCCACGGCTCCTCGCCCTCCACCTCAGCTCAGATGACTTTCCTGCAGAAAGCCTTCCTTAAGGACAGTAAAGTACCAGGTTTTCTTCTGGAGGCGGAGGAAGCAGCAGTCAACAGAACAGATTAAGTTCTTGCTGACGCCATCACATTCTGGTGGGAAAGATAACAAGTAAAAGACTAAAGGACACATTGGATACTGGTAAATCCTACGAAGAAAGTGTAATCTGGGGCACCTGGGTGGCTCAGTTGGTGAAGCATCTGACTCCTGATCTCAGCTTAGGTCATGATCTCATGTTTCATGGTGAGCCCCATGACCTTCTCTGCCGACAGCAGAGATTCTGTCTGTCTCCCTTTCTCTCTGCCCCTCCTGTGTTTGCCCCCCACTCTTTCTCTCTCAAAATAAAAAAACCAACTTAAAAAAAAAAAGCGAGAAAGTGTAATCTCGCTCTCCCTATTTCTGCGACTTGAAGCGAGTAACTTCAGGGTAAGCCTTCTGAGACAAAGATGGCTTCCCTACCCGTGTCACAGCCTCATCTTGGGCATGAAAGGAGGAACACAAGCCCATGTGGGTTTTTTTCAGTAGGCTCCATGCCCACCGTGGGGCTTGGACTCACAACCCTGAGATCAAGAGTCGCATGCCCCAGCGACCGCCAGCTAGGCACCCCCGGCCCTGACTGGTGGCCGTGATGAAGGAGTGTCCCCCGCGAAGTCTCCGAGCCTGCTAGCTCATCCGCTATGCACGCTAACCCCGCGCTCCACTCCCCAACTCCCTTCTAATGGGAGGGTGCTCTGGTCACACGCTCGGCAGAACCCTGAGGCACGGTGGTGGCCTGATCAGACACGACCCCTGACCTGGCCGCGTTCCCAGCTCACAAGCCCGCCATCAAGTTGGACCCCTACGGGAGCGAAGACTTCGCCCCTGTGACGAGCCGAGTCAGTAGCCCCCATCAGGGTTGTGCTGGGGAACGAGGGGCTTTATAAATTGTTTAATTTTCATTCTCTTCCAGTTTCTCACAGGAGCCAGAAAAGCGTAATTGCTGAGTGTGTGGGTTTATTTTTCTGTTTTGTGCTGCTATGAGATATTTTAAGGTCTTATTTGAGGGGAAAGAGATAATTCCAAGAAAGAAGCTTCTGGTGTTTAAAACTCCAGGGTTCTCCCTTGATAAGATGTGGCATAAAAGGCAAGAAGAAATCTTTTAAAATTTTCATTGTTTCTGACTTTCTCCAAGGAAAGGCCACCTGCCCGTGTTATTTTAGGCACAGAATTGCTAATGTCCACAAACGATCAATAGCTTGCTTGTGTCTACGGTTCAGGATTCTTGGGGACGCGGGAAGAAAAGGCTGGTAGGAGCCTCTGAGATCTGGGAGCACAGAGAGACCTCCATCCTCAGCTTGGGGAGGGGACAGCCCTGTCTCACACCTGACTCTCTCCACCTCCCGCTGCCCACGTGTGGGGTTTCTGCCGCTCTCCTGGTGACAAGCCGAGATCCCTCTGGACTTGCCCTTCACCGAGGGCCTGTAATGTGCCAACCACTGGGCCAGCTCGGGAGGCCAAACCGGATTCCTGAGAGCCTGGGGAGGGGGCGTGGTCAGCGCCACGTCTCCGATGGACAGGCGGCGCGGTGGCCCACGTGGCTGAGGCGTGGCTTAGCAGCAGCTCCTGTCTTGCAGCCTGACCCATCTCCAGCTACTTCTGTTCTGTTCTTTTATTTTGAAAATCACCCATGGTACCCCTTCTTGTTTTCAAATTTAGTTACAGAAAGTAAGACATGGGAGGAATACCACTTTACCCTCCCAACCTGTTGCCCTAGCACATGGCTGCTCTTAACAGTTGGTGGGTAGCCTTCTTGAATTTGTCCTAAATTCATTCAGATCTATTTATATTCATAGGCAGACACATTTACACATTTATATAAAACACATTTATATAAAACAGAATCATGGTGTGGACACGTGCGTGTGCGTGTCTGGTGTTTGCATATGTACAAATAGACTTACTTTTTTAAACATCGTGGACATATTTCTAGATCAGTATGTGTAGATCTTCCTCACTTTTAATGGCTTCATAGTGTTCTTCTATTTGACTATGCAGTAGTTTGTTCATTCCACTCTGTCAAAGATGCACATGCTTTTCCAGGATTTTCCCCCGCACTGGTTTTTCCATTTTTACTGTATGCATTAGCTGGTCTAGAATCTTAACAGCAATGATTGCTTACATGGGCAGGATTCACCATCTTGCAGAGCAACTGCAGGTACTCATTTACCTGGAATCCCCTAGATTTTTGAGCTCCAAGTATGTGCCAGGCGCCATTCTTAGTACTTGGATATAATAAAGCAATGAACCAATCAACTTTTTGAAGTAAATGTTGTGCTCCTGACTCAGAAGTGTTGTGCAGGACTTAATACTTGATGCAACCGCCAAGAATGACAAGAAAGGTTAACAATCACCAGCTCTTCTTTCATTTATTCTTTGTTAGAATAAATACTGGTTTTTCTGTTTTATTGATTTATTAGATTTTTTTAGATATTCACCAATTCTTCTGCTTGTCTTTCTATTGATTCTTCTTCTGTTTTGTTCTCACTGTTTCTGTTTTCCCACTTCTTGAGCTGAATGTATAGTTTTTAATGCATTTTAAAGTTAACAAACATGTTGAATGCTATGAATTTATTCAGAGGAATAACTTTGGCTGAATTGCATCTATTTTCATATGTACTATTCTGATTACTATTTGCCATCCCCACTTCCCCTGGAATTGAGGTTTATTTCTTATAACAGCTCAGTTTTCCCCATTAATGTATCTTTTAGATGAACACAGAGAATGCCTCCTTCGCATGCCAAGATTTTCTCCTGACACATTCCAGTTGCTTGGTTCTATTGGATTCAACTGTTCCACAAGTGAGCTGATTACTATTTCCTACATATTTACCCTGAAACTGTGACTTCTCTTTGGTGTTAGCAGGCTTTTTCTCCCTCCAATTGTTTGTATTTTTATGGTTTGTAGTTCGTTAGTAACTCTTGATTTTCTTTTTCATTAGAGGTAGATAATGTAGATTATTTTTATTTGCAGGGGATGTATTAAGATTTTTTATATACAGAGAGTAAGAAAAGAATGAAAAGATCAGTGAAAAAAATCACAAATAGTAATAGGTTCTAGTATGTTTAAGAATTAAATGTGGGTCACCTGAGTGGTTCAGTTGGTTAAGTGTCCAATTCTTGGTTTTGGCTCAGGTCATGATCTCACAGTTCATGAGTCTGAGCCCTACATCGGGATCTGTGTTAACAGTGCGGAGCCTGTTTGGGATTCTCTCCCTCTCCTTCTCTCTCTTCCCCCTCTTTCTCTCTCAAAAATAAATAAATAAACTTTAAAAAATTTAAATAAATTCAAAAAAATAATTAAATGTATGGCAAAGGCAGTAGGTCAAGCATGTCAGAATAGCACGCATTGCTTAATGCACAGCTGTAATACACACGGCTGGCTCTCTGTGCAAGAGAAAGCACAACTGGATCCCCACCTTCCTAACAGCAAAGCCACCGTGGGTCACAGAGAATTCAGCGACAGCTGTGTAATGAGGGGCTAAGGATAAGAGAGTGTCTGGACAAAGGAGAGAGAGGAATGAGCAGTAGTCTCAAACTCTGTAAGATAAGGATGAAAATGTCTTCGTTTGATTCAGCAATTAGAATGTGATTTATAACCCTGGTAAATGCAGTTTTAAGGAGCAGTAGAAGTAGAAAGCAAATTGCATTGGATTGCAGAGAGAGTAGGAGATAAAGACATGAGTTTGGATAAGAAGAGGAAAAGGAAAGGCTGGGAGAAAGAAGAGAGACACAAAGGTGAGACCAGTATGGCCACAATTATTTGTGGAAGGAAAAGAGCCTGTCAGAGACCAGACAGTAGGCACCAAAAAGAGAAGAGACCCCTTTGGATGAGGTGGCCACACTACCCAGTTTCCGGGGACTGTCCTCAGATGTGCCAGTGGCCCCAGCATCCAGTTGAATGGACGCCATATTTCACTCCCCAGAGGGTCCCAATTTGGATTGTACATTATGTTGTCAACCTTCCTTTGGAGCATCTTTCCAGAAAGGATGTGATCCCAACCACAGGTAGAGACAATGACCTTAAATAGAAAGAGGGGCAGCTCGTCCTCTGAGACATGAAGGAAGGGATAGCAGGGAAGGGGCTGAGTCTCCAGTAGAGGATGTCCGAGACTCCACAGTCACCCCCATCCCTGGAGCAGTGGGAGGGAAATGGGTGGAGACAAGCCCCGCCTCTAACATTTTTCAAAACATATCAGGGACTTACGGAGTGTAAAGCTGGAGAAGTCTCATTCACCCCACCAAATCTCCATCCCGGTCCACCGGAGCTTCGGGGAGGCAGCTATGGAAGGAATGGTGCTATATGCTAGGAACACATAGGCTGGTCCTACAATTAGGATCTAAGCTAACTTTCTGAAACATCGATAGTCATCATGCCAGAGGGATTAATTCCAGAGCGAGTGACGTGGCTTTATAAGAAGGAAGCAAAAGGAGGAATTCAAGAGAACCGTGGCAGCCACGACTTATGATTTATCCCCGGGACTGAGGAGGAAGGCTGCTAGATGTGGTCTGCCTGGCAGCAGCACCTTTGATGAGAATGACCTGGATCCTGAGCTCCTAAAGGAGTCTTTGGCTGTTGACTTTATAGACTAGCTAATGCGTACAGTGAAAATCTTGTAAAAATCAGTGAAGAGATGTAGCTAGCTTATGGTATTGGGGTAGGACTGGAACAAGCTGGCTCCATGGTAACAGAAACAGAAGTCACCTTGTTAGAGCTGAAGAAAAAATGGGAGGCAAGTAAGTGGTGACAGAGGGTGTAAGCAATGGGCACCTGAGTGGCTCAGTCAAGCATCTGACTCTTGATTTTGGCTCAGGTCATGATCTTACAGTTCATGGGACTGAGCCCTGTGTCTGACTCTGCAGTAACAGGTGCAGAGAAGGAGAGAGAAGATCACAAGCAGTTTCCATGCCATAGAGTGTGGTCCTGAGGGGGAACAAGGAGAAGGGATGCTGAGTGCTGTCCGATGGCTGCTGTCCAGACATCAGTCCCTTTGACCATACTGCTTCAACTGTCTCCAGAAACACACCAGCCCTCAGCCCATCTCTGGGCCCCTCTTTCTTGGGTTCATCCTCACTACCCTGCCAAGGCCAGCTTGCGTTCTGCATCCACCTGTCCCTACAGGAGGAAACTGGACAGCACTCACTCCCAACATACAATCCTTCCCTCCCTCTTTGTGAGCTTCCCCTTGGACTTGGGCTTGGGATGAACTTTCCAGCAGCAGGAGGAAAGCCGTCTGGCCAGAGACTGACTCAGGTCAAGTTGACACTGAAACCTCGTGAGTCTGCTTGAAACAGAGCTTTGATAACTTCGCCCTCCCCTACTCCCCTCTGGTAACCTTACCCTCCCCTAAAGTCTTTGATGGCTTCCCATTGCCTACACAAGGCCACGCAAACCTTCCAAGTGGCATCCTAGGCCTTCCACATTGTGGCTGGGATTGGGCACCTCCATACATGCTACCCTGCTCTTTGTCTACAATATGTCCCCACTTCCCTCTGCTTGTGCCTCAAATGGTAGAATGCCATCTTTCCTTCAGACCCATTGCAGATGCCACCTCCTCCATGAAGCACGGACCAACCAGATTCCTATCACTCAGATCTCACTCCTCAGTCTCCTCTGCCATCGCACTTCATCTGAACCTTCTTTCTTTCTGCTCCAGGATTCCCATCCAGAGGCTGAGCCACCTCATCTTGGCCCTCAGTCAGCCTGTGTGTGACTTCAAGACACATCGGGAGAAGCTACCAGGAATCTATCGTCTACATGGGAGCCTGTGGAAACTCTTGGCAAGAACTCATCCTACACGAAGAGAACTGAGGCCAAGAGGTCAATGACATTGGGTCTGAAGACATCAGAATCTATGACAACATTAACAGCTGGTTCCCAGCTGAGACTGTGGGTGAAGACCAGCCTTGATGGGGTGGGGTGCAGAGCTCAGAGGCCTGGATGTCAGGGTGGGCAGCTCTGGGTGGGGGGGGGGACATCCAGGCCATCTGGCAGCAGCAGGGAACACATCGGCCAATGGAAGAGAGCGATGTTGAGTCGGCTGCAGCTGACCAGGAGGGTGCGCTGGCTCACACTTGCAGGAAGGCCAGCGTCGGGGCTGGCCTCTGGCAAAGCTGGACCCCAGCATGCGAATGATGTCCTCAGTGTGGCTTAGTCTCCCTCTGCTCCTTCTCTGCTCTTTCACTTCCCTGCAGTGAGCTTTCCAGCAGTAGCAGTCGGGGCCATAGTGGGGACCCCAGCTCAGTGACCCCCAGAGAGCCGCCCTCTGCACACTGCAGTACATGAAAGAATGGGATTGGCTTCCCAGGACCCTGTGCCCACCCGCGGAGTCATCGGAGCGGCCAGTGGGAGGAGGAATACCAAGCAACAGCCCCACTGCAGTGACCTGGTTAGGACAGAGGAGGGACAAGTTTCCCAATGATCCTGTTACCAGAAGGGGTGGGAGGTGAGAGAGGCCCCAGACAGAAGTAATCCTTCTGGATACGGAAATATCCAGGTGTCTTCCGAGGGCGTGGGGAGCAGGGCTGCCGCAGGAACGCTCCAGAGAGCCCATCACGACCGGGGACATGGTGGATCTCAAGCAGGAGGCATGGAACCGAATTTTCTGAATGTGGAAGCAGAGTCCTTGGGAGGAAGCTGCCAAGACCCTCCCGCTCCCTAACGGCAGCGGCCCCCCTCCTGTGAGGGTGTTTACCCCTGGTGGGGGTGGGGGTGGCCTGAGCCACCCGGCTCCTAGTGCCTGCGTTATAGATACGTGTATGTGACCCTTACATTCTTCACCACCTTCTGAATTCCTTGACAGCAGGGCCAGGCCCAGCTCTAGCTGGAGCCCCACCCCCAAGATCACAGCACAGCCCCCCCAAGATCACAGCACCTGAGGAAATATGCATGGAAGATGCAAATAACAGTCAGGCAAATTAATATTTATTTGGATCAGAAGGCCCAGCTCACCTTCCTCTCTCCCATTTTCCACAAATGTCCATCCCTCACCCCGAATCAGCCGCGAATAGCCATGAAGCCTGGGTCTCCATGTGCGGTGCTGGTCCGTGTCCCCTACCAAGACGCCATCAGTGGGCATTACAAAATCTCATGTGGAATGAGCTGTTCGTGGCCGAACTGGGAAGAGCAATGCTTTCTTACAAAAAGTGTTAACATTTAGCAATGAAGAACATCCTGGTTTACATATGTTGTTTCTGTATAGATTCTTTATCGTATTATATACATTCTAGGAACTTGAGTCACTTTGATTTTGAACTGTCTGATGATCATATCCATTAAAATTTTTTAAATGTTTATTTATTTTTGAGAGAGAGGGAGAGACAGAGTGTGAGCAAGGGAAGGACAGAGAGAGAGGGAGACACAGAATCAGAAGCAGGCTCCAGGTTCTGAGCTGTCAGCACAGAGCCTGACATGGGGCTGGAACCCATGGACCATGAGATCATGACTTGAACCAAAGTTGGACGCTTAACCTACTGAGCCACCCAGGCGCCCATAATAATCACATCCTAATATTTATTTCACCCTATGTATTCTTCAAAGTCTCAGTAAGATATATATTTTGGCCTCGAATGTATTTCTACCCAGCCTTGAACAAATGCAAGATCCTGATTGCGCTCCAAACCAAATCTTTACTATAAAAATAAATTATTACTTTGTTGATATTTACTTGAGTGTTTTAATAAACATCTTATTTCTCCACCAGGTGCAATTGGCATGCAAGGCTCGCCTTGTGTGGTAAAATATGCCATCATCTGTGTCTTCTTTGTTTAGCCAAGGTAAGTAGGTTGTTTCCATCGAAAACAATAAACAATGAAGCCTCATCTGTTTAGGGAATGGCAAAAATGAATTTTGAATTCAATTATGTATTATAGTTATTAATCGTCTAGTTAATTGGCTGAGGAATACCGTTGCCTACAGCAGTGCATATTATTTTGACCAAACAGTATTTGCTTAATCAGATGATACAAATGCACTAATAGAACAATCAGCACACGTGTATGGGGCTCTGTACTAGGATCCGATGGGAGAATCCCATGCTCGTGGTGAGGAGCTTACCGTCTAGGGATAACACGCTGGCTGGTGATCTGAGCAAGATGGCGGCCATGCTTCTCCTTTAGACACCCACGACAGAGGCCCCCTCAGACCATTTTCGAACCAAGCATATATGTCTGTATCACTAGTGCATCTCTAAAATCATTAAATAGAAGTACTATGTATCTTCATTGCAAAATTATATTAAAATTTAGCCCCATCCCAGAATCCATAGGGAATTTCTGAAAATATAGGATTGACAGAACACACATTGATTTCTGAGAGATGCTTGATGTGAGAAGTGTGGTCAGCCTGGACAGTGCAGATTAAGAACATGGGCCCTTGGGAGATGGGCTCAAGCTGGGGTTCTCTGAAGCTTCTTGACTTCGCTTCCCATCTACCCAGCAGAAGCCCTGAAACTCCACCAGGGCATGGACTCCCTCCTGATGGGCTGGCGTCCCAGCCAGGGGGCCAGGTGTGTGTGTGTGTGTGTGTGTGTGTGTGTGTGTGTGTGTGTGTGCATGGTGCACATGCGCAGTGTGCATGAGTATGCATGTGAGTGTGCAGGCATGTGACTGTGTGCAGGCATATGTCTGAGTGTGCATGTGTTTATGAGTGTGCAGGAATGTGTGTGTGTGAGCATGCTGGCACGTGGGGGTATGCCTGTGTGAGTGTGCATGCTCAGGCACACGTGTGTGTGCAAGAACGTGTGTGTGAGTGTGCTGGCATGTGGGGATATGTGTGTGTGTGAGTGTGCGTGCTCACACATGAGTCTAGTGGGCATGCGCACTTACCATGAAGTTTCCACCAGCTTCTCTTTCGGGAATCACACGTTGGCCAGGATGCGCTGAAGCTCCAGGCTGCCTCCACCACCCAGTCTGTCTTCGCTGACCCCCGCCCCCACCCCAGGGTGCCGCAGCCTCCAGGACTCGGGATCTCCCAGCTTCAATCCAGGGCCCACACCTCTCGTGCCCAGCACAGCCAGAGAAAACACAAGACACCCAGTTAAATTTCAGACAAACAACAAAAATTTTCAAGTAAAAGCGTGTCCTAAATATTCCATAGGACATACTTATACCCAAACTTTCTGCTTTTTGTGAGATGCCAGTTTAACTGGGAATCCTATTAAAATGTAAACAGATAAAATCTTCCAAGAAGCTGGCAGAATTGGAGCCCCCACATGGGAAAATGTTAATGGGAAAATAGCAGGTGCACACTCACCGCGTCAGTTCCCACATGTGGTCCTGCTGGTGACTTGGCAAGCCACGCTGGAAATCAGGAACATGACTGACACATCTATTTGCACATGTTTGTCTGCCAAGAATGAGATGAGGCTCAAACAGTGGGGTTTTTTTGCTGCTGGACCTGGTTGCCCAGTGCTGAGAGAGAACCGAGGTGGGGAGAAGGTGCTGGAGGCTGGTCTGACCCGCTGCACTGACCGGGCACGTCTCCCTTTCCAGACCCGGCCACCCCAGAGGATACAGATCTTGCCGCAAGTCCATTTCAAATCTCTGAACTTGTGTTTAGAAGTCTTGTCGCCTCCTCCATTTCTCCTTCCTGAACAGGGACATGCGTTCAAAAGCCAGGAAACAGAGGATCAAGGGCAAAATGATGTTAAAAGCACAGTTGGTATCCCTGAGTGATGATCCTGAGTGAGGAGTGGGCCGGAAGCAACACTCAATTCATTCATTGCAAAATGATTTCTTGATCGGGCCTCTACAGCGTACAGGAGCCGTGTTACCTTTTATTCTCCTAGGAGAGGCACTGATCCAGGCATGGCGGCTGGAGAGGAAGGGGCTGCCTCTCAGAAAAGCTCATCAGTGGCCTCCACACATAATTTCCTTTCAAAAGCGAACAAGGGTTTGTGTATGATGCGTTACTGTAATGTGACCAGATTGTCATTGTCACTTGCAGCTCCTACCATCAGCCTCAAAGCCACACATCACCCAGGGAGCCTGTCCATGCTCACTGTCCAGAGTGATGACACACGCTCTGCATTCAGCAGTGGCCCTACCCATTTCACACCATCATTCCCTGTTTCATGTTTTAGCACTTTTCAAAGAGGTTTCTCATTATTGATGAAGCGTTATGCTTCCTTGAATCTTGAGACCATGAATCAGGTGTTTTCTCTAAGATTATTCTTTGTCTTCTTTTTGAAGAAAAGTTAGTTCAAAGTTCTGGGTCTTTCAGAACTCTTCAGAACTTTCTGAAAGAAAGTTTCTCTTTCTGGAAGAGTGTAATTGCCATGGGCTTGAGGATTCTCTGGCCAACCTACTGGAGCAAGTCCTGTGTTTGGCCAGCACCCGCTGGGGCGCTCAGCTGGACTCCGCCAGAGGTCACTGGGCATTCTGCTCAAGTCCTTCAAGAAGGAGCCCCAAGGTCAGGCCAGGAAGGCAGGGAGGGTGGGGGTTACCCGTCAGTTCAGGGTGAGCCTCCTCGATTTGGAGCCTCACTCTTGGCTCTTGAGGTGGCCAGGATTCCAGGGAAAGCTGAATCTCACTGAGCGCATCTCCTGGATCAGAAGTCAGGCCCCGGTCATCTTCTGCATCAGATCCATCAACTTGAGCAGTAAGAGTTGAATTGACAGCAGAGGGGCTAAGAGCAACAGTCTGATGTGACTCATGAAATCAAACCCGCTCGTAAGGCATCCTGGACCCACCAGCCCCAGGGCTATAGTCTGTGATTCACTCTCCCCTTATGGCTATTAGAAATGTGTCTCCTTGTGGAATGCCTGTCACACGCCGGGGCTGAGCCCTTTCCTCTAAACAGTTGAGGGATGAGCTGTCAGTTAAAAAACAAAAAGGCTTAATGAATAGAATTGCTGTTACCTGACTTCACATATTAAAATATGGTGGCATCTCTTGTTTCCAATGAGGTGACAGAGGGAAGGTAGTAAACTGGACAGGAAGAGCGTGGAACCTTGTCACCCGAGTGACATCCTTGTATACATGCTCAGAGGCTGCATCTGTTCAGCAGTGAACGTCTTCCCTGCAGCCATCACCACTGCACCCCCCCTCCAGTCTGTCTGCTGCATATCTGGGGGAAACTGCTTCCTTGCTGTGGTCCCAGGAGGGCAGGGAGCAGCCCAGAGCCCTCTGTATGGTGGAGACAAGTGGAACTGCCAAGACCCCAAAGTGGAAGGAAGAAATCCTTTGAAGGAGACGGGGAGGCTGGAGTTGCTTGGAGTGGTTGACCAAGAGCTTGGCACCATAGAGACTTTTCCAGGTTCAGGAGACAGAGCTGGAAAGAGCAAGAACAAGATGTCTAGGAAAGCCGGGGCACTGGGTCCCGGAGCGCTGCTCAACCAGGGACCAGAAGCTGCAGGAGGGAGGCGCACACAGGTGGCCGACTGCTTCCGGAGCCGCGGTGAGATCTGGTCTCAGACGCTTTCATTGGTTGTGAACTCTGATAAGACCTGTTTTATCTTAGATAAGCCTGGATCGTGAACATTTTGTACGTCTTGAACTAGCGCCCTTCTTAGAGTTCTTTGAGCTCTTTTTTTTTAAAGTTATTTATTTATTTATTTATTTATTTATTTATTTATTTATGTTTGAGAGAAGAGAGACAGAGTGCGAGCAGAGGAGGGACAGAGAGAGAGGGAGACACAGAATCCCAAGCAGGGTCCAGGCTCCGAGCTGTCAGCACAGAGCCTTATCTGGGGCTCAAACTCACAAACCAGGAGATCATGACCTGAGCTGAAGTCAGAGGCTGGACCAATGGAGCCCCCCAGGAGACCCCCCCGCCCCACTTAGAGCTCTTATAAAGCCTTCAGTGTGTTGTAACATAGCCCATTTAACCTTATTTAAAACCAGTCTACAGGGCTTCCGTGAAAGATGCATCTCTGAAGAAAAAATGAAAAAGAAACAGAAGGTATTTAAAAGAAAAATAGCACATCTTTTGCCTGATGACTTACCTCGCCATAGAAAATTTGGAAAATACAGGAAAGCATAAAAAATATAAAGCAAACCTACACACCAAACATGCATACACATGTCTACCAAATGGAATTTTATATTGTCCAGTCTTTGTCCAGTCAATTTAATGTAGTTATTATGATATTAAAACTATTGTTTATATCCTTAAGCCATATTTGGCTTAATATTAGAATGCATGCATTTTCTGTTGCCATTGAGAATCTTTCAAAAACATAATTCTTCATGACTACAGACCGTTCCCTTCTACTGAGGTACCAAATTGTCTTATCTTTGCCTATTTTTGAACATTTAAGTTCTTTTCAATAATTTGGCATCCTAAACAGTTTGGTAGTAAACAGATTTATACATAAGCTTCAAACAATATAAAGATTGGAGCACCTGCCTGGCTCAATAGGGTCTGACTGCTGATTTCGGCTCAGGTCATGTTCTCCTGATTCATGAGATCGAGCCCCACATCAGGCTCTGCACTGTCCATGTGGAGTCTGTTTGGGATTCTTTCTCTCCTCCTCTCTATTTGCCCCTCCCCCTTCTTAAAAATGAATAAATAAAAATTTAAAAATAAATTAGATAAGGATTGTTTCGGTGGGGAGATTCTCAAGGAGAGTCATAAACTATAAACAATGTATTTTGAAACAATTCACTAATACGCCCATGGGAATGTTATTTCCTCTCCACCATTACTCTCCACTATAAATAAAACACAAATTGACCATATACATCAATCTTTCAAACAGGTTGGGAAATATCTACCCATGGCAGGCTTTTCATATCACTTAGAAATTCTGTTCAGATACAGTATAAAGGAAGACCGTTTATTAGCGGCTTAGGAGAGGTTCTGTTTTGGGTACTGGGAACATGGAGGGTGGGGCACCCAAGGGGTTAGGGCAGCGCCACAGCCATTAGGACAGCTGAGCCACTTTTACTTTTCTGCTTTGTCCTTGTTAGTTTGCGCCTTTCCATCTCTTGATCACAATATGGCTGCTGTGCCTCACCAGTCATCATATGTTCCAGGCACATTGAGGGCAAAGGGACTCCCCTTCAAACCTTTGTTTCTTATGGGGCACCTGGGGGGCTCAGTCGGTTGAACCTCCGACTTCGGCTCAGGTCATGATCTCACAGTTTGTGGGTTCGAGCCCCACATCGGGCTCTGTGCTGACCTCTAGCTCAGAGCCTGGAACCTGCTTCCGATTCTGTGTCTCTTTCTCTCTCTGCCCCTCCCCTGTTCATGCTCTGTCTCTCTCTGTCTCTCAAAAATAAATAAATGTAAAAAAAAAAAAAGCCTTTGTTTCTTACACAAGCTGAGCCCTTCCTGGGGACTCTTGTTTGCTCTGCGTGATCAGAACTGTGTCACAGGGACACCCTCAGCAGCAAAGAAAGCTGAGGAGGTTCACAAGCACACTGCCATTCTGAGTAGAATCCGTTGGAAGGAAAGAAGGGGCCTGTGTTACACTGGGGAGACCCCAGTAGTATCAGCCACATGTACAGTTATGTTGTGTTAAAAAACTAACAGATTTCCCTCCAAAGCTGGTTAAACAGAAAGAAATGCACAGTTTCTATAGATGTTTTGGAAAATGGATCTAAACTACAGGCAGTCCCTGGCAGGAAGGGACCAGCTTTGAGTGAATCAGATACAGGATCTCCTGCTTTTTTGCAAGTCCATGTCACACTTCTTCATTTTTACAAACCGCCTAGTGTTAGTACCTGCCTTCAGTAACTGCAAGAAATCAGGGGTGCAGGGCCCCTGCCAGCCCCTTCTTGGGAACACGCTCCGCGGACAGAGCCTTGAACTATGTCTGCGCATCTGTGCGCAATCCAGACTCATTCTGTGCATCCATCAGCAGGCCGTGTCCTAAGGTATCAGAAAAGCCAAAGGAAGATGATCTGGGGGCCCAGGAGTGCTCCCAACCTTTTCCATGTGAATTAAGGCCAAGGACTTCTGTGCCGTGTGCCATTTCAGTTATGGAAGTTTTCACAGGAATGCTCTACTTTTGGGTGTGGGGAAAACATGGATTAAGAATTTGGGGAGCCATGGGGCGCCTGGGTGGCTCAGTTGGTTAAGCATCTGACTTCAGCTCAGGTCATGATTTCATGGTGTGAGTTTGAGCCCCACATGGGGCTCTGTGCTGACAGCTCAGAGCCTGGAGCCTGCTCAGATTCTGTGTCTCCCTCTCTCTCTGCCCCTCCCCTGCTCATGTTCTGTCTCTATCTCTCTCAAAAATAAACATTAAAAAATAAAAAAATAAGAATTTGAGGAACCAGGTAATGACTTGGAAGAAACATAAAAGACAGGAGGTGTTAGGGCAGCACCTAGAGATGTGAGTACCTAAGCTGGAAGGAACCTTCCGTCCCCAGACGGAGGCCGTGCACGGCTCCCCCACAGCCCTGTGCTCTCTGCCTCTCTGTTTTTTTGTTGATGTTGATGTTGTTGTTTGTTTGTTTGTTTTATGTTTTTATTTATTATTGAGATAGAGAGAAACAGAGCATGAATGGGGGAGGAGCAGAGAGAGAGGGAGACACAGAATCAGGAGGAGGCTCCAGGCTCTGAGCTGTCAGCACAGAGCCTGATGCAGGGCTTGAACCGATGAACCGTGAGATCATGACCTGAGCTGAAGCCAGCTGCTTAACCAACTGAGCCACCCGGACGCCCCTTTTTTTTGGTTTTTAATGCTTTTTTAAATCTATTTTTGAGAGACAGAGAGAGACAGTGCGAGCAGAGGAGGGTTAGAGAGAGAGGGAGACACAGAATCTGAAGCAGGCTCCAGGCTCTGAGCTGTCAGCCCAGAGCCCAACACGGGGCTTGAACCCATGAACTGTGAGATCATGGCCTGACCCGAAGCCAGATGCTCCACTGACTAAGTCCCCCAGGCGCCCCTGCCTCTCACTTTCTCCGCCCTCTGGATGGAGGACACTTTCAGCAGAGCGCTGTCTTGGAGAAGCGAAGCATAGCCCACTCCGTAGTGTTAGCCAGATGAGAGCAGTCCCTACCGGGAGCTTCTAAGAAATGAAAATTTATTTTAAAAAATCCTCCCTCCATTTCTGACTTCTCTCTCATGATCTCCACATCAAAGTGTTTCAAAAAATTGTGAAATATTGTATCACCTACCCAGGCATCTAATACAGTCTAAACCATCAGCAAAAGCAGCATGCACCCTCAAATATAATCTCATGGAGATTTTCTAAGCTGTGGTTTTACAGAAATTGGGGGTTTTGCATCACAGACAGCACCGAACACAAGAGGGTCCCTATGGTCTAAAGAGTGTGATTTTTGCATACTTAAAATGTATATCAGGGGTGTCTGGGTGGCTCAGTCAGTTAAGCTTCCGACTTCAGCTCAGGTCATGATCTCACGTTCGTGAGTTCGAGCCCCGTGTTGGGCTCTGTGCTGACAGCTCAGAGCCTGGAGCCTGCTTCCGAATCTGC